>NW_019103956.1:133432-747003 GCF_001856785.1 Myzus persicae
TTTTTTTTTTTTTTTTGGTCCATGTCCCAAAATGACAACGGATTATTGTATTGTCATCCAAGACCAAGGTCTATACCAATTTTCAGAATTTTTCATCTTCAAAAAGTGCCTCAAATCGAGCGCGCAAGATTTGATCACAGACAGACGTGAAACCAAACTTAAGAAAAGTGTTAAAAATGAAAAGTATTTAAAAACCCCCGTATATGACGTACCTCCCATACCGAATGTCACGTTCACATACCATGATGTAATTATTATTTTTTTATAAAGTAGGTACCTACCTATATATCGCATAAATGTTTGAAAGTGAAAAAAATGGGTCATTGCTGCAGGTATCATTGCAGTAGCCCTCGGCAATCGACATCGTTTCTTTGGTAGCCGTAGCATGGTATGTATTCTGTAACTTACTCAAATATGATGAATGATGATATCATTAAATATTGATTATAAATAGTACATGCAATACATAGGTCCTACACTGCGTACGTATACATATTGAACAATATTCAGAATATTCTACACCCAATGTCGCAATGGTAGTACATACAATTATCCAAATATACAATACTGATATAGGTAGGTATAGTATTATTTTTTTTTCGATGTTTCGTACTGCTATTTTTACTTCATACTCTAAGGTGCCGATGAAGCGATGAACAAAATATACTAGAGTTTTGTCTTCTGTGCCTACATTTTGTGAGGACGTTTTAATTTTTAATACTTATTTAGTGTTCTATTAATTATGACGTATAAAGTAATAAGTACCTAGGTACCTATGTAATTTGGTAGAAGTGAAATTAGAAAAAGTAGAAAAATAACAAATTCAAATCAGGTCTAAAAAGTATTACCGCATTACTAGGTTGATACGTATGATGGACAAAAGATAAGTATGTTTCGGCTAAAATAACTGTTCACCACCGATCCCCTTAAAAAAATAGTTAACCTGCCTAGCCTTGCCTATAGTATGTACTAGGTATGTAAAATGCTAGTATAGCGATGATGTAAGATATAAAATTATCTGCTTTAAGAAGCTTAAAATTGCTCACTCTTCATAAAACTTTTGTTTAGCCCACAGGGTAACACATACTTGTACTTATGTATTTAAATTTGAAACTGTAAAAGGACAGTATGATTGCATATAAGTATATTATATAATATTTTTTGGATTTAAAAACATAACGTGTACCTACACTTATATAATGAAATCGTTTTTTAAATTTTTTTATTGTAAAAAAATAAAAAAAATTCACTAAACTAAAGAAGAAGGTAATGATTTCTAAATTCCATTTACAATTAAAAATGCCATTTAAATACAGTTAAAGAATTAAAATATTATTTTTTTAATGACTAGAAGATACTTTGACGTCAGTACGCTTTAATTACTTAATATCAACTATTAAAAAATGGCAGTCATTTTACATATTTATTTGATTATTTATAAAATAATAAAAAAATATATCAAAATTTTTAATTTGAAAGTAAGAAATTATTATTACTTTAATACCAACAACAATTACTTGAATAACAAATCCTATAACAATAATTTGAACATTATTATTTTTTCAAGTTCATTAACCAAAATAGAAATTAGTTAACGTCTTCAAAAATACATTCATTAACTGTTGTCTTTAGCTACGGTGATCTGAATCAGATGTGATATATCCAGAACTCGGTGTGCCTTTTCTTCCTTCAGTAGCTATTATAACTGGAGGTCGTGTGTCATGCGGATTGAGTCCAGTCCATGTTCTATTTTGAGTGACCATTGATAATGACATATCTTTTCTGACATTTAATGCTGAAGATAACTCGACTTCCTCATTAGGCATTGTAAAGTTTCTTAATTTGTTGGTTACTAATGATATATCGGGTAAATCTAAAATCAAAATAAATTGTTTTAAACAAATTAAAATACGAAAACAAAATCATTTTATAAATACCACTAGTGTTCTCAGTCCCCAAAGCCAATTCAATGTCATCAATATTAACAATTGGTTGCATGTATTCTTTTTGATTTTCTATGACACCTTCTGCACATGTAATATTCACAAAGATTTCAATCTAAATAAATATATATATATACATCAATGGTCATAGCAAACTTGATCATTAGTAAGAAATATATTACTTCTGGAAAATTAGCTAATTTGGCAACATTAGGACGTCCAACAGAAAAAATGTAACATTTTTTGTTTGTCTTTTTGCATAAACATTTAACTCTATTGATACGGTCGAGTAAATCTTTGATACTTAAACTACATATGAGTATTCCAATATGAGTAGAATCTTTAATCTTTTCTTTTAAATATTGTTTTTTTTTTATCACTGATGATAAAGTTCGTTGGGTTAATATATTACAACTGTTTTCATAGATATGTACTTGACATTCTGTAAAATAAATGTACTCATATAAATAGTTGTAAATTATCTATTATAGCAAAATTTTATGTTTGCACCTTTTTTCTCTAGTATAAATCTATCTACGTTGTTCATGTAGTTATCATGTATTATATAAACAATATGTTTATAATTTAAGTTATGAAATCGTCTTCCAAATATGCTTGTACATTCGTGGTCATTGGATAAAGCATAACTAGTAGTATTTTGATCCTTTAAATCTATGTCAGATACCATAATTGACTTTGCAGATGATAATGATTTGGCCAAATGGTCTGGAATATAAAAACAGCATTGTTGCAGCAACAAATTGTAAAATATAATATTTATTTAAGAATTTACCTCGGACATGATGATAAGCCACATCATACAATACTAGAACCAGTCCTTCATCAGTTTCAAAGGTTTTGATTATTGAATTGGCACACTGGACATGGTCTAGTGGTTGTTTGGGAAGAATATAATAGACAGGAAGATGACTATTTGGTGTTAGACACGACCGTCCAAAATGAACAACACAATCAGCAGCTATGTGTTGGGCTGCTGTTTCATCAACACAACAGCTAAAATTGATGTAAGAGAATAAAGTGTTTAGTCACATTGGTCTACAAGAGTGTGAATAGCAATAGTATTAGTGTGAAAAGCATAAGTATTAGGGTGAAGAACAATATTATTAGTGTTCACCTGCCATAGGATGTATCGCCGAGTATGTATACACGGCGAGCCAGCAGTCTTTCAAATTCAGACGAAATCGATACACTTTTACACAACATGTAGTCTGGTAATTGGATGCATACCTACATAAACAATGAAACATTAATAATATCATTATATTCAGATTTTATCATTTAAGAGAAATCGTTTACAGGACCACCGTCCAGATCAAATTACTTTTTCAAATTTCCCATTTTTAATCCACTGAGAACAACAAAATATTTCTTCAGAATACTCCTCCATTGATAATATAATGTTTAGTTTATAGAAGATGACTGACTGTAAAATAGAGAGTGCAAGTACTTAGAACAGATTGAAGTTTTCGATGCAGTAAATTTTCATTTCCACAGTGTAATAATATTGTATTATTGGAGTATTTTTGTTGCTGTACCAACACTTGGTATGAATTATGAGAGTCGAAAACTCGAAAACTAAATCAGATCGGCTACAAATTAATAGCGAACAGGAAAAATTTTAAATTACTACAAAATAAAATAAAAATACGCGTGTTAAGTTAGCAGTAGATACTAGATAACAGCTTGTACTGCTTGTAGCATTAAAAAAATAAAAATATCAATTGTTAAGAAAACTCCTAAATTGTACGCGTGTCAAGTTCGCAATAGATAACAGTAAGTGATAACTGATAACAGATCATCATCATCCATTAGATCAATCCACGAATTAAGATATATGTGAATTCGTGGATTAATCTAAGGTAATAGTAAATAGATAGTCTATAAACCTTAAGTACAGAATAATTATTCTATGATTATTATTAAAATTTTAATCTATTATGTGATTAATATATGTCTGATGACTAAATAAATATAATTATTATTATTATTAGTTATTTATAATTAGTCCTGGATAAAACGGGGTGACACAAAAAATCAAATATTATACAGGCATATAATTATTAGGCATTAGGTTTGGTTTTTTTGGGGGGTTATTAATTGTATAACTATAATATATACTTTTTGAGTTCAAATATATTTAACATATAAAGTGTATCTTATATTTGGTTATATAAATATAAATTGATATTAGTAATTCTATTATTTATTAATATAACAGTAGGTTAACATTAAATGATTATTAAAAACAAGTTGCATTTATGAAATAGGTATTAATTATTATTAGAGCAAGGATTTTGGAGACTTTTGAATTTGTTTTCTTTGAGTGCTATATAGTCCTAACCAAAAGTTAAATTTGTTTCGTACACAGCTGTTTAGAGTATATAATTTTTATTTGGCATTTTATTACATTTTTAAGCTCATTTTTACAAATATTACGTTTAATTTAAACATTTTTAATTTTTGTTTATTTTAAGTTTTTTTTTTTTTTTTTATTGAATAAAAGTGTATTTACAATCTNTTTTTTTTTTTTTTTTATTGAATAAAAGTGTATTTACAATCTATACATACAGTGTATAATAAGTAAGTGTGGCGACTTAAAGAATATTGTTATTCTTACAATTAACAATAATAACAATTAAAAGAGAAGGAAGGCTGAGTGCCACCTGACAAGAAATTACGGTTTGAACTTTATTTTAATTCATTTTATCATAATTATTTTTTTTTTTTTGTTTTTGTTTTATTTTTTTTTTTTTATTGGGTATTGAGCAGATCTCTTGGCCATTGTCTTTTTAACCTTCTAGGAATAATAGAGGCAGAGGATACACTTTTAATTATGGGGTTTGAATGAGCGCGGAGGGTTGAGTGGAATTTTGAGTAATAGGATTTGGCTAAGTCGTGGAGGGTTGGTATGTTCAGATCTTTGTGGAGATTTTTATTGGTAACATACCAAGGGGCAGAGGTTATTAGGCGTAGACATATGGATTAGATTATTAGAATGCTTGGAGAGTTTTAGTATTTGATGATTTTGCTGGCCCCCAAAGTTGGATGCCGTAGAGCCAAGCCGGACGGATTATCGATTTATATATCGTAAGTTTGTTGGTTAAAGAAAGTTTTGATTTTAATAGGGGTCTCAAAAGATGTAGTCTGGAGTTTACTGATTTTCGTTTTTGTTTTAGGTGCGAGTTCCAGTTGAGGCGTTTGTCAAATATTAACCCTAGGTATTTAACTTCGTCTGACGAAAGTTTTTTTAATATTTGTTATTTAGGTAATCTTAATTAGTACCAATAGTATTTTTAAAAATAGTACCTTTGAACTTGTATCGACAACATATCATAATATTATCGCTGTTTTCGATAAAATTATTGTCACTTGTCGGCGAATGGGGAAAATTGAAACTATATTAATAAAAAAATATTAAAAATATTTTAAACTGGTATATTTATCGGCAAACTGAGTTGTCGCCGAATTGGGATTTGGCAAACTGGATAAGAATCGAAAAAGTAATAGAACCAATTAAACTCAAATTTGAATATATTTGCTTAATTTACTTATTAAAACAAATAGTTACCTTTTCTGTGTTATATTAAAAATGAATAAAGAATAATTAATAATCATATTTATTTTAAAATTAAATTTTTTTCGCTCATCTAGGTACATTTTTCGGTCATTTTTTAGAGTTTTTAGGTCATGTTTGCATTATTTTTAGTGCATTTTTGTGTATTTTTATGTCATTAAAATCCTAGCTGATAGTTCTAATTATTATAATATTAAACAAATTATGAAGACAATATCGATTTACTGTATGTAATGGTATGAATAGGTTTGAGGTATTCAATATTCAAGGACAATATTTCCAAAATACTTTAAAAAATGTCGTTGTGTAGGTACCTAGTAATAAGTACCTATACCTACTACACAATAATAAACGCAATAATCTCGGAGTAATTATTATTTTTTTAAATAACTTTTATGAATTATATTTATAAATCAATATAATAAATTATTATTTCGTTATAAATCTCTCTAGGCCCTGGGAGCTACTAAGTAATTTGTACTACGAGTCTAGCGTACCTTAGGCCCTGAGCTACCCTATCCGTGGGTATAATGGAATTGGCGATAGGTTAACAACCTATCCAGTAAAAAAACCTTGTTCAACAATCAAACATAAATAATAAATTTGCCTTGGAATTGTGGATCAAAGGACTTCAGACTGGAAAACTCGAAATCGGCTTAACGTTTTGGCATGTATTATAATACAGATTTATTCACACTCATATCCGTTCTCCTCTCTCTTCTACACTTACGTAGTTATGTCATTCTATATATTACGTGAATTAAATCCGAAGATTGTGCTGAGATAATATGAAGCATATGTTTGGTTGATTTCCATATTTGTTAATCGTAGAATAGCAAGTATAGGTACAGATACCTCTGGCAGGTACAGGCATAGGCGCAAAGAGAATGATCCCTGACTGTTTTAATTATTTTAATTAGGTACCTATACGATTTATAGGGGTTTTTTTAATGCATTTAAAATGTATGTATTGTATGTATGTATTTATAAATGTAACCTTTTTTAATTTAAATTAGTTGAATGTTATACTCCATACTCCAATAGTCAATACTTATCATAGGCGGAGATCTTGTAAAATATTAAGGGGGGCTCAAATATTTGATGACAAACAGACCCGTGGGGGCATTGCCCCCACACCCACAAAAAACTAATTTTTACATTAGATCACTCATAAAAAATTATTCTCGTTATAATAACAACTTAAATAGTTACAAACATAAAAAAAGAATTAAATTTAAATATTTCAAACATATTTGAACTAAATTATTTATTAAAAATCTAAATCACAATCTCAAAAGAAATGTATTCCCAAGAACATCAAACATTAAGTAAAATATAATTTAGTATAAAATGGTCAATACGGTTAACGATTCATTCAATCGCGATAAACTTTACAATAGGTTTAATACAGGTATAGCGATAGTCCTATAATAGCTATCGCTTCTCGAGAATTAACAAAAATTAGGAAAGAAATAATATTTTTCCCATCTAAAATAGAATGGTATAATATGTTATTCAATAAAGATGGCCAATTGGTACAAAATATGTACAATATTGGGTATATAAACACAATATAATATTATTGTGAATAGTGACTTAATTTTTCTGTATTTCACCGTAAATAATAAATTGGTAAATAGTGTGTATGTAATGTACTAGGTACACTTATACATATAATTGTGGATATAAGAATGAAAAAAGTTCTGCAAACTGTACAAAATTACGGTATTGTTTGTTTAATATTCTTAGGGGATCTTTAACTTCAAATCATTTATTTTGGGGGGACTAAGCCCCCGTAAGCCCCCCCCCCCCGATCACCACCTATGATACTTGTAATATCTTGGGCTCAAATTTTAAAAAATGGAATGAATTCAATGAATAAAATTCTCAAATACAGTCGGGTCGTAGTCGTTGAAACATGAAAGACGTGGACATATTAATTATATTAAATGTGGTGACACTGATTGCCTGATTTCCAAACGATTCAACCTCCATTGGAATAAATCCGGACTACAAAATTCAGAAGATATTATCTTAGTCCATGTTTTAAATTTAGCTTCCTTTTATTACTTCTCATTTTTGTTTTTTTTTTCAATATCGCTTTTAATATTTTGATGGTTTATATTTATTATAAGGATGCTCTGCCACTCGGATAATATCTTATAATATCATAATCGCACAAGCCACAAATGCACATTGACCATATTGAACAATTATATCGAACTAGTTACCTAGTAAGGGATATATTGGTTAAAGAAAAAGTGACACATTTGAAAATGAAAGAATATTTATTCATTTGATATTTACTATTTTAGTGCCCTGAACCATCATTAGTATTAGCATTTGGTTTAGAGTGGGGGTGGGGGGCTTACGTTATTGCAACTCGTTGTGACATGCACTGACAAATTCTAATACGTTTACATCGTCGAACCACATTCTGATAACAACTCGACAATAATAATAATAATATTTATAATAATAATAACTACAACTGACAAGGTGTCAAAATATTTATGTTTAGAACGACTTACTCTTGGTAAATACTAAGTAGAAAATAATAATTTTGTTTAACGATACACGTCCGTCGTAGCAGTACGCCAGGAAGACATTGCAATATATTGGGATCTACTGAGTTTGTATTGACTATTGGCTGACCTACGACTGAATTTGTTTCAACTGCGATTTCGAGGAATTTTATAATAAGAAGTAAGTCCCTATACATTTTTACGTTTGATAGTTTGAAATATCATATTTTGTTATAGAAATATATTTTGACTTGTAATGGCGTTCCTGTCCGTATTATTGGCTGAATAAGACTTGCGAACAACCGTCCGAGTGTAGTACCTACATTTAAATGGCGAACATAGTTGAACAAACTCCAAATACAGCGGACAAAGCCATTTCCTTGTTAAATAGAGGTCAATTAGATGAAAAGGCAATACAAAAAGTTGATTACTCCATTGTTCGAGGAAAGGTAATTTCGTCTGTAGTTTAAATAATATTCAATATTATGCTTAAAAAGTATTTTTAGCATAATTTACCTACAAATATTATTTTCAACTAAAAAAAAAAAACGATTACCTACATATATTGTATTTTTTGATTATAAGTTATAACAACATCTGATGTGTTAAGTAGAGTATTAGGAATTCATTTTGCCACTTTATGTTTCTGCTTGCAGTCAAGTTTGGTTAGTCCGTCAGAAGAGCAATTTGAAGCCTTGCAGCATAGGCTCAAAGAGCTTATAGAAGAAGGACATGGAGAAACTATTTACGATGTAGGCATTGGAGATGACGGCAGCGGTTTAACAAATGATGAGTTTGAAGCCTCGGTGGCTACACTACATTCATTAGCAGCAACTCAGGATGCAGACTGTGTTCTTCTTAGAGAAAGAGTAGAAGGTGGAACTAGTACAGCACAGTATCTTGTTAGAAAACGATTAGAATCCCAAGACTTTCTTGAAATAAGGTAATAAGTGATAAAACATCTTACAAATAAAAATAAAATATAATTTTTCATCTAGGGTAGCGGTTGTGGGAAATGTGGATGCTGGAAAATCAACATTGTTGGGAGTTTTGACTCACGGTGAATTAGATAATGGCCGAGGCCATGCAAGGTTAAAACTGTTTAGACACAAACATGAAATGGAATCAGGACGTACAAGCTCTGTAGGCAATGATATTCTTGGTTTTGATAGCACAGGAGAAGTGGTGAATAGACCAGAACATGGGTCATTAGATTGGGTAAAAATATGTGAGAAATCGACCAAAGTGATTACCTTTATTGACTTAGCTGGACATGAGCGTTACTTGAAGACTACTGTGTTTGGTATGACTGGACATATGCCAGATTTCGGCATGTTAATGGTAATTTAAAATTAAATTTCACAGTGATAATTTTTAAAGTTGTAATTTCAATTAGATTGGAGCCAATGCAGGGATAATTGGAATGACCAAAGAACATTTAGGTCTTGCATTAGCTCTTAGTGTTCCAGTGTTTGTAGTTGTTACAAAAATTGATATGTGTCCCCCTAATATACTTCAAGATACATTAAGATTATTAGTTCGCATACTCAAGTCGCCAGGTTGTAGAAAAGTTCCAGTTATGGTTAAGACCAAGGATGATGTCATTGTGAGTGCTACAAATTTTGTTTCTCAAAGGTATGTTACTAAAATTGTAAAGTATTTATCTGATTATAAATGTAATTAATGTAATTTTTAAGGCTTTGCCCGATATTTCAAGTTTCTAATGTTAATGGCGAAAATTTAGATTTATTAAAAATGTTTTTAAATCTTTTAACTACCCGAGTTATGTCTACTGATAATGATCCAGCTGAATTTCAAATTGATGACACATATTCTGTACCTGTATGTATAAATTATAAATTATGATCATCTAGAGGTATTCAAATATTTTAGAAATTAATTTTTTATTTTAGGGCGTTGGAACAGTAGTTTCTGGTACAACACTATGTGGAACAATTCGTTTAAATGATACACTGATGTTAGGACCCGATCCTGTTGGCCAATTTGTTGCTATCACAGTAAAGAGTATACACCGTAAAAGAATGGTAGTACGTGAAGTAAAAGCCGGGCAAACTGCTTCTTTTGCTTTAAAGAAAATCAAAAGATCCCAAATTCGTAAAGGAATGGTAATGGTTTCTCCATCACTCAATCCATCTGCTACCTGGGAGTTTGATGGAGAGATACTTGTATTGCATCATCCAACAACAATTAGTTCTCGTTACCAAGCAATGGGTAGGACATTGACAGTTTTGTTCAATAATGTTATTTAGTTGCTTTTTTTTTTCAGTTCATTGTGGTAGTATTCGACAAACAGCATCTATTCTCAGTATGTCTGAAGATTGTTTGAGAACTGGTGATAAGGCAAAAGTAAGATTTAGATTCATTAAATATCCAGAGTACTTACGACCTGGCCAAAGATTGGTATTTAGAGAAGGCAGGACAAAGGCTGTTGGCAATGTATTAGCTGTGCCCCCTCCAACAGGTCAAATAGGGGCCAGACAATCACAAAAACCTCAAAAGTCAAACCCTCAAGCACAAGGACAAGTAATCAAACATCAAAGCATATAATAAAAACTTTTATCAAACTTTCAGTATTTACTTTTATGCATTTATTATTATAGAATGTTGGAGAAAACGAAAATCAGCCTGCCCAGAAATCAAGAAGAAGAGGAGGACAAAAACCTTTGGCAGAGCAAAACACTAGAACAATAGCTAAGTAATGGTGGGATTGTATAAAGTATATGAAATGTTTGTTGTTTAAAATTCTATGTAAATTTTTTTTATTTTTTAACTACTTATATCGCCTATATAGGAAATTTAATGTTAACTTTTGTTTACCAATATAAATGGAAAAATAAATTTATCATTGATTTTAATTTAACATATTCACCTGTTTCATTTAATTACTTACTATAAATTATTATTTATATTATATGATACACAATTCAAACACCTTATATTATTTCATTGATATTTGATTTAGCTTAAAGAAAATTAACTAATTAACATTTGTTACTGAATTATTTAAGTATTTATCATTAGAATATCAAAATTGAAAAAAAACCAATGTCAGGTTGGATTGTAATTTTAAAATCATTTTTTTCATTTAACTTATGATAATTATTTGGGTCTTACAGACAACAGACCTATTTTATTATTTCTTATATAAGAAATTACACAAGATACATATTAATTTGGTACCAACTGGTGACTAAAGATGTAATATTAAGGTCTTTTACCTCTGAAATAATATAGCATGCTCTCGATTTTAATGTAAAAAAATTAATTTAATGCTCCTGCTTTCCAAGACGTTAACCATAAGTAATTATTAATAGGTGAGAAAAATAAAAATACAGTTCTCACAATTTAATATTCAGATATCTATAATAACACTGAAATTATCAATTGTGTATTGAAAAATAAGGGAGACTATTATCTTTGCTTTAACAATTTTAAATTGTAATATTAATTGAGTTTTGTCAAAAACTTTTTTATTATTTTTAATAATTTTCTTAAGATAAAAATATTAAGCTTCTGACTAAACATAATACTCTATAAATTGTAATTGTTATTAATTTATGATAGATAATGGAAACTATAATATCAATTATGTAATAACAACTGACCCACTGACCCGTGATCAACATAGCAAATTTTGAATAAACAGAATCTATCATGTGTAGTTTTTTAATATTAGAATGAATTTGATCCATGATAAAAAAAGTTAAGAACATTATTTGTATTTGAATGTTGGGTTTTTGCAAATATATAAATTTTCATGTAAGTTTTGAGTATACAAAATATTATAATTTAAAAAACTCATATATTGCACATTTGCATCACCTGATAAGGTTTTGCTTTTTTTTGATGATTTAAATGCTTTGTTTTCTATGAGTTCTTTAAAGATTTTTTCATGTTTTTTTTAAATATAGTATAAGAATAAAATTTATTCACAGTTATAAAAAAACCACGGATAAAGTTCCATCTATCAATTGTATACATTTGGTTGAATTTTTTTTTTTTACTGTAGAACTAGAAATCCGCTATCATAAAACCTGTCCTGCACTGTGTAAATGAAAACATGGTTAAAGAGTTAACCTAATAATTAATACAAAAAACAAATAAATAATGCCAAATTATGTACTTTCCTCTAAAATGAAACTCATGCACTAAAATTGATAGGTTATCCTGTCTAGTTAAGCCCTTACTTGGAGTTTTAGCGTGTTCTCAAACTCTGCAGACATTTTATTTTAATGAATTAACATACATGTATTATACACAATGTATTCTTGGATAGTACATTTGATGCTTACACATTGTAAAACACTGCATTTATTTCTATACCAATTCAAATACATATTTTCAATATAATATCACTTAACATCATCTACATATTAAACAGTAAAATTAAAATTATTCAGTACAAATTTAGTATGATATTATTGTTGGACCTTTTATTTTTAGATTGTTGGAAGTACCTGATCTATCAAACTGGGTGTATCACTGTTCAACATTTTTCTAATTAGTATTTTTTAAAGATAGTACTGTAGAAATATTTGAAAGTTTCTAGTTCTGACATTTATGTTCATATTTAAAAAATTAAATTTATGATTTCCATTAAGTAGGTACAGCATATTAATAATAATATGTATATTTAAAAGTAATGTTGGAAGTAGGTAGAAAAGGTCGTGTAGTTTAGAAATACCTATTTATGTGAATAAACATAGTGAGACACCCTGTATTGTGTATACTAGTTACTAATTAGTAGATGGTATTAAAGTAGATACTTATCTAAATTATTTGTTTAGTATTGGATAATAAATACATGTGCATACCATTATTGTGCATCATAATTGTGTATAAAGATAAAAAGTAAGGAATTATAATTATTTTTTTCAAATGTCAAAATGAGTAAAGATTGTATACAAAAAAACTATTTTGATTAAAGCTGAATAACATAAAACTTACTAACATTTCTTCTAAGTTTCTGATGATTGTTTATGGCTTGCACTCATTATACTTATATTAGATACAATTCTATGAAAACGTAAAAACATTAACAAATTAAAAAAAATAGTTATCCGGTTGTTTGAATCCGAAATGTATATTCCTGTTTACTGATACTATCTATGACTTAATATACAATGACAACAGTACCTTTTGACGACTAAATAAATATTATTTAGTATTCCCTATATCTATGATATTGTTTCTTATAAGTTATTATAACCGATAATCTGGCAATTAGTTCTTTTATTTTATTAAAAATAAATTATTGAACGAGAAAATGTAAAATTTGTAAAATGAAAAACATTAGGTAAATTTGATAATAATGGGTTATTGTTTGAAAAATGGGGTAAAATAAATAAACTATTTTATAGCTATAAACTAACTATTGAAATATCAATGCAAATTACAATGACGGTCGGCCTGTATACACGTGTTGTAAACTTGTTATTAAATTTAATTTTTAAGCTTTTTATTGTAGCTGTAATTTTATTAGAACCATAAATATAGATTCTTCAGCATATGCCATATTATAGATGAAACACCTATGAAACAAAAAAAAAAAAATGTTTCGAGTACATGATCTATACAAAAATTCTAAATTATGTACCTAATCATCCCTATAATCTCTTATAGTAACTTATAAGATATAGGTTATGATGGTAATATTATAATGTAGGTAATTGGTTTTACAATATTGTCGAATAAATGTGAATTTAATACTCTAAATAGGTACATGGAAAACCAATATGATAAATGATTACCTTTAGGTATAAATGTATATTAATCAGTTAGCCCAACTTGAATTTTAGTTAATTCTTGTATTCAACTGTACCTATATGTTACAATTTCTACTGCCATGATGTATATAGCTGAATTTTTTTGAATAGTACCTATACACTAACGATAAAAAAATGTTTTATAACTAGTCAAGTTTGAAAAAGATTAAAACGTATTATTTACTGCGAAAAATCACATTATAATATGTAGGTAAACCTACATTTTTTGTACCAGATTTTATAATTAATCATTTTTAAAAGAAAACACTGGGAACTGCAATCACCACCTTCCTTATATTATACTATAATATTGGAAATAGTTTGTGTTAGAGATTGTTTGTTTTTTAAATACTCATAGAGTCATAGCCCATAGGCATCCAAATATTAACAAAAAATTAAAAAAAAATTAAAGTAAATCGATCATTTACGAGAATCATTTGTGTTTAGTATTCAAAATAAATTGTGCATTTTCATTTCGTCAATTTTTTTTCGACCTATATACTGCAACCAAGGCCATAACTCAAAATTTTGGGGGGAGGGGGTTCAACATTTTTTAAATATATATACTAGGCGCTCATCATTTTTACCTACAAAATATGAAAACTTTATCCCTGTTATTATTCCTTTAATGAAAATATAAAATTATTCTTAATACAAAAGTTAATAAATACTATATTTGGGTTTTTTAATTTTGGGGAGGGGGTGGACTTCTACGTCCATATCGCCCTTTCCTTTTCCTGAAGCTGTGCAGAAGGACAGGGAGTGTTTGACACGAGTCTCATAAGGCTATAACAATAATAATATAATAAAGTGTTGAAATATGAAAGTATTAAAAATCAATGATAAATAAATTGTGGTTACCTGTATATTTTTCCCAAATCGAAATTCCCGTTGTAACGACGATAAAGTGCGACAAAAGCAAAATACCTGTACTTTTTCTTAAATACTATGATAGCTGTAAATATGTTGTATAGAAAATACGCCACTGTAGCTCCTCACAGTAATTACATTTTAAAATTTTTTATTTTGGGAACAATAACCGTCATGACGGTCGGGAAAAAAGTTTTCGGACTTTTGGGAAAAATGCCAATCGTTAAAAAGTTCATTTGGTAAAAATGTCGGGCACCAGAAATTTCTATAGCATTTAAGAAACGATCTCAAGCCAAATTCGCTGTATTATGTATAGTGCAGTACTGCAGTGATTAGAACATGGGGAAACCTTTGATTTGTTTTGAATTATCACGCCGTAAAATGTAAAAACATTAAAGTTACCCACATTTTTCAATGTACAAATTAGCGCAGGATCTAATTTTTTTAAATACCTTCTTGCCAATTGTAATAAAATTAAAATTCACTAATTATTTAACGTTATACGTTTGTTTGGATGAACGTATAAAAATGGTAGGCATTACAAAATATATTTTTGGAAGGGCTAAGTTTTAATTTGGTTCCTAATTCACCAGCTAATATTATGGACTTAAAACAAAAACATTTTAACATTATTCTGTTTTTTACGATATTTTTATTTTAAAGCGAGGTATAGGTAAGCATTTTCAAATTGTGATAGTTCACGTAAGCCGCTGGTACTCGTGTATCCGACTTAAAAATTAAAATATCAAAACACAACAGACATAAAAAAACAGAAAATGTTCTCGCTTCAAGTCTGATAACAGGTCAACCAATTCACTCTGATATTAAAATTAACAACACAACATGGGAACATTAGGAACTGCTGAACTCAACATTTGATATGTTTTTCACGTTTGTAAGACAGAGACAATGCATTGTGGGGAGGTACCCAGCTATTATTACGATTCACAAAAATCCATTCAACCACTTGACTACTTCGAGTTTTAATTTTTCACTCGAGGTATATCATAATCTAAAATAATAATAAATAATAATTATGGGCAGGTTTTTTGCTTGTAAGATCGGTTACACATAATAATAGTGATTTGATTAAAAATTGCTTATGATTTATCAATTTTATCATAAGTATAGTCTGGATTTTTAGGTAAAAAAAAAATCGAAATATGATGGGTTTTAAGATGAACAACTAATAAGTATAAAAATAGATTAGAAATTAATTGCAACTTAAAAGAAAAAAATCTTATTTAATTTTATTGGTAAGTGATAAAAAAATGTGTAAATTAGATAAAATTACAATAATAATTAGGTACAAATTAAAATATATAAGAATTTTTTTTTTATAATTTACATTTTACAATACAGTTAAAAATATGCCAAAGAAACTAAATATAATAAATACCTATTCCCTAATCTTTCTCAAATATTAAAAATATATTTTTTTTCCCGTAAAATCTGTGTTGATCGAAACGTCCACATTTCAATCATATAAAACTGCTCATTATAGGTAGTATATTACCATGCGTCTATGCTCAGTAATACCTGAAAGTAAAAACCTGAAAATCCGGGGCTCTAGTCACTATAGTCTGTATAGTCATAACTCATAAGATATTGGTATTTTAGTATTTTATTAGTTTACCTACTAACTACTACTAACTATTATAAGATGGAATTATTGCTGCAGTGACGCAGTGTACTCGTTATTCATCATATTTTTTTAATTTAAAATAAATTAGAGTCGGTAATGAAGTATTCATACCTACTTATAACTTATGACTAGTAATATCAATGTCTACGAGTTTGTTATTTGTTATTATTATATACTCGTACGGTGACTTTCCGTGTTTGGTGCCTATTGTTGAAACCGTTAGCTGTTAGCACATTTTCCATTGATGGTATGTTTAGGTACCTACAATGTTGATATGAATAATTACGATTATAAGATAGTTATAATAATGCAACAGTACCTATGGGCTATGTTTCTTTAAGAAAAGGCTTACACAAAGTTCAGAAAAATATCATCATAATGTAACCGATGTTGCAACAACTAACAACGAGTAACCCAACCTATTATTATTTATTATTATTGATTCTTAACAATAGGTACGTCAATACTTGTATGCATTTAGGCTAAAATTAAAGTAGGCACGGAATTAGTTACGTTACGTTAGACAATGGCGCAGGTATCTAAATTAATGTTTGTATTATGATAAGATTTATTTATTTATCTTGCGCTCGAAAATTGTTGACTTTGTTTTGCGTGCTACATGAACAGCTAATGCCTGCATACGTACGCCTCTATTCATTAATTGGAATTCAACCAGAATTAATAGTAGTTTTTCTATTCATACAAACATGTAAATATGCAATTTTATTTTTTATGTTTACAGTTAACTACAATACAAATTATATAAAATAATTTTTGTTAATTGTTGTTTTTTAATTTTCAGGTTCTTGCAAAATGTTGCATCATGTATGCTAATTTTCATTGTAACTTGTGTGGCTAGTGGTGAAAGTATTTTATGCGATACTTGCACGTGTAAAAATTCCATAATAAATTGTACAGAAAATGGATTGATGGACATTCTAGAACTATGGGACCACTCAGAAGTTTTAAAAAATGCAACCCTCATGCATTTCGATAATAACGGCATTGTACATGTGAAACAATTGCCACCGTCTAAAGTTAGATACTTATCATTTCGACATAACAAAATAAATAAAATAGATGAAATGGCATTTATACACTTAAAGTTACTTTTGGAACTCGACTTGAGCTACAATTCTTTGACGGCGGAAAGTCTAAATCCCGATATTTTCAAGGTTAGTATTTTATAAATTCTACTAAAATTATGTAAATATTATAATCATTATAAATTGTGGTTTGTATCCGTTTTACAGATTAATAACGAAGATACTTCTAGATCAGGTAGCTTGATTCATTTACGCCTTGATTACAATAATATTCATTCGCTATTGCCACATACATTCAAAGAACTCAGTAACCTTGCTTCATTGACACTAGCAGGAAATCCTTTAACAGTCATTGATCGACCAACTAGTTTCGCATTATCTTCGTTGCCCATGTTAAAAGTATAAAAATAAGTTTTTAATATATTTGTTGAAGTGACAACTAATAACCATTTAAAAATCTACAATTTTAACAGGTTTTAAATTTGTCCAATACGTCTTTACAAGAGTTGCCGGCTCATCTTTTACACACACCTCGATTTTTAGAAATATTAAATCTATCAAATAATGAATTCACAGAAATTCCACCAGGACTGGATGAAGCACATGCGTTACAGAGATTAGATTTTAGTTCCAATCCGATAAAAAACATCTTGTGAGTACATGTTGTTTTTGATTGTGCTTTACTAGTGACTAGTGTTGTGGTTTAATGTTATTTTAAAATGCGTATATAATAATTTTGTTATGAAGGAGTTTCCCAAAAATGGCATCGTTAAAAGTACTTCATTTATCGCACATGTCAGAACTGAACAATATTGGACCACGTGCTTTAAGTCTTCTTAGTGTTCTTGAGGAATTTCATTGCACGCATAATAATAAACTCAAATCAATAGACCCGACTGCTTTTAGCTACAAATTGAATGACGGATCAGAAGGCGAATCATGGCCACCCATAGTCAAAGTAAGTATAGGTAATAGGTTAAATACCTACTACACTTAAGTTGATCACCGTAAAAGTACCTAAGTTTTGAGTGTCTTTGTTTGTAGTTAGATTTGAGTTACAGCGCTTTAGGATACTTGGATAGTAGTTTGTTGAGTAGATGGGACACGTTGGAAGAATTGAACTTACAAGGTAACAAGTGGGTATGTGATTGTGTAAATCAATGGCTCGTGTCTATTTTAGCTCCATTGGCAGAATCAAGACATCCGGAATTTCTTAATGATTTCCGGTAATTATTATTATTAATGTATAATTTTGGCTTGATAATACATTTTATAAAATTGGATTTTAGTTGCCAAGAGCCAATTGAAATGAGTGGAATTTCGATTCTTGATTTAGATCATCGCCATTACCATATGCGGTGTTTGGATTTCTACAATAATCGTCCCGAAAGAGACGGAATATTGTTAATAGGAATACTAATTGGCGTTATATTGACGGTACCATTTACAATGGGAATTATGATGTGCTGTGCAAAACGAAAAAATTCGCTTTCATACTATCATCGGATATTTAATCAAAATAAATCTCCTTATGCATATGACTATCAACTAAGGTAATGTTGTCATATTAGTATATTACGAATCTATAATTAAATTTAGGAAATGAGTAACATAATGTTAGGTACGGTGGCTTGTTGTAGTTACGTTTTCGACAAGTTTAATTTTGAAAGCGATCATTATGAAGGGTGACGCACTTATTTTGAACGGTAAACGGAAAACTGGTACGGTCTTTATAAGCGGGCGTGGAATTACGAATAACGATTAGAGAATAATACATAATAATAATAATAATAATACATAATTATTACGATCCTCAATAGTCAAGGTTTTCCAAACTTTTATGAAAAAAAATAATACAATATGAACGATTATATTTTATTTTATTTTTCCGACAATCGATGGGAAACCACGAGTGACTGTGACTACTAGTGAAAATAATCGCCATGCCTTACTGATTTACTATTAAATAAATCCAAATATAAAATAATTACAGTACGATAATATTACGACAGCCTGGTACCCACACCGCTGACTACAAAGGCTGCCCTGACTTTAACAAATCTTTAAAGTTTTAATCCTCCAGTTAGGCAAGATCCTTCCATTCCAACTCCTTTACCTAAAAACAAGTCTACTAAAGCCTCTTTTGGCACCAATCAACCTGATTATTCATTATAGTCGCCAGTCTTATGCTGAAATCACTTCCTTCCGTCAAAAGTGTGAAGTAATAGATGTATTAGGTTTATTTATATACGACGACACCTGTACAATTGTTACCATTTCTAAAATATTTTGACGAAACTTATGTTAATGGGAAGTCTGGGAGCCCAATATTTTCTCCACATTTATGGAATGCACACAAAATTACTTTAAACAATGGCAACAGAACAAACAATTTTTGTGAAGGTGGAAGAGCTATTTCAATGGACTTGTAGGAACAAATAATCCAACGTTTTGGTTGGTAATTAAATGTATCTCACAAGACGAAGCAACAACGTAGATTGAAAGAACTTTTGAATCAAATTTACACAATACCTTAACGCCTAAAAGTTCAAAAAAAAACTTTGAAAGACAAACTACACAACGAATGTGTAGTTACTTAAATAAAGAAATTTATTAAAATTGGACAATTTTTGAATAATACAGCAAAGTTCATGAAATAGTTATTATAGAAGTTCACAAATTATATTATATTATATTTTATATTTATTTTACCTACCTGCTACTTTGTATGTACTTATTTGTGTTTTTTATTCATTTTGATTATAGCATAATTTTTTTGTTTTTAACATATTATTTAAATTTAATTTGTTGGCCACGGTGATTTATTAAAACTATGTCAATATTTTAGGACCACTGAAAATTAAATGTTGAAGAGTACCAGTGCTCCGCGTTTTTTATTTCTTTTGTTAATTTTTTAATCTTTTAAGTTCTATGAACCGTATCAATATTCTGACAGTCATTTTGAACATTTTAACTGCTATAGATACAATAGTATGTACCTACTATACTTATCTAACTACTAAACATATTTTACTGTCATACCGATAGGTGATAATAACTTATTTTATCATATTTATGACATACTTTTAGCACCATTTCCTTTATTTAAATTTCCAATTGTACTGTCTATGATCTATAGTCTATACTTATATAGGCTATAACCCATGCAAATTTTAACCTAAAGACCTAAAGTAGTAGTGATTAGATTATAGCATCTTTTTTTTTAAAGATTTTGTACCTTTTGAATATGAATGGTGCTTGAATATTGTTAGCTTCACTTACATGCCGTCAGAGATGCTGAAATAATCAAAAATGCATATGATGAAACTTCGAACATCAACATAAACCATGTTGATGGTAAATATTCACCACTAGAGAACATTTTCAACTAACTATAACCAATTTAAAATGTATAGTTATCAAATTAGTAATTCCTAATTATCCGTTTAATTGAATATGAAATATGCAACTGCCGTGTGTCATCGGTAAACCCAAATTTCGTCGCCGCTAGTTTTACCTTAGTACCTATCCATCTATCTATATGGAATTAATATCTGGTGGTTTGGTTTAATATTTTTAGATTTGGAGTACAAAAATATTATTTAATAAATAAATAATATGGTAATGATACAATTTAATATAAAATGGTATAATGATTCAATTTTATATTAAATGTCAACAGATTATCTGATTATCCATTACGTTTCGTACTATTTTTTTGCGAATCTGAGTAAAAAACATAACTTTAATTACGTATTTAGGTAATTGCATAACATTTACATAATTTATAAGCACTAAAAAAATGATTTAACTTCTCTCGGTTTTAATCATTTTCTAAAATTCTCAATATTTTATCCAATACCGAATTTATAATTTGCAATTTTTGTTTCATGATAAAGTAACAAAATAAATTAAAAATATTTTACAATTTGCACAAATTTAAAAACTATATCTATCAATATTCATACCATTTCCCAAGTATTTTTATGCATAAACACAGCGTGCATATTATTAGGTATACATTGTTGATGCACATTCTTTGCACACTTTTGAAATTTAGTAATTTTAAAAATGTGCATATAATTATAATACTATATATATTTTGTATAGAAATCAGGGCAATTTATAATTAATTCGTTAGTTATGACTTGTGAGTGGTGGTTATTAATTATTACTTATTAGTTTATTCATATTACTGATGATGTACCTACTTAATGTATTCATAAAAATAGATAAATTTACTATTGCTACTAAATGTTTCTTGTTGAAACATAATAGGTTAAGCATTAACCTAAACACCAATGTGACAAAGTATACCTACGTGGCTGCGTAATAGTTTATAAATTGCCCCTGAATCATGCATTTATATGGGTATGTTGTTATATTTTTGTGCATATATTATAAACCCATGAATAATATTAATAATAACGTACAATAAAAGAGAAACTAATTACAAATGTTATGCAATCTATATATTATTAGAATTACTTGTCATTTCGAAATGTATCTACCATTAAATACCCAGAAATGGGTATCTATTAGGAACCGCCGTCCAATTAAATATTATTTCCGAATCTCATACATCCTCACATATTTAATGTAATATGAAATGTGGCTATAATAATATAATAAAATTAATAATTGATTTGTTATAGAACCACCAAAAACTAAATTTCTTAAATTGAAACGTAATATTAAATTGTAAAATTCACTAAAAGATAATTATTCATTTTACACTGACGTCTGACACTTTATTATTTTAAAGCACACGACATTAATTCTTTTTTAAAGACCACTAATAACAATTATTACAAACCAAATATATAAATTGTATAACTCATAGAATATTTTATAGTTTATACTGAGTATTAACTTACTAAGTATTTTTTTTAAATACAATCAGGTGTCATCTATTATAAATACATAATAATAACTTGTATATTATGTCTATCTCTATTGATTTTCGATATTTTTATTTAAATTTTAAAATTGTATGTTTCAGGGAAACCTCAATCTACCAGCCAACTTCAATAATCACCGAAGGATACTAACTTGTAAATTTGTAGTTACTTATTATTTTTTTTTTTTTATAATATTTATCATCTTTTAAAAATATATTTTCTAAAATAATTAATTTACAACTATGTATTCGATAAATGTTTACGGCTTAAACAGTGCCGGGTTAAAATGGGGAGGGCAAGGAAGTAGTTGCCCCGGCGTAAAAGTTTTAGGGGTGGTCAATTTTGAAGCCAAAAATAACAATTTTCTAATGTATTTTAATTTTTAAAAAGAAATTTTAACTATTGAAAAAAATGTTTAATAATTAATAATGATAGCAATATAATATTATATTACACCGCCTATTGTAGAGATATGACATCTGCAGTGTGCGTATTCTTGGAAAGACTATAAAACATAATATATGATAGCGCTCTGAGCCTCAGACCACAGAGCAATTCTATTTTCGTTCATATTATTTTAGAGTATATATATTAGGTATTAATAAATACTATATGTTTGCAACAATACATATTATTATATTACACTGATACATAATGGTATTTGTTATATCCCGCTGGTATTCAGTGGCGCAGCCAGGAGGGTTTGGTTGTTTTAACCCAATTATTGCATCCCTCCTCCTAATAAATGTATTATTTATATTATTTATCAACGAAAACTGTAAAAAACTTAGTTTAATTTAAATTTCACCCCCCCCCCCCAACTATTAATTTTCATAATCCATTTTAGCCATTGCTAAAATACATTTATGAGGACCAGATTATTAAAAATTTGATAAAAATTGATTTCGTTCAACAAGCAATTGTTTTCTTTACACTACCTTCTCTCATCAAGTAGATTTATTTGCTTTCAATAATTGTATATGATATAATGTGATAATTAATAACATTATATTGATCATGATATTATAATTATATAATGTAATTAAAATTTTTATGATGGGTATATACTATATAATGGTTGTAAAGGGCGGAAATTTAAAATATACTCCCCATACAGGGATTGATTAGCCCGGCATAGACGAACTACCATACAAATCACATTGGGTTCTATCGATTTTTAATATAGGATAGGTTTCCATATGTTTCTATATGTTATTTATTATTATTTTGTTTATGTACATAATTATACTATGTTCTTATTGTGTTTGAAATGCAGATTGTAAGTTTTTCCATTAAAAAAATTATATAATATAGCTACGCAGAGTAATATAAATCGATTTTTATTACTTATTAATTTTTTTCCTAATTTATGAATCCATAGCCTAAGATTATTCAACTGTTTTATTGCAAGTTCTAACAGATATTCATATTAACATTAGTTGTTCAAGTACACTGAAGACCCGGAAATAGATATGAGACCTGCAGATATGAGGAAATAATAAGAAATAATTAATAAACATAGGTACATTGTTGTACAATTAAATTAAACCAATAAATATCATTTATTTTTTTTTGTGGGTAATGAAGTATAGGTAATTTTATACGAATCTGGTAGATGTAAAATGTTGTTCAAATGTTCAATTACCAACCACCTGAAAAAAAAACGCCAATACACAGTGTTACACTCGGAGTGTAAAAGTGACCCGTGATCTAAAATACTAATTATTATTGCAAGCACAGAAGAAACAAATCAATTGAATAATATTGTTTTATTTAATTTTTATACAACGTAGTTAGATACATAAGTATTTACTAGGTGTATAGTATAGTATCGCATTGTATCACAAATATACAAATAACACTATCATACTATAATACTAGCATTTAACTTTTGTTATTATAATATTGTTATCTTATATTGTAAATAAGAATAAAACTAAAATAAAATATATTATACTAGCTGATCCTGCGCACTTCGTTACCCGTTGCCTCGAATTTTTAACTTTGTATAGGTAAAATAACTTTCAAAATCAGTACCTAATAAGTAATAATCAATATTTCTAATTTCTTATTCATCTATACTATATACTAAATTTTGTAATTAACAGCAACCTAATAATAAACAAAAATATTATATTATTATTTATTATTATTATTGCTATTTCTCAATCCGGGAATAAACGAGTTAAAAAGTTAAAGTTAAGTAAATTTTTATTTTTTACTTAAGAGGACGTTACACCAACATTTGTTGTCCTCGTCTCACAAGTGTGTAACATAACAAATAGTACACTCAGCAGACCTACCTGCCTACCTGATAATATACTGCTCTCATTATCACAAGCAAGTCTCATATAGAGTTAGCATTTTTAACGGTCAATATAGTGCAAGGAATCAGCTAGTTGTTCAATAAAAATAACTTAATTCATAACATATTTTATATCATCCATATAACGGCATACGCGCTTATATACTTTCATAATAATAATTAAGCAAAATGAAATAAATACTAATTCGATATAGGTACAAATGAACGGTCTCAAGAATACAATATTATAAAATATTTTCGTCATAATGGGATAAAATATTTTATAAAATATTCCTATTGTATTAATAAAAATTTTCAAATTTGCAATAAAAAAAATCAAGAAGGGCCACTTATCGTCATAAAATAGAGCCTATAGTTCATTGTCATGGTGTAGCTTTTTGAAGATAATTTTTTTAAAATCGATCGAGTAGTTCCAGTGATTATCCTGAACAAATGAACAAATAGTTTTTCTTCTTTATAATAGTATAGTGATGTATATGTATCGCTAATGATCGAGTGCTAAATAACAATAGATATAAAAATAAATTTACCATATTAAATGACTTTCCCTCCTTTAGTTCAAAAGAATTAAGTAGGTGAAACTATAATTAATATAAATATATATTTATATATTTAGATGAATTATAGTTAGTGTTCATCAACTAGTGTAGGTGATAAGTATAAATGTGTGTTTACAGTGTTCGTCGCTTATACATAGTTACACGATTACACGAATAACGTATTGTCCTTAGTATTTTCGTCATTTTTGTACAATGAAATCGAATTTTTGTTTAATTTTTTATGTTTTTAATTATTTTTTACACAAATCCCAATCAACAGTTTTGGAGCCAGCACAACAACATCACATGGTTAAACTCGAGACTACAGTGGAAAAAGATGATTTCATCACAATTGACATAAAATACGATTTTATAGTTGTTGGAGCAGGAAGTGCTGGAATAGTTGTGGCCAATAGACTATCTGAAGTAACTTAGAAATTTTCTTGTTGTTTAAAAATATACTAAAATGCCAAATAATACTTGAGAATAAATAGATTGGTTCAGGGTTCTTATAATAATATCATTGCATTAATAAACAGATTACAGAATGAAGAGGTCTTCTCAGTGGAGAGACTTCGTTATGGGTTAAGAGGACGTACACCCGCATGGCGTGTTGTTTCCGCCTTACAAATGCAAAACATTCCAAAAACTGTTTTGCTCGGCATAGAACCGAGAATTCTACAGCATAACTTTACTAAGAAACGATATTTTCATGGTATAAAAAGAAAAAAAGTTGGCTGTGAAACAACCTCTTTAATTTTTTGAAATCGGAACTACAAAAAGTGATTCAAGTTTGATAAACACAAATATAATGAATTTTGAAACAATAAGAACTTTTTCTGGTTTAAGTGATATAAAAAAAAAAAATAAAAACGATATATTACAGGTTATGTTTTCAATTATATCATACATATATAAATTTGGTGTTTTAACATCGCTACAGCCTGATTGGTTCTATCCAGCGCAAAACAGCTAGTTATTGCTATGTTGTATATTTGTAAGACGGAGGCAATACATCGGGTGCAGCGTTCTCTTAAATATAAGTGTGTTAGCCGAGGCTGCTCCAAAGACGTTGCTGGGGGGGGGGCTAAGTCATAATTTTCGATATTATTATAGGTTTTTTTTTAAATTTTGTTTTTAACAGTACACAATTTTTAGAAATACAGGCTTGGGAGGGGGCCGCGGCTCCTAGCCCTCCTGGATCTGCCCCTACTGTTAGTAATGTGAAATATAATTATTTACATATTTTTCTAAACTAGTTTTTTCTAAACTAGACTGTTTTGTCTCTAGGTACTTATTATCTAATATCGATGATGTTTTTCAAACCAGATGGTTCACTATAAGTGTCATAAATTATTCCAACCGGTTTTTACATATCCTGATCCGAACGATGAATCTTGAATATTTATTTATATATCTTATGGACAATTGTCCAATTTCAAGTACAATAATAATAATAATAAAAATAACAAAAGCGCATATGAGTTACATCATAGGCGCAATTCGGGTTAAATTTATGGTGGTGATAAATTTATGTCCACGAAAGTACCTATTCATACTCCATCATTAGACTAATTTTTTATAGCCCCTGCGAAAGCTAGTGCAAACTAAATCAATTTTTTATTAAAACTACCTTATCGACTAACAAAAATGAAGGTAATTCTAATGGTTCAATTTAAAAAATGGGGTAAGTGAATGTAGCTCTGCTGTACAGTAGGTCACGGTAATGGATGGTGTTAAATTTAAATTCGATGGTATAAAATCATTGTATACAAAAACGATTCTGAGCGAAGACGGTCCATGAGTTTATGATATTATTTAGTAATTTAATATATTTGATGATATTATTGTGATTAATGTAATTTATTTTACTAGTAAGCATTATAAATACTACGCAGTAGATTAATTTCATTTTTGCTAAAAAAAATAAAAAACATTGAAAAGTCATTGTGTGTATAAAATATAATAATATATTTTAAATGTTTCAAGTATTATACCCACGAATAAAATTTTTAATTTACAACAAAATGACATGAATCATAATTCTTGATTATTTAATTTGTAATTTCGTCCACATTTGAACATAAGAAACTAAGAAAAAACTGTGCTTATATAATATTTTTAGATTTTTTGGTTACAGATTGACCTACTTTGTTTAAATTTTCAACCCTTAGCTATAAAAGTTGAAAATTAGAAAAATGTTTAGGTATAAAATAATTTATATATTTTGAATGGTATGAGATTTGTCTAAATTTAAACAAAATTTGGTATTGTAAATATCTAATAGTGCCTATAATAATACATAAACTAACCAATCAAGTATATGATTTGATAATATAAACATATGATGTAAATTTCAAGTATTTTCAGTTATTCGTTTTTTTCGGCTCATGGGTTGAAAACCCCTGATCTATGTGTATATATATATAGATATATATAATCCCGAAAGGTCACTCACTTTAATACTGTACAATATATAATATTAACAATGAAATAAAATATTTAAATATGAAAAAGGAGGGATAATAATTTACTTGAAACGACTATGTACATCAAGATTCAAGATTATAATTGCTACGAGACATTACAATTTTAGTGAAGTGGTTTAACGTGTAGACTCAGGGCCGTCCCGAACGAAATAATAAGGGGGGGGGGGGTGAAATGCATTAATGTGACAACTCAAAAAAATTTTCTCGCTACGCTCCACAGTTACCTCCTACCTAAAACCATAGTAATCAATAGATATGTTTTACACAATGTTACAAAATATTAAATATTTTACTATATCTTGTATATATATATATTCATCACATCTTGACTAGTATATTAGAATACATTATTTTCAATAACAAAATTTATAACACTGTTGCATTTTTATTATATTATAATAATTTGATAATATTTAAATATTTTTAAATCAACAAAAAAATCTTAAAACACATATTATATTTATAATAATAACTTAACACTAAATTTGTATACGTCAGTTTTTTTAAAATTGACCATTGATGTGCTATTTTTTTTATGTCCAAATTATTCAACAATATCTTTCTCTACTCCCAATACAACTAAAGAGTTTAATCTATCATCAGCAATTGTTTACCTAAGACGTGTTTTAATCAATTTTAGTTTACTAAAAGATCTTTTGTTTGATGCAATTGTTACTGGAGAAGTGGAGAAGTCAATGCCAAACAACAAATTTGGTTAGCACATGGTAAAATAGGTTTTAATTCTGTTGCTTTTTCCATTAAATAATTAAACTATAATGTTTTATCTTCTTGCACATACTAAATAACATTTCTAGTTCTCTTTGAACTAGAACATAATCTAGAAGATTTGCACCTACACTGCTTGGCGAGAATAAAGAAATAGATTTCTTAATATTATCCAATGAAATATTGCTCTTATTAAATGGTTGAGAAAATAGTATGAATAATGGTCGAATAGATGAAATACAATAACACATGATTTTAAATTATCATTTGTTAATTTTCACAAGGTATCGAGAACCATTTAAAATTCTTTTTTATAAATTAGATGTCTTGTGATTTCAGCTTGAGTTACTAATCTTTTTCAATGATGGTTTTTAAACTGACGGGAATGAATAATGATACAAATTACAAAATAACCAAATAGGTATTCAATAACAATATTAATTAAATAGTAAATACTGTCAATACTGACTATATAATATATGTGAAACAATTTTAGAATCTGATCACTTTGTCGATGTCTACATGAGACGAGTCAACATAAAATGTTCGCATCACTTCTATAAATAGAAATTACAGTCGTCAGCACTCAGCACACAACAGTTTCTTATAAGTTATTATTTAAGTATTATTAAAAATAATTAAATGATTGTATGAATGTATAGGCAAATTTGTATACTATTAAAATATAATATGTGCATTGTTAGGTACTTAAGTATTATTATAGTATTTGTGTTGGACAGTTGACAATCTTGAAAAATTAACTTATATACCTTCATATACCACCCCCTTCCCCTTCAGGACGACCCAGCATGTAGTCTTGGGAGAACTGATATAAATACCTATAAAATAAATAATTATTGGTCATAATATTTAACATATTATACAAGAAAAAATAATTTGGTTGCAGATAGGTATCACTGTATGTTTGTATTGGTCTTACAACGATACATAGATAACGTTCTCATTTGTTTATTTTTGAATAGTAGTGTGACTATTACAGCAAGTGTGGTTTTTACTGTTTTAGAAAGCCACAAGCTATCGGCGTATTTTTTTTTTGCCGGCAGAGGGAGGGTATAGTTATACAAAAATACATTTTTCTTTATAATTTTATTAAATTACTATAAAATTATAAATGAATGATTCACGTAATTAAGCATACACTGCTGATCCCACAACACCTGAATAAAATAACCAAAAAAAAAAATTCTGAATCAATTTGTTATGTTTCTTTATTCACACCTATATAAATTTAATTTTTATAACATACTCTAAATCTATATTGTGATACCAATAACAAAATATTAAAAAAAACAAAAATGTTGTCCTCAATATTTTAGTACTTTTACTCTCTTTTTAATTTCGAAAATATATAGGATTATAATAATATAATAAATTCACTAGGTGGAAGGTAAAAACTCCCTACACCACCCTAATATGCCATTAAAATGAAATATCAATATTTCTAAATTTAAAATAATACACTACTAGTTTGCGTCGAGGTGAGCAAAGCGAAAAAGTGATTTTATTACCTATCTCGTCCTTGATATTTTTTTTGAAAAATATTTTTATAGTTTCCTTATTTATAACTGGAATTCGGCACTATTAATATTAGCAGTCAATTAAATCCATGGAAGTCACTCTGTTGTACAGTATGTATTGAGTGTACCTTTATATTACTATAGTAGGTATACTATAATAGTGTACTATAGTCATTAGCTCATATCCACTGAGTACAACATCAATATTGGCGTTCTTTAGAGGTACCTATTATGATTAAATGCACTATAATTTGGTCAGCGTTACGATTAACTTATTAGTCTTTACTCTTTTGACAGCATATCCTCTGAGTATTAACTCTATATTATCATTTAAAGAGTATTTTGGTGCTTACCTATAATTATGTCCACGAACTCCAAATAAAATGACATAAAAAAGTGAAAAAAATAGTAATGACATTTATAGAGAATACAATTTAGGGGACATCTTCTTCGGCTTATTTTAAAATATTAATTTTTAAAAAATGTATAGGTATTTAAAAAAAGAGATTTTTGTGCCTCCTGTAACGAGCTGCTTATATTTAAAGCCATCATAAAAACTCGACGAAGTTGACTCAAAAATATTGTTCTTTATACATAAAAAAAAGATGTTAATAAATATAGAAATAAATAAAAACTAGTTATTCCTGTACAAAACTGGTTAAATAAATAATAATGAAATATTTGGTTTGTTGAATTGAACACAAATAAAATAATAGATTGATATCAAACACTTAAATTATTGGGAGCAATGAAATTATAAATTATAATTTATTATCAAAATACTAGGTATATGATTGGAAAGTGTTGTTAATTGAAGCTGGTCAAGACGAAGAACAATTTATGGATATTCCAGCTGCAGCTGGAAAACTACAGGCAAGGTCAATAAATTGGAAGTACACAACCGTCCCGATGACTAATTCTTGCTTATGTAAGTTTTTAATATTGTCATACATATTGTTCATTACGTTCGCATATGTTTGTCAATGGTCGTTGTTACTTGTTGAAAATTGTATGTTAATAGGTTTCGAAGATCATCGTTGCAAATTTCCAAGAGGAAAAGTTATGGGTGGTAGTAGTACATTGAATTACATGATATATACGCGTGGTAATAGATTGGATTACGACAATTGGGCAGCAATGGGCAACACAGGTATAAATATATTGGAAAAAGTTAATTCACATACATATTATGTTTCTTTTTAAAAGTAACACGAAACACTTATGCCCAGTGATCTTGGATTTAAACTAGGTTAAATTAAAACTTTAATTCGTTATAATTCAGTGAATTTTGGTTTTACAACCATTGAACCATACTGAAAAGGTTAAATTACTTAAAAAAATGTGGTCTCTTCAAATCTGGCCGTGGTGTTGAGAATACGTCTTATACCATTTAAAAAATGCACGTTGTATTGCATAAGCATATACAATGAAAAGGCTACAAATTTAAAAGTCGCCAAAAATTTGTATTTCAGTATTTCCTAGTTCCTCTTGAAAATCCCATTTCAATCCCCGAGGTCACTGGATAGAAATATTTTGTATTTTGTTTTAAAGAAAACATTCTGTACATATATATTTATTTGTACATAAACATTTACGAAGTGCACATATTTATTTTACTATGTTTCAATATTAAAGGATGGAGTTATGATGACATTCTGAAATATTTCATTAGATCAGAAAATTCAAACGTATCTGACGTGGACCTAGGCTATCATGGTCAGGATGGATTGTTGTCTGTGACCGACGTACCATACAGGACGCTCATAGCGAAAGCTTTCGTGGACGCTGGATCACAGATTGGATTGCCCATCATCGACGTCAATGGTGAAAAACAAGTCGGGATCAATTATTTACAGGTGATTCAAAGTTAATTTATGGTTATAAACCATGGTTAGGTTAGGCACATGCATGTGCTTATACATTTGTATTTTGTATACCGTTTTGTATTGAAAAAAAGAGGTTAAGTGAGTAACACTCTGCTGTTCATTAGATATCTAAAAAAGTCACTGTAATTTATTGTGTTAAATGTGAATTTAATATGATATAAAATAATTATATGCGATTCTGAGCAAATACTATTATTAAGTATATTTTACCATATTATTGTGATTATAGTGATTTTGAAAATCTGTTGGGTGTATAAAATAAAATAATACACTATTCAAGTTTCAAGTACAAACAAATAATATTTTTAATCATCACAAAATAAGTAGCTGTAATATAGTTATAAATTCAATTTATAAATCTTAGATATACATGTATAGAATGTGTTTATGATTTTGATGAATTTTGTCAACATTTTAACCTCAGACGCTTATAAAATATTATTGTGTATTAACGCTCAACTTTTTGAAGTGAATAACTTCTTTGGGCTTAGCATATTACTGCGATAGGAGGAACACATTGACTGACCTACAAAATTCGATCATCTGATTGAACCCTTAGTGTCAAGTAAGCGGGTGGAACACTTTTCGGCCAAAATGGACCTTTCTTTTTTCGGCCATTCTGGAATGTCCGTTTTCGACCAGTAAGCTATTTTGGTCACCGATAAAAAATTAAAAAAATATTCTTCACGTTTTTTTTCGTTAAACTATACCAATTTATATAATAATCATACAATACAATTTACTATTTATTTTAAAATCACATATTAAGTCAAGTAAAATATATAAAAAATATTAAATCGAATAAAATATATAAAAATATAAAGTTACAATTTTCATAATTTTCAATTTGTATTATATTATCAATTTACTAAAAAATATAAATGTATAGGGATATTTAAAAATTTTTATAGTTATAACTAGGGAACGGATTTTATTGTAATAAAAAAATCAAAATATGTACATAAATATGTAATTATTTTTATTGAAATATGTAAAAAAAAATTCAAAATATGCAATAACCGCTTAACAGAAAAAATAAGTACCAAAAGTAAGTATAACAATTGTATCTCTTATCTAATTAATAATTATTAAAACAATGCGAAACTACATATTCTCTAAGATTTAAAAACGTAAAATGGCGGCGATTTGGTCGTAAAATGTTTGTATTGACTGAATGAACGTTACACATCAACTGACGTAATGATAGTTAATAACCCCGATTTTTCACAACATTTACAGTATAAAACTTTCCCATCACTTTGAAATGTTTCATTCGGAAATTCTTTTAAATATGCGGCTACCTTATTATTGAATGAACTTACAACTTTAGGTATTTTAAACAATTTTATAAAAAAAACAACAAAATTTCGATGTAGATATGAAGAAAAAAACGATGCAAATGATTACTCCCGCCAGAACAGTAACTAGACTGAAGACTGAAGACCGTAACATTGAATAAACATGTTAACTACCCACTTCACACTTGTCCACAGTGTATAATACGATAGCAGTGTATAAAGTACGTAAGTCCATTTAGAGAACGTAGATAATGTTTATCGTCATTGAAAATTACAAATATTATTATTTTAGGCTTTCGTCGATAGCGTATAATATTAATATATAGACCATAGGGTATCTGAATGCCATTAAGATAAGGCAAATAATCTTTGACGTGAATTGACGAAAAAAACCAAAAATACCCAAATATTTACGAAATATTCAGTTATTTACAAAATATGCGAATATATGTATTTTTACCCAAATATGTAAAAATATGTAAAATAAAATTGGGCTTATTTTAATAAGAATAATCTAAATAAAAAAAAATATTTATCAGATTAAAAATATCTCATTCCAATAAAAATATGTATTTACAATAAAATCCATTCCCTAGTATAAACACATGCGTTTTATGAATTCCATTCGTGTAATCTCTCCTCTATCATATTTTGTTCTGTTTGTATGGTTTATAGACTGACGACTCTGAAATTTTTTGTCTTTTGAGAATTTTGGAACATCAGAACTTCGTATTTGTACAAATGATTCTGTTTGGACTTCATTTGTTATATTTAACCAATATATAATTGAAGGAGAGTTTTCATAAAAACATTGGTTAAAATATGAATGGTAAGACTCGCATGCATTTGTTATTCTAGTTAAATCAGAAGAGCCTGACACCCAAATTGTAGGAGGAAATATGCTTTCCTGGCTAATATAAGTGTCCATTAAATGGTCACAGTATGATTTTAATTTATCATCATCAAGACGTAATGACATTATTTGTGACAAAACTTATTCTTCAACATCTAGGTTCAAAAATAACAGTCCAAAAGTATATTTTTTCCAATATTCGATATCTGAAAAATCGTATTTATATTCACTAACCAAATATATAACAGTTTAATATTATAGAACGAAGATAACGATGAAAGATATTCTATACACCTAGATAGTTGGTATAGTTATTACTTTTATCGATCGTCAACGTATAGATTCAACGTTGGATTCCCCATAATATAAACAGTAATCACTCTTAATATAGAGGACATGTGTGTCAGTATGTGCTAGTTATTAAAAAAATGTTCCTATAGTTTAATTTTTTATTTTTTGTGTGTAAATTGATAACATAATGTAACTTAATATTTTTGTATTTTTTATTTGACTTAATATGTGATTTGAAAATAAATTGTAAATTGTATTGTATGATTATTATATAAATTGGTATTGTTTAACGAAAAAAACGTGAAGAATATTTTTAATTGGTGACCCAAACAGTGAACTGGCCGAAAAGTGTCCCACCCAAGTAAGCCACCTCCTTGACGCTTTTTGGTCGCAACGGCTGAGCCCATAAATCCGCGCTACCACGCCTAAAGAAATTATTCACATCAATAAAATTAAAATTGTCTTAAGCCTATAAATAGCTTAAAAATAATCAAAATATTTTTAAATTGATATTATGCACAGAAAATGCCAATATGTAAATTTCATGTATCTATGATTATTTTTTTTAGAGTTACGCCAAAAACAAAATCGATTTGTTCAAAAACTGGTTTTATGTAAAATGCTCAGTTAACCTAACCCAATGTTATTAATATAAAATAAAAATACTTACTAACCATTAAGCGTTTTAATAACTGGGGATACCAGCTTAAAAACTGGGATGCTAAACACTCCACTTCCCCCCAAATTGCGTATAAGGGGCTTTAAAAGATAAAGGTTCTAGCTCTTTGATCCGACATAGCTGTGGTGAGTGGTAAAATTATGCTTGTTACATATTATAACCATTGATACCACGGCATTTCGAACGCCGAAAATGTGTATATTTTACAATAATTAATAAGTCTCCCAAACATTTTTGTAAATTAGAAAACTACAAAGTTTACCTAAAAATTGCGGAATAACTCAGGGCATACTCAGGGCAACTACTCTCTATTTGCAATATTAAAATGTATCTACATATTACTACACAAGTCTTAATATGTTCCTAACACGTTTGCTTTTCTGGTTTCGGATTCAAAAAAGTTGAAATTTATTCAGCATAAGTACCTGAAATCTTGTTCAATTATTTCCACCTTACCCAGATTAAATTATATTATACTATATTATATTATATATTTCAATCCTGCTTATACTCATTATATAATCACACGTTGTTGGAATTGTTACAACTATTAGTAGCCGGTGGGTATCGATTAATGACCTACGATCTAGGAAAATATATACTTATATTAATGTATAATTTTTTTTAAATATTAATTTAATATGACTACTATTACATTATGATGATTAATAACTAATGAGTAACTAATAACATTTACTATTTTGTAGTTGTAAAACTATTTTGCATTATAATATATAGGCTCCAATGGTAGTCAAATAATTTTGTCATGGGAAGATCATTATTAAAATATAATTTATGGTATTGGGACAAAATATCCAAGGAAAAAATATCCTGTACTAAAATATCCAAGTCAAAATATCCAAGGTTAAAATATCCAACGGATAAAATATCCAGGGATAAAATAATCAATATATGGGACAAAATATCCAAATAAAAAAAATATTTTTTCCCCTTTTTTTCTTTAGATACATTGTTCATTTTTAAATCACATTTAACATTAATAATATTTTGTAATATAGTAATAAGATAAAAATAGTAAAAATAATAATACAACTTAAGCTCCTTTGTCTTGAATATATTAATGGTGAAAAAGAATTAGATATTTTTTTAATTGCAATAGCAAATATAACACGATAATTTATTACCTTTTTTTAAACAATTTTTTTTAAATATTATTAAAAACTTTTAGATGATATAGTGTAATACACAATTCCTATAACTAAAGATATAATTATTATATATAACGCAACATATTATTTTTATTATTATTTTATTACTGTATTATAAAGTATTATTGATATTAAATGATATTAAAACGTGATTCAAAAAACAACAATATAATGAATTTAAATAAAAAAAATTATATGATTAATAATAATACATTTTTATGATTTTTTTTTATTTGGATATTTTGTCCCATATATTGATTATTTTATCCGTTGGATATTTTAACCTTGGATATTTTGACTTGGATATTTTAGTACAGGATATATTTTCCTTGGATATTTTGTCCTAGATTCATAATTTATGGTTATCAGATCTTAAACATTGCAAAAAAAGTCATGGGGTATCTATTCGCATCATTCCTCTCTGTTTGACCACCACTGATAAGTACTTAAGCTTAAATTGATTTTTAAAATATTGAGCCATGCTAAAATACATTTTTATACTTAAACATTAATTATTTCAGGTTACTATGAAAGATGGTCGTCGTTGTAGTACAAATACAGCTTTTTTGTTACCAACAAAAATGAGATTGAATTTACACGTAAAAAAGTATACCACTGTAACACGAATAATAATGGAAAAAGGTACAAATAGGGCAATAGGAGTAGAATATGTATCAAATCGTAAAAAATATAGAGTATTTGTATACAAAGAAGTAATTATTTCTGGTGGAACCATAAACTCACCACAATTACTCATGTTATCGGGTATTGGACCAAAAGAACACTTGAAAGATTTAAAAGTTCCGTTGATACAAAACTTGCCGGTTGGTGAAAATTTAATGGACCACGTGGCACTGGGAAGTTTGAGCGTGTTGATTAACGATACTATCTCATTAAAAACACAACGATTATTGAGGGATCCACTTAATTTGTATAATTTTCTTATAAATCATAACGGTCCATTAACAATACCAGGTGGTGCTGAAGCATTGGCATTTTTCGATTTAGACCAACCAGGGTTCGCAGATGGACACCCAAATTTGGAATTACTGTTAGTATCTGGTCTATATTCGGGTGACGAATTAACACACAAGTTGTTTGGCTTAAAAAGAGACATTTACAACAAAATGTATAAGCCCACTGAAAAACTGGAAGGCTTTACGGTATTCCCGATGATTATGCGACCGAAAAGTAAAGGTCGTATATGGCTGGAAGATGCTAACCCCCTCCATCACCCACTGATCGATCCCAATTACTTCGCTGACGAGACGGACTTGGACGTGGCCGTGGCCGGGGTACGGATTTTCCAACAAATGTTGAAAACCGACGCGATGAAGAAGCTCAACGCCACGTTATTCGACACCCCGTTGCCCGGTTGTGTTCAACACAAATTCGACACGGACGCGTACTGGAAGTGCTCGGCGAGACAAATAAGTTTTACCATCTATCACTTGTCGGGCACCTGCAAAATGGGACCGGTGGGCGACCCCACGGCCGTGGTGGATCCTAGATTGCGTGTACATGGAGTAAGTGGATTGAGAGTTATCGACGCGTCGGTCATGCCGGAAATACCGGCAGCACATATCAACGCTCCGACGATTATGATCGGCGAAAAGGGCGCGGACATGATTAAAGAAGACTGGGGTATTAGAATATAGACTTGATATTATTTATTCATAAAAAAAAAATATTTGACTTATGTTTGTGTTACGGAATCTAATAGATTTATGTAGGCCTAATTATTTTAATTTGTAGTTTAAATTATATAAACACAATTGTTAACTATGCAAATTTGTTTTATTAAAACACAATTTTTGTTTTGGTTACACAATGTTTCCACTTATACCATACCAAAAAACACTTGTAAAAAATAGATTTTTGTAATTTGTAATGTCTTATTATGCAATTGAGTATTGACCTTATTCTTAAAAAAACAAGACAATAAAATTATACTTTTGTAAAATCATGATTTTAGTTTACACTTTAGACTTAGTGTTCTGACCTTGAGTTATGGTTATAATCCTCATGATTAGCTATATTTTAGAGTTATCCTAATAACAACATTCGTAGGAGTTGTATAATATTATTTTATTTTATATTAGGAGCGATAAATATATATACATTACGGGCAAAGTAGGAAATCGATCATTGAACACAGGTGACCGGGCACTGTGCACAATGCCTGTTTTTCGAGGACAAAGACGGAATAAGTTAACATCGTCGGGTATTCTTAGTTTAATGTTGGATATTGTATATACTTGACATTTGATTGCATCTTCTGGCACATAGCTTCTTTGGCAAGTTTATCCACTCTTTCGTTTCTGGTGATACCTATCATGTGTTCGACCATTCTGCACGACAGTGGCCAGAAGTTGCATAGCAATGCCCGATTTTCTACTTTGCTCGTAACACACACACAGCACATATATATATATATTTATTTATATATATATGTATATTGATCTTACAATGATGCGTTTTTTTGTGTCTGCGTACACGAAAATAAGTCGAAAACAGCTTAAATTCTAATTATTAAGTGTGTTTTCTGGTATTAAATTAGAATTTAATTTGTAGTTTTGAGAGGTCAACATTTAAATTTGGAAAAACAAAAAATAATAAGAAAATACATGAATTATTATACGCAAAACGTGTTTTTGACAAAATCGATACTATTTTTTGGTGTATCTCAAAATCAAATAACCTCAGATAGGTACTCAATACTTTTACTAAACGTTTATATATTTTAGAATAATTTCTAAAATATTTTGACTTTTTGAACTATTTATATGCATAATACATTTTCGATTTTTTTTTAGTTTTTGAGAATTTTTAATAAATAATTTTTTCTATCAATCAAAAGACTAGGAAACTTAAAACAAAATTCATCATAAATTGTTATTGTTGTCATTAAAAAGAAAATTGTTCGTGTTTTTGTGTACAATGATTTTATAAGTATTATTGAATTCAAATTTAATACATGCATTACACAATTCCACCGACCCACTCGACGCGGGACGCCTACTCTACAGCAAAGCTATAGTTATTTACCCAACTTTTTTTATATTATTATTTGAAAATGTATTACAAGGTTTCTTATAACTTATATGTTATGGTTACAATTATTAAATTATTGATTTTTTAAAAAAAGGCCCGAGTTATTTCAAACGTTTTTATTAGCATCTAAATCTTAAATTTTTATAAGCTTGGATATTTACGCGTAAATTAACGATTTCACAACACACAATTTACTTATTTAGTTGCTTTATTGAAAAATGAATATTAGTAGTGTCACTTTAAATTTCAACAATATTTTTGTAGTGGTGTTGTATAACTTGTATTATTATTTTAAAAATTTAGTAAAATTTTCAAAAATTGTTATGCTTTTTGAGCTAGGTATTTATAGGCATTTTCCATTTTTGATTTTTTTCTATAAATATTAAATATAGATAAAAAATGTTTCCTTGGATTTTTTTTTTTCTATTAACTCTCCTTGATTGGAGCGATGAATATATTGATTTTACAATGATGTAATTTTATATGACTGTCATTACCTTTTCGGCCATAGGTAAAGTAGATTTTCAACTTTGAAGGCAATGAATTGGATCTATAACTAGGACATAGATAGAACTAATTTTCGACAAAATCTAAGTGGTTTGTCAGCTAATATTTCAAAGGATATTTTACTATACATCCATAAATACTAGAGCTTTATTTTTTATTAGTGATAAGGAAGTTTAACTAATTTTAGTTAAGACGGATCATATATATAATAATTATTAGATATAATATTATTTTGAATACCCTAGCTGAAGTTATAATTCAATATACCTATCTACTGACAGATTCCATTATATTAATTTTTGTGTCGCCTCGTTACAAGTCTTTTCATAATAATTACAGAAGAGAAAAGAGACGGGGACTGTTACAATAGACTACTTTTCGTATGACATAATAAAATTAATAATCTTTAAGTGGCTTCACAGGGTTCAAAGCGTACATATATCGAAGGTACCTTTGACCACGGGGTTACCAGTATACGTAAGTGTGCCGAGAGCTTATTTTACGTGTTCTCGAATACGGGAAAAGACTGACAGCATATTTTAAGGATAAAACGATAAAATTGTATAAGACTGTAATAAAAATAAGAAAATAGTTGACTAATAAATTATGGGGTGTAAAATTTCCATATATTGGTAACTTGAGAATTGTTGCTATATCCATAGGCCATAGTTACATGCAAAATGATTCACCAAGCACGCTCTGCATAATTTTCTTCAATAATGAAGTTATTCAAAATTTCAAAATATGATTTTTGGAATTACTAATTATGCTTAAAGACCATGTTTTCAAATTTTTGATATTTTTGATATTATTTAAGGAGTGTCTTGTGGTGATACAAACTTCTGTTTTTTCTGCAAATGAAACCAGCCTCCCTCTTTTTCAACTCTTAATTATTTTGCTGAAAATTTTTCTGAAAGTGTTAAAGTTGCAGAAACAAAATTTGAACGAGTAGTTTTTAAGTTTAATTAAGTTATTTAGCTTTGCATTACACTGAAAATTATACATCCATGATAATGAATGTTGAAGATTTGGAGGGGTGGCTCTGGTAATTTGAAAATGTTAGTGATGAATATTAACCTATCAATAATAATAATTTGTAAAAATGGTCAAAGTATAATAAATATAAGATTCAATATTTTAATAACAGAAAAATTATTTGTTTGAATTTTTAATTGTATAACAACCTACATAAAAATTTTCAAAAAAATTATCCAACAAATAATTATTAACAATAAAAAAAGAGTCCTCATTTGAAAAAAAATAGATGGTTTTTATCACCACATGACATTCTTAATAGTACCAAAAACAAAAAATTGAAAATATGGTCTTTAAGTATATTTAAAAATTCCAAAAATCATATTTTGAAGAACTGCATTATTGAAGAAAAAAAGGGAGCATGCTTGGTGAATCACCTTGTGTAGATAAAAACAGAAAGAGTCAAATGCATGTCCATTGTCCATACCCTCACTATTAAAATCCCTTAAGACTAAATTTATAGGTGAATCAAGGAATTCATCACACAAGTGGACCCACTGTACACTAAAAAACCCCCCAACATAGTCTTATCCACCATACACAGATGCTAAACAAAGAAGTTTAACAGATGCTTCCTATTTAGAATAATAATATATATAATATTAAATTATATCATCATTATATGACACAATTTATTCAATTTTTTTATAATATTATTGTATTAAAAAAAAGTATCAACATTTATAAATTGAAATGAGTAATATGAGCCCTACCTACTCAGTCTTAAATGAATCACTGCAGGGTGTCACTGAACACCCAAAACACCCTGTAGATTCGCCTATTGACTTATTTATTTATTTATTTATTAATTTACCGAATAAAAATTCCTTATTTAGTACAGCACACAACAATAATTCAGTAATATAAGATAATTTACATATACAAATGGCGATGGCCTAAAAATACAGCAGAATTACAGGTACAATAAATATAAATTAAAATAATTAGGACACAAGTAAAATTGCATACAAGAAATATGGTTTAATTATACCTATGTCTGCACTGGGAGACAAATGCATTGTATATACTATATAGTTTATGTATTATTATATGTACGGGTACCTGCTGCATTAAGCATTTTGAGTTCATTTTAATCATTATTAAAATTATTAAAAATCAACGAAAGCTCAGCTGATTTTGGTGTTGTATTGCGATTCCTTCTAAATTAATTGTGTTAACACTTTACCAGCTATGATAAAAAATATGATTACTGACTAGGAGGTCAAACGAATACACCATTGAAACCACTTGTAATGTGTGGGATTGCGGCAATGTGTCATCAGTAACCACGCACTGCAGCTGACTGAAATAAGAGAAATACATACCAACAAAATTAATTCAATTTAATTATATAACATTTATGTACTCGGTACACAATGTGAACTGGTACACACTATGGCTGTATCACGATTGCGCCCGTCCTACCTTTTTACATGCAAAAAACGCAATACGATTGCTCTCCGTGAAATATAGATTTAATGAAAAAATGAAATATCTATTACTAGAATATTTGAAACTAATGAGACCACAATTTCGTATCACAAAAATTTAATTCATAATTGTATTACTTTTTATTATAAATATTTGCACTTATAATTTTATTAATTATTATTATTATTTTGATTTCTTATTATTGTTAAAGAAAAAAATATAATTCGTAGTATTCGTAATTTTATTGAGTTTTTTCACATATATTTGGACATAAGACATATAATATTAGTATTGAAAAAAAACGTATTAATAGTGTATGCTAATGTGTAATAATGTATCAAAACGAAACCATTATTATTAAAGCCAGCAATTTAATTTGTTGCCAGTCATAAGCCTGTGAAATTGTTAAAACTATGAAAAAATATCATGGTCAACTTGGTTAACTCGAACATTTAACTTCAACTTTGAGTTTACCACTTCGGTTGTATTTTTAAATGGTGTAAAACCTATATTTCACGGAGCACAATCGTGTTGAATTTTATTGTAGGTATAAAGATGTTGGTGCAATCGCTTTTCGCCGATATACTATATAGCAGTTGTAGTCTAAAAAAAGAGGACTAATAATGAATATAATAACACTGGTATAAAAACACGCGGAATACCTATCAACGTATCTTAACATTTTTAGTTTTTCGATACGACAACACGCGATCAGTTTAATACCACAACGTAGTCCTGCAAAGCTGAAGATTATTCATACAAAAGTTAAAAAATTAACATTTGAAATATATTTGTACACCATTAATATATGTTGTCGAAAAAATAAAAACCGTACCCCATCTGTAGATAGCAGTTATCAGGTATAATACAATATAATTATTTTAAAAACTCTGAAAGAATTGTTGCCTATTAAAATAGTATAAAACATGATATTTATTAATATCAAATACGTAGGTATTTGTATAGCCGCAAGTATGTATGAATAACGTTCGCATGTATTACAGGTTTTCGAGCTTTATAAGTGTAACGTCCGTGCCCTTTATAGTTTCAAGGATCTGTTATTGACAAGGATATTCACATAACATTTTACAGTTTCCAACTTGTAAACACGGTGACACATTTAAGAGAGAGGGAAATCTGTGTTGCAACCTACTCTACAACATCAGTTTTGATTAAAATGTTAAGATTTGTACATGATATAGTTTATGACCAACATTATTCATATTTGTTTTTAAACCATACAATAATTTATTTATCTCAAATCAATTCTATTTATATTTAATATTCAAAAATCGTTCATTTCGACTACCTACATTGGACATTTTTAAATTTTTAAATTTTTAAATTTTAAATTTGTTATCAATTGTCGTCAATAATACAATATTGTTAGATAATAGATATGATCACTGTACCCATGAGCGGATAGGAACTTAACTTGTTTAGAGTTTTATCGTTGGCACATTTACTTAACAAATCTTGATCCATTATTGATATATGATATTTTAGACATTCGCATTAATACGGATTGTTTAAAAATAGAACAAATCGAATTTATTACGATACAAAGACATATGTATATTGGCGCCAGCCAGTATTATAAAAATTTACTTTTACACATAATATATTTACGTATATAATTATTATAATTACTATTTTTTGAGATTGGGGGGGCCTCTAAGTATAATATTGATGAGAGCCTACCGGGAAAATCCCGATTTCTCGATGGGCCTTCCGCCCATGACTGAAGTACTGTACCTACTGCTGCATAATACGAAAGGCACATGTCTTACATTATATATTCAATAAAATAAATAAAATCCAAATTATACTTTTAATGAATTTTATATTATTAGGTATAATATGTAGTATGTACTCATTTACCGACAACCAACAGCCGTGAACCTGACATTGGTGGGTTAATATTTTGGGTTGTTATGCTAATATTTTTTTTTTTTTTGTTAACTAACAAAAACTGGTGCTCTTAATTCAGTAATCATTCTTTAAACATCTATTAATACAAAAATAAAACTAGTTTTGGTGACCTTCATTTACCTAGGTGAGTATATTAGTTTGTAATTACTTTTCAAACCCCTTCAGATAAATGTACAGGGTTTTCACCAAGTATGGTCACTACCATTTTTTTTTTGAATATTGATTGAATTCAAATTCAAATTTTTGAACTTCTAAGTACAGGTACTTAAAATTTAAGAACTGTATTTTCAAAAACTTGGATTTTTACACCGGCCATTCTTCAAACAGTTGATCACGATCAACTGGTCGACCTTTAGAGGAATATCGGTCGATCGTATTAAAGATTAATTATACAAATATCGGCTGATCATGTGCATAATATGAAACACTTTCTTATGCTTTACATAGAATGTAAAGTATTTACTGCCGAAGAAAAACGTACAATTTCTTATGGAAAAATAATAAAAGATGAATATTACAATTGAATATACAATTTATTATTATTCCGCATGTAATAATATAAATAATATATCTAAATAAATAGTAGTCGATCACCAGATAAATACTTAACATTTTTAATGTATGGCCCATTTGTTAGAACAGGTTGGTACTGGGAATCCCTATTTCACACCATTTAAGGAGTGTCCTATGGCTACACAAACTTTTTTTTAAGAATCAATCTATACTTTATTGTAAATTATGAAACAGATGATTTTTTCGAAAATGTTGATGAATGTAAATCAAAATTCAGGTAAGTACTTTCTGAGGTGCTAAAATGTATGCACTGAGGAGAGTAAAAATAGTTCTTAAAATGATGGGTTTACAAAATTATAAAATATATGACATTTTTAATCTACATAGTACTCATTATATGTACTAAAAAAATGACTGAAACTTCTATTCGAATTTCGACAACTCAACATTTCCCAAAAAAATCATTTACCTTTAAGGATGTTACAACCGCATGCGTTGTCTCCGTCTAAAAAACGCATAACATAGGAAATTATATTACGTTTTGAATTAATTCAATTCTATTATGTTTAATTTTGTTGACCTATTATAAAATGTAGAATTAAGAATATCTACTACCTACTGAATCTTATAGGTTTTTTATATATTTTAATTTTTAAGCTAGTTATGACCATTTTAAAATGTGCTAACAATTTAAAATTTTAAAATTATTATATCTATTGCTATATGACTGAGTTAAATAAACGACGAATGCGGGTGTCTTCTCTCAACAATTTTCTAGAGAAAAGGTGATTATTCATTTTAAAAATGAATTTAGTAACGCTACACACTCTTTAAATGCCAAATGGTATACAAAATTTAAGTATTTAAAAATGAATGGCCATTAAGCATTAAATATATGCTTCAAATTTTCAAAAGTCAGAATTTGAATAGATTCATTAATTTTTTTTAATGAAAAATGAGGGTGGCAAGCTAGGAGGAATCACCTTGTATATTATCTATATTATGACGTATCCATATACATAGTATTAATTATTAACAATCAACCTCGAAGTGCATGATATTTATTAGTACCTACCTACCCTTTATACAAATAACAACTCCGATTAGCTGCACGGTTCAACTCACTATCAGATTCTATTTATTATACATTTAAACCACATTATACAATAAACTGAGAGTTTCCAGAGTGGTGGATAATAATATTTATACTCCTAGTCTATACTTGTCCGTAACGGCTCGAAAACTGAGTATAATCCTGTCAGACCGCGGTAGCACGCCGCAGTAATTCAACTGGTCTCGTTGATTCCGGTTCTGATATCCAATGTTACCTATTTTTGATATTTTTTTTTCGGTATTCGGCTAATATAACAGAGTGGTGAAAAATATTAAAGTATTTAAATAAGTACATTTAGTACTTTCAAAATGTTTTCAAAATCATTTCAGCTGATATTGTGCCTAATTATAATTGTTAGCGGATGTGCAACTCTAACAACGTCAGAAAATGCAGATTATCCACATCTATTTGAATCAACGTGGGGGTACATGGAAGAGACTTTAGAATGGGAAGCAAAGGAACCCAAGGATATGAACAACATTTTTTCGGAATACGACTTTGTCGTAGTCGGTGCTGGAAGTGCTGGATCAGTAGTGGCTAGTAGATTGTCTGAAGTAATGTCAACTTTATAAGAGAAATTAGTCGGTATTCATAAATGATGATATAATTATTAATGATAATTATTTATGGACAGATTAAAAAATGGAAGGTGTTATTAATCGAAGCTGGAAAAAACGCAATACATTTTATGGACGTTCCCATAACAGCCCAACTGTTGCAAGTTTCAGAATACAACTGGAAGTACAGGACTATACCAATGAACACCTCTTGTTTAAGTGAGAAACCGTCATTTTACGTGCCTATACATATTTTAATAAAATAAATATAATGTAATAGGTTTTGATAACCAACGGTGTAAATTTCCCAGAGGAAAAGTCATGGGAGGTAGTAGTGTATTGAATTACATGATATATACACGTGGAAATAAAAGGGACTATGATAATTGGGCAGAAATGGGCAATACAGGTAACTAATACTGCACGACAAAGTTCGTTCACATGGGACATTAATTTGTTTACAATTTTAAATGTTTCCATACACGCATAATAGGATGGAGCAACGACGACGTGTTGAAGTACTTTATGAAATCGGAAAATGCAAACCTATCTACCTCTGATGTGAATTATCATGGGCATAATGGATTGTTGTCAGTGACCGACGTGCCATATAGGACGCCCATAGCTGATGCTTTTGTGAATGCTGGATCACAGATCGGACTGCCTGTCATCGACTTGAACGGGGAAAAACAAATCGGCATTAATTATATACAGGTAATTAAGTCATGTAGATATATTAGAAATTACTATGTAGGTACATAAACACAAGACAAAATAACATGGTATGAAAATCTCTTCTAAATTTTAATGGACTATACCCACAAGCATCGTGCTTCTTCCGATTGGTCTGTAAATTCCCGCCAAAATGTATTACTTTTAAATAGGTTATCATCATATTTTATAGAAATTCACCATAATTTCTACTATTTTTTTTTTATCTACATGCATATGATTTAATAACCTAAATTACCTAAACAAATAAATATTACACAAAACACAACGTAATAAACAATAATTAAATATTAATGATAACAGTTATGATTGCTGATAAGGTAACTAACGGCATGATGCCTAACGTCACACGACTGAGTATCACGTTAATCATTAATGTCATTATGCCATGTTATTTTATCATGTATACTAGGCGATCCCGTGCACTTGGTTGCCCGTTAAAAATGCCAACTCTTTATGAGACTCGCTTGTCATAATATAAAAAGTGAATAACAAGTTTTATTTTTATTTATTTTGATACTGTGAACACTCCATGAGCGGCTACTTGTAGCAACTCGGCTACTTTGGTTGGCAATGTGCAACAATTCGATTTGACGCATACTTAATTAGCCAATGGCAACCAACAAATAAAAATAAATACTAGTGTCTACTGAAAAATTAAGAAAGTTGCTCGGAAAATTAGTTATTAATTAAAATCAGTTTCCAAAATTGTATACTTATACACACGGTGGCCCGCGGGTTTCCAGCTACCTGTGACCTGACCTTTTTGTCTATCAAATTAGGTGATTGACTTGCTCTTGTATATCTTTGACTTGTAGCATTGCGAGTTCTGTGACTTAGTTTGTAAGTCTAATTGCCGGTATTTTTAAAAACAAAAATATTCCATCAAAACTTCTTAAAATATTAAGCTTGATTGTTTTGAACCAACCATGATGAACAAACACTTATCAAAAAACTTACTATACAATTACAGTAGAACCTCGATTATCCGAACTAATTGGGACCGCACCTAGTTCGGATACGCAAAAGTTCGGATATTGGAAATTTAAAAAAAAAATTTAGAATTACGTATGTATTAACTATTTACTATTTTTATAATTAAATATTTATTATTGTTATTAATATTTTATTAGAATTACATACATAAATTACATTATCAAAAACATTATCATACATTATAAGAAATAGGTACATTACATTTATTTTATTTACATATGTATGTATTATATTTTTTAGATAAGCCTGTTGCGTTTTGGTTATCTACTAATGATTGACGCACGTAAAATACATAACCTGTACTAATAATAATCCAAAAAGGCAAAAACGATAGTTATGATAAATTCGATAAACCGGCCGACCGGCCGGATACGAATTTTCATGTTCGGATAACAGAACGTTCGGATACGCTAATTATAGTTCGGATAATAGAGGGTTCGTATAACGGAGGTTCGGATAATCGAGGTTCTACTGTAATTAACTTTCCGATCGAAAAATATATGCACTAAAAAATGATAAATTAACTATTTTATATCATAGATGGATCTGTTTTTAACGATAAGCGATAAGCGTGTTGCCGCGACCAATGGAAATAGGGATCGATTTGTATTTATATTGATCGACGTAGATATAGATTGTCGAATTTTACTTCTCGGAACAATTCATATTTATATAAAAATTAAAAAGTACACACCTATCTAACACATAATTCATCAGACAAAAAGATCAGGTTACAGGTAGCTGAAAACTGCAGGCCTCCGTGTCGTACAATATGTATATATACACAATTTACACGTAAAAATTTAATTTTGCCGATTTCAACCCCTTGAGATCAAAAAATCTTTTCGTAGTGCACGGTCAAATTATAATATTAATCTATCCTCAAAATGTCAAGTCGATAACTCTGATAGGTTTGGCTCTACGTTGATTTTGAATCAGGAGGACACCTTCGTTTATATATATAAAGATGTATATTTTATCACGCACCTATCTACACCGTGGTATATGGTCTATATAGGTATCGTATATGTTCATATGGAACTGTAGTAAAAAATATTAATATCGCCAACATTTTTACACATCGTTCGCGACACATTCAAATTGTCATCGATTAACTTTTAACCATTTATTAGTTCATAGTTGGTAGTTTGTTTTTTAGCGATGATAATTCGTTTTTTGCAATTCGACCCAAACTTATGTATATTTTTGATATTGCTACCATCAGGCTCCTATTATATACGAATATTATACGATTTAACAGGCTTGCAGGACTTAGTTAGGTTATCATTTTGTATTTATAGCATGATTGGAGATCACCACATTTTGTACAACAAATAACAATACTCGTATATTGTTTCAAATAAGTTGTAAACCTATACACTATAAAATGTCATTACGTTCATTACCCTTTATATTATTTCGTTATTACTCAAAGCATCATTTGCTTACACAGTCGCACTCGCAAAATGTATGTATATTTCACAAACAGTTCGGTTGAAGCTGTCTTTGACATTTCTTATAGTTTGTGTAACAAGCGAGGTAATAATATTCCGACAATTATAACCACTTTCCAATTATATGTAGTACCTAGAGTAGTACAATATATACATACAAGGTATGTTAAATTTTTAACATGCATATCTAACATCTCGTACGTAAAAACAAGAAATAGGTTTTTGTTGACTTCGTGTTTATGATGTCCCTAATACTGCAATGTCTGGTATTTCCAACCTAATCTAGACATTTTTTAGTAATTTCAAGGTTAGGTTAGCTATTTTGTTATAACGTAATTACTAAATTCTTTTTTTTTCGTTTAAACATCCAATTTTGTAAATTAGAACTTCAAATTTGTGCCTATGTATTTCCGATACTTTTAGAATGATGTAAAATCAACTTTTAAAGAATATAGTATTACATTTTCAAGCTTAAGATATTAAAATATACACTTTTAAGAATTTTTAACTAGGTAGGTACTTTATCATCTGTAAATGTTCGTAATTTTGTACTCAAACGCTTAATACATATTAATATATTATAAGTATAAACATTAAAAATGGGCTTATGTATTTTTTTTTGATATTGTATACTTCTATAAGAATAACTTTTGAAAAACTTTGTATCACATTTTCAAACAATTTTACCAAGTATAAAATTATTTATCAACATTTACAGAAAAACCAAACAAATTTTAATCCAAATGCCTATAACTATGAATATAACTTAAAATTACTCTAAATATTTTGAATAATGATAAAACAACAAACTTTTTTGTTTTCCAGTTAAAAGAAGTTATGAGGAATCTTGTTTATGTTTTTCAGAATCTAGGAAAAAATGTCAGGAGTAAAATTCTCTAAAACAAACTGCCTTGGGCAAAGCTGTTTAGAATCAAAAATAAGATAATTATATAGGTACTGATGATATAAGTTAGTTTACACAAATACCCAATTAAAAATATATTTACAACATGATTTACATTTTGAATAATAAACAATGATATTTATTTATTTTTATTAAAAAATGTCTTTGGCCACTACGTTATTACCAGGTGCATTAAAAAAGTCTGGTTCTCAAAAAAAAAAATTCAGATGATGAAAATATAACTCACTAACTTAAAATTTGTTAAGGTCAATGGTATAAACATTTAAAATATTTTTCCATTATTTGTTTACTCCACACATGTATTTACAGTTTTTTAGCAAAATATCAGCATACATTTTTGTTTTTTGATAGTTGTTCAATTTTTCTTTGATTTAATTTAACTAATTAATAAAAAAGTGAACCGTCGCAGGATGTCTGGCAGATGTGAAACATCGACATTATTTTTTGAATATAGAAAATATGCATGAACATTGAAAGGATGGTTTATTAAAGGAAATAAACGAGGCATAATCAAAAACAAAATATTCAATTTTTTTTAACAAAAATTATTTTTTATTATAATGACGCATTAGATGTTTAGCGATTGTGGCTGCACGTACGTACGAGCTTCGCCACGCCGACAACCGGTCTCACCCACCGCATTAGATTAAAAATTAAAAATGTTATTAATTTGTTAGCTACAAATTATTTACTTATTTTTGTGATTTTGACAAATTAAGTTAATTTGAACTTTAAACGTGATTATAAAAAAAATTTTGACTATACATTTGATATTTTTTAAATGAAGTAAGAACAATTTATGAGGATGTGGGTTTACCATAAACATAACATTTTTCAAGGTTTTTCATTATCCATAGAAATAGATAGGAAAAAACTAAAAAGTAGAAAATTTCAAGTCATTACGGTTATGTTTCTACAATTTTTGTCAAAAACAGGTTTTACTTAAATATTCTCGTTTAGTAGCCGGGCGAACTTATACTATGTGCGACACAACAAACAATTTATTTAATCCATATGTATATTAAAAAAAAAAATGTTAGTAACTTCTTTTTTTAACACATTTAAGTTTAGGCCTACATAATTCACCTCAACTCCCAAGTATTTACCCAAGATTTGATTTAAGGTACCTAATTCCTATCTAACATACACCTAAGTATTCATAGAAGTATAGAACTATCCTCATGGCTTGCACTGCCCCCGTTACCGAAATTTTCATTTTTGTTCATCCTGATTCGTTTGAAAAGTAATAATATGCATTTTTTAGTTTTGATCCTTAAATACCATCTAGATCTAATTTTCTACCAGAAATCTCACTCTTAGTAAAACATTTTTTCTGCTCTAAAAGGTGATTAGTGACGACAGAAGCATAAGAAAAAACACACACACACATTATTACGCATCACTATAAAACCAATTAATTCATCGCTCCGCAATCAAAAAGCTTAATTTACCAGTTTAACCAGTTCAACAAATTTTAAATTTTAAATTTATGGTTTAATTTGGTACACATTTTTTTTAAAGCTACTGCGGATAAGATGAATCAGAGGGTTTGTTTTGTTTACATTTTTTTTTAAACTCGGGGTCTTTAAAGCACCTACTAACATCGAAGAGTCGATGAAATTAAATTCCTAATAGCTGATTAGTATGATAATATATCAGTTATAATATAATTGACCTGTACTATTAGGTAAAAAAGCAATAAATTATTGATTCTGACTTATTTACGTAGTTATTGATAGATTTAAAACCTTGAGTTGTTATAGATTGTATACGTGCTAAATACAGATATAAATTATCACACAAGAGCAAGATTATATATATTAAACAGACCGACCTTCCTAAACAATTTATTTATTTTATCAAAATATTTTCAGGCTACCATGAAGAACGGTCGTCGTTTTAGTACAAATACAGCTTTTTTATTTCCAGCAAGAATGAGATCGAACTTGCATGTCAAAAAGCAGAGCAGTGTAACACGAATAATAATAGAAAAAGGTACCAAAAAGGCAATAGGAGTAGAGTTTGTATCAAATCGTAAAAAATATAGAGTATTTGTACGCAAAGAAGTAATCATTTCTGGAGGATCTATAAGCTCGCCACAATTACTCATGTTATCGGGGATTGGGCCGAAAGGGCACTTGAAAGATTTAAAAATTCCATTGGTACAAGACTTGCCGGTCGGGGAAAATTTGATGGATCACGTGGCACTGGGGGGTTTGTGCGCTTTGATAAATCAAACCATATCATTGAAAACCGAACGATTGCTGAAGAACCCGTTAAATATGTACCAGTACACCGAATATCATAATGGTCCCTATACAATTCCGGGCGGTGCGGAAGCCTTGGCGTTCTTCGATTTAGACCGGCCGAGGTTCCCCGACGGGCACCCGAATTTAGAATTACTATTGATTTCGGGTCTGTTTTCCGACAACGAGTATACTCATCGACTGTTTGGTTTGAAATCCGAAATTTATAACAAGGTGTACAAGAAAACCGAAAATATGGACGGCTTAACGGTGTTCCCGATGATTATGAGACCGAAGAGTAAAGGCCGCCTGTGGCTAAAAGACGCGAACCCGTTCCATTATCCACTGATCGATCCCAATTACTTCGCTGACGAGACGGACTTGGACGTGGCCGTGGCCGGGGTACGGATTTTCCAACAAATGTTGAAAACCGACGCGATGAAGAAGCTCAACGCCACGTTATTCGACACCCCGTTGCCCGGTTGTGTTCAACACAAATTCGACACGGACGCGTACTGGAAGTGCTCGGCGAGACAAATAAGTTTTACCATCTATCACTTGTCGGGCACCTGCAAAATGGGACCGATGGGTGACCCCACGGCCGTGGTGGACCCTAGATTGCGTGTGCATGGAGTAAGTGGATTGAGAGTTATCGACGCGTCGGTCATGCCGGAAATACCGGCAGCACATATCAACGCTCCGACGATTATGATCGGCGAAAAGGGCGCGGACATGATCAAAGAAGACTGGGGTATTAGGATATAGTACAGATTTATAATACATTTGTGTTGTATTAACTAGTCAAAATTTGTTGTACATAGGTACTTGATATTTATTTAAACAATTAATGTGTCCAATCGTCCTCGACTGGAATACCTATATTAATTTTATGCATTTACGAGATACCTGTCTTTTCCAAAGAAAAACAACTTTTAATCAGTGTAATGCTCGGTATCCGGGTGGCTGCATTAACTGCTATTTGCTATATTGTACCTAACCTACCCATACAATGTTGAATATTATTATACAACAAAAAAACGTACAAAAAGGCTTGAGTGCCTTGATCGGTTATAGTAGATGCTTGTGATGTATCAAGGCTCTCAGCATTCAGCAAACCCGTTTTAGTTTTAATCAATCCGTATTTAATATAATTCTATTCAGATCAGTACCTAGACACTTGTTTTTTTCTTATTACCTAATTTATTAGGTACTGACAAGAAAATATTCTCAAAAACAAAATAGAATACCATTTTTTTGGGTGCTTTAAATTATTTTGTTTTTAAAATAAAGTTTGTGTAGGTACATTAATTGAGGCTCTCTTCTCTTCAAATGTGCATTTGTACTATACCCAATACCTAAGACTAGTCTACTATAAAATTAATGCCTAGATGTAGCTTAAGTTTTAATGCTCTGAAATGAATAATTATGGGAACCTATTTAGTGTTAAAATTTAAAATTATTAAATTAAATTAAAACATTATTAGTGTCCATTTTGAAAAATGCTTATGTAGTAAACTCCAATGCTTTTGTGTCAATATCATTACTTCCTATTTAGTTAAAATGTTGCACAGATTTTTTTTAAGAGTAGTCAAACTAATTCTAAGTGTGTAACTGAATATTTTTCAAAACTAAATACTATTGCATCATGGTTGACACAATTTAGAACAATTTTCCAGCCAATAAAATAAAATCATCATTATTAAAGAAAAAAATACTTAATTTATATATTTATAAATAATTAGCTGAACCCTTGCACTTGGTTGCCTGTTAAAAATGCCAACTCTATATAAGACTCGCTCGGGTATATGTGCAACTCAGCCACTTAAGTAGGCAATGTACAAAAATTCAATTTGATTCATGCTCAATGATTAAGTAATAGCAACCAATAAACAACAAAAATACTCATTCATTTCTACTGAATGTATTTATATTTCTCCTATAACCAAAAACAACCATTTAATTTGTAAATTTTAAAATCTCTGTTTAAGCAACCTTTCGGGTTGGACCTACCGGGTCCAATTGTGAATCTAAATCATTCAGGGAACTACTCAAACACACACAACAAAATCATCAAAACAGGTTCAGTTGTTTAGGGCCTAAAAACTTTAGGCAGGCATAAGAGACATACATACAGACATTCATTTTTATGTATATAGATAAATAATGTATATCAAAATATGAATTTTTGTTTAACATATTATAATTAACGTTTATATAAATAATTGCATTATTTTTATTTTCCTATGTGCCTTGCCTATGTTTATAAATTGATATATGTTGGCTGTTGTCTCTAACTTATTGGAAAGTCACTAATCAATGTACTCTGCAAGTAGCTTTTATTTATTTCAATTCTATTATAACACAACTTTATTATTTCTGATCTTTACAGTGTATATTTAAGTAACAACCATGAAAAAATATTAATAGAATATATTATGAATATATTTATTCTTCATGGTAAGAACTTATAGTTATAACCAAAACTTATTCCAGCAATAGAAATTAATGATGTTATAGCTGCTTTATTATCAAAATAAAAAATTAAAGACTTAGGTATTTTATCGTAACAAAAGTGTACAATCTAAATTATATTGTACTCAATAAACTGAATGCATAATTGTATTATGTTTTGTTTAAAATTTTTTTTGTTTTGCCAAATTTTTATGGTAAAACTGGAATGCACCTTTTGTTATGAGTGTCACTTTATCAGCTAGTATTAACAAATCAATGAGGTATTTTAAAATGATTTCCATACATTGTATACTGTTTTCAAATAGAAAGATGGTTTAACCTCATGGACGCCCATTGGGGGGGGGGGGGGCAAGACAGGGCACTCCCCCCCCCTGGAAAAAAATATTATGAACTTGTAGCTCAATAAATATTATCACAATATTACCTTATAACCAAAATTTTTTATTTTGACCCCCCCCTAAAATGTTACCTATGGGCGCCCATGTTTGCCTTCAAAATCTTTGAACTCTTTAAAAAAAATATTCAATATATAAGGAAAATAAATAGGAGAACAGTGACATAATTACAGAGGGCACCCTCCTCATAATCCCCCTCCTATGACCTTTTTTTTTAAATTGGCAAACCATATTCAACTTTAAACATTATTATTTAATAATTATATATAATACTATATGACAGCCAAAATGATGGTTATTTATATTATTTTATTTCTTATTGCATATTAAATCCTTATAAATCCATGCGTGATAGCAGATCCTTTGAAAGTCACGTTATAAAAATGTGGATACATATAATATTTTTTGGATGCAGGGAAAAGTACTGAAATGCAAGCTATGCAGAATTTTAAGGAATCCCCTAAAATAAAATCCGTATTAAAATTAAATAATAATATATTTCATTATTATTAACATATTTAATTATTTATTTTAAATAAAATAAATACAAACTTTAAGATAAAAATTCATTCAACAAATAAATCATGAAAATAATCACTGATACTATTAACATAGACGTAATAAATTGCAATATATCTGTTATAGTAATGGTTAATATTATATAATATGTTCCATAAATTATCTATGATTTTGTATATACAATCTTTTTTTATTTATTAATTAAATTGTATCAACTTGAACATTATTAATTACACAAATGTTTATTTCACTTATTTACCTCTTATAATACCTAATCTATACTCTACTCAAAATGAGATTATAAAGGTACCCTCGGCGGACAACTTCTGCGCATGGGCGTGGCCTCGTTCCGCAGTACCAGTCTCACGAGCTGCTTAGGTGGGGGAAGCGTCTGACAGTTGAGGACAAAAACTGGTCACCGCCAAGGAACAATCTCATTCTGAATAGAGTATAGTCTTGGATATTCCCAGTGTCTGATATCTGAAAGTCTAAGGGAAAGCCTCAACTTACATTTGAGTTTTTATTATTTGTATTTTACATAATATAAAGTAGCTCTTACTGTTACTTGAAGTTTGTTATGCAATTTTTTAAATTTTTTTCTGATCAACTATAAGTATAGGATTCTAATGATTGCAATTATTATATACCAAAGAACACCAGGAAATGTACAGACATTATTAATCACTTATGTTGTAAGATAATTTTATAATTTATAATGAAAATCTAAGACAAATATATGCCATGAGGCCCATTTTACTTTTTGATTGGTATATTACCTTGGAAATTTTCAAAAATTATTCTTTAATATAAATGTAAAAATAAATGAATGTTTCACAAATAATTACAATAGGGCACTTGAAAATTAAATGAAAATTGTATACAAAATGTTATTTGTAAATTATTATAGTATATAAAATTAAAATTAAAAAGTAAAATTAAAATATAGTGTGGATGCAGAAATATAGAATATAACAGTAAGAAAATATTACAACATAATAAATCCATTTGGAAAATCTACAACATATTAATTTTTATAAATTTGTGCATAATACAATTAATACAGCATTAAATAACATAATAAATTGAATAGTAATCTATGTTAACTTACTTTTTAAGGCCGGGATAAAGTTTGAGGTTTTAATCCTAATCGGTTAATAACTGATTTTGGCATGCAATAAGTAGGGTCTATTGGTAAAATGTTATCATATGACATTAGTGATAATGCTGCAAGACCAAAAAGAGTATGAAAAGGATCTGGTTCATCTCCAGGGCGATCACTGAATCCACCTCCTTCATTATCCTGTTGATACATCATAAATCATATAATATTATACGTACAACCATTTATTATTAATAGATTATTTTAGGGCTTTACTTGAGATGCTAATATAAAAGTTTTCAACTCTTCTTTATCAATCCAATGGTCGCGTCCTAAAATATTTAATGTAGAAAACACCCACCATGAATAACAAACGTCTGGTAATTTTTCAGGGCGTCCATTAAGTCCACCAGATGGTAATTGCCTTTCTGCTAACCACCAACCCAATGTGTCAGCATCGACTAAATCCAATCGCCCTATAACATTTAATAACTATAAATATTGATAACCAGAAGATTTCTAGTTTCGAACATTTTTCAAATGTTGTTAACTATACAAATTATTATAGAATATAAATAAAATCAAATATTAATTAGTGTAAACATTTTTAAGAGATATTTACGTTTTTATTTTTTATTTTAAAAACAACAATATATTTACAATCTGTATACATTTGATACAATAAGTAAATTTTTTAACATTATTTACAAGGCATGTGGGCGTGATAGAAGGGGGCATCCAATGACACTACTTCAATAACTTTTTTATTTAAAAATTAATAATACTATTTTATCAACAATTTCTCTTGTTTACAAAGAATATTTAAACTATATTATATAGAAAACTATATTTGCGGATATGATTGGTTAAAAAGTCAAATCTGTTTTAACTTTTAAATTTATTGATTTCAACACCGGTGTGGTGTAATTTACTGAGACTTGCATTTATACTTTATAGGGGCTGGTATAAGATAATATAGGGGTTCCCGTAATAAAAATAAAAAAGTAAAAATCTGGTAAAATTGTATTTTAAATATAAGTGCCTTTAACTATTAGGCATACTCTATATACTTTATAATTAGATCAATTTAGCTACAAATACAAAATGTATGATTTGTGTGAATCATGTTATACTAAGTGTTTGTGTATGAATGTAATAATTAGTAAATTGTGTAATAATATGATTGTTTTGGATGTGAACCATTTGCATCAAAACATTATTTAGAACTAAGAGATGTGAACAAGTTTTTTTTTAAAGAATGAGATTTAAAATTTGATGTCAAACATATATTAAATTTAAGAATCAACAAATTTGTGGTGGTGCATTAAAAATTATTTAAAATAGCAAAATGTAAGATTAGGAAGGAAATATTAAAAACAATACATATATCAAGATTTTCAAGAAGAAAAATTCGATACGTATCGATACGTACCACCTCGTATCGAAGTCCGAGTTCGATACGGGTCGATACGAATCGCTTGTATACTGCACGTGTAACTTCTTGAACGCTCAAAATTGACTCGATACGTATCGATACACTCCAACTTTTTCTTTGAAATCTTGTATGTGTGATGTCTTACAAAATAGAATATATGTACTTTATTACTAAATATTAAGGTAATATTTTTTATTTATACATGGCATAAATGCATAATAAACTAACATAAAATTACTGAAAAAATATCTATGGCAGATAGCTACCTGGGCAAGTAATTATTTTTTAACACTATAAACAATTTTGTTGCATACAGAAACTTTTAAAATTTAAAGTGTTTTCAATTCGCAGTCTCTGTGATGAAGTACTTTACTTATGTTTGTTTATGTTTAGAATATATTCTAAATTACATATGGAAAGTATAAAATAAATAGGTACATTTCTATTATTTTAAACCAAAGATGGGCAATCACTAGTTAAGGAAAGTTACTTTCTAACTTAACTAATTTAATTGAATGCATGGAATTATCTAGTGACTAGTTATTTTTGAAATCATTGCAAAAGTCACCAATTTTTGTTAAAACTTCCACACTAATGACTGCATAATAATAAAATTAATAATTTACATAAAGTATTTTTTGATATTAGATCCATTTATTATCATAGAACGTTAGTTTGCCAGTGGTTTAAACCAAAATTGATGGTGACGCAGTGGTAGCGGTTAAATGCTGCCAAATACAATGTATCCAATATCTACATAATATTCTATGTTCCAATATTCCTATTTCTTATTGATTATTTGCAAGAAATGAAGGTTAATACTTGAAAAAATTGTTAAAAGATCAATTATTTAACAATTTAATTAATCAATCATCCACCAATAATTTTAGTTAGACAATTATTAATTAAATGTTGTACCTGCTATGTATTTAATCAAAAGTTACAAATTTAATTTTTAACTACCTAACAAAAAATGCTTTATATTTTAATTTCATTAGTTTTTATATTAAAGTAATTTAACTTTTAAAAAAATACTTAGTTACCCATTTTTGTGTTTAACACGCCATAGGGTGGAATATCATATAATTTTTGAACTGATTTTATTTTTGGTTCATAATGGAAGATGGAAAACCATTTAAAATTGTACAAAAGAATATTTTTGGTAGGTAGTAATGTTATTTATGATTATTTCCTCATAGTTATCACTTACCAGCTATAGACAATGATCCAACACAACAATAGATTAAACCTCCATGACTTTCAGCTCCAGGTCGTGATCCAAAACCTCCATCAAAATTTTGGCAGCTTTTTATAAACTCTACAGCTTTAACTAAATTAACCTCATTATGTTTACCCTAAATAAAAGATCAATTCATTAAATACGACTGAATATTTAGAGTTACTAAAAAGTATTTTATGTATTATTACCAAAAGTGATAAACATGCTAATGCACAAAATGAGTAACGAGTATCTATTTCTCCCCATTTATCTCCAGTAAAACTGCCATCATCTTGTTGAAGCTTGGATACATATGACACAATCTTTTCAATAGGTAATTCCAATTCTCGATTAAGTAAACAAGCAATCTATGAAAAAAAATATTTTAAAAATAATTTAATATTCACAAATATAAAGTAAAAAAGTGTCACCACTGGGTAGCTTTATTTTATCAGCCAATTTATACTAACTTTAACATTACAAACTAAATTGCTTTAACTATAACAAATAGTTATTCACTCATACACTTAATTAAAAAAATAATTTAGACTGTGTACTTCACATATATAAAAAAAATATAGGTATAAAAATAAGGTACTTAGAAGATGATACATTAGCATGCATAGCCTCAAACTTACACGACAGTTATATTTAATATTAGAGTGAATTTACCTATTATCAAATGTAGAAATAAAAGTACTATCTACAATCTAATGTATCTTAGTTTTTTTTTTTATATTTTAATTTTAAGACTAGATAATATGAGCATTTTCAAATGTACAAACAATTTCCAATTTTAAAATGCTTAAAGCTAGCTTTAAAATTAAAATATAAAAAAACCTGAAATACACTAAATAATATTATTACTTCTAAATTTGATAATAGGTCAAAATCGGCGGCGGATCCAGTGGTTAATTTTTTTTTGTTTTGTTTTTTTTTTTTTTGGGGGGGGGAAAAAGTACAAAACAATTTACAACATATACATAATATCTTATGGATTTATATTTTACACAACAAATTCCAAGTGTAGCTGTTTTTATTGGCAAAGCATGGGCTATGTTTCATTTTTCTTTTAAAGAAACTGTTTTTTTTTTTATCTATTCTGAATAGAATAAAATTTTTTATTAAAATATAATTTTATTAGCTCACACAAATCATTGAAATTCACTGTCAAAAATGTACAATAACACTAGGATGTCCAACGAAGATACCAACAATTGTCATTTGTTGAGAGTCGAGTTGTATAATATTACTTAATTACTTTTATCATATATATTGAACGACTGAATGTTCGCAGTGCCAATATTTCAGTCAATACTCAATATTCACCAGAATTATGATAAAAAATAATAAGTAATAACTAATGTGCTATTAGACTGGAGAGAAATGTCCGGAATTGTAATTTTACAATAAATACCTGAATAGAAATTGAATCATGTAAGTCTAGTCTAGAAATATGAATATTTACAACATCCACTACTGAATTACAGTAGACCCTTTGCCCCTCCCCTTGATCCACCACTGGGAAATTTCAATCTAATATTAAACATAACAGGATTAAATAAATTATTCACTTGCTATGCTGAGTTTGTAAAACAAAAACAATGCATGTAAATGTAGCGTTCTCTTAAATATTATTTCTATTAAATAATGCTAACTTGAACAGCGCTGAGCGTATATAATAAATGTGGATCATGACCAGGGGCTGGGGAATATCCACCACAACTGTGTTCACAACTTTTAATGAATTCAAATATCTCATCTTCTTTTGGTATTTTTCCATCATTGATCAAATATAATGCAGTTAAACCCCAGTACATACCGGACATACGAAGGAATTCCATCATACTACTTTCCTGTTAAGTTAAAAATATTTTTATTTAACAATGTTGAAATTCATTATTTGAATTTAAATAGAGTATAAATGTTTACATATTGATGTCTTTCTTTGCCAAATGATTGTAAGAAATCTATATGTTTTTTTAATACCCATGTCTTGCTTATATTATCCAATTTCACATCTTTTTGTAACTAGAATTAAACAAAGAAAAAAAAATACAAATACAAATAAAAATAATATGTAATATTATAAGAATATGACATTTTAACAGAGAACTATGTAATATAATATTAAAATAAAATTGATTATGAACAGAGTAAACATATTTTACAATTATATATGCATATTTTGGTCTATAGTCTATATTGAAAGCTTAGTCATTATCTCATAAGAATTGATACGATTATAATTATACTAGATATTATTATTATTTACGAGTTTTAGGTTCATATGAATCAAACTTGTAAACCAAAATACATACAAATATAACTAAAAAAAAATAAAAAATATAATCTAATAAAAATATAATATTTGATAGTAATACTTACCATTTTTTTTTCTTTAGTTATTAAGATCTAGATACTTTGTAGTTTGTAAAATAATAAGTAAACCAAATTAATGTATAGAATGATTATTTTAATATAATAATATGGATATTAGGTAATTATTTAATTTAAATTCAGTAAAATAATTTTGAAAAATATTGTACTACATTACATTAAAAAAAACATTTGTTGAGTTTGATGTTTTAACTACAATGTAAAAAATACGAATACGGAATAACCATTAATCCTTAGGCTGGAGTTAGACTCTGAGGTTTTAATAATTTTAATATATAAAATATAAACAAAAAATGATAACTTTTAAAAACTTTTCAGTTATCACTTATTAATCATTTATCAGTATTTGGTTATTATCACCATCAACATGGAATAATATTATTATTCAATGTCATCACCATAGAATATATATCAGCTATGATCATCACCCACTACAACCACAGAACAATATAGAAGCATAGATAATATAATATTATATATATTATCTATGTAGTATGTATTGAAGCAACACTCGATCTCCTGATCCGGCAACTGTATCCTTAGGGTATGAAGTATTGGACTCTAAAAGTGGAAACTGTATCCGTAATCTGGTAGAATGTTGGCAACATGTATCGAAATTATAAAAACGGAAACAATCCATTGAACATCAGACGGATGACGACCGTTTTTATTTATTCAAAGATTTTTATGTATGGTATTGTCAGTTTCATTTAAATATTATAATATTGTTATTTGACTTTTTATAAATAATTTATTAATTTATTATATTGATATGAAATATTTAACTGATAACGTATACCACGCCCCTAGATCATGTACTAATCCACCATAGCTAAATATATACCTTATATTATAATATATTATTATATATATTTAGCCATGCTAATTGACGGTCTTAGATTCTTATTTCTTAGTTACTAATCTTCTAAGCACTATCATTATGTTATTCGTTAATGTATTTATTATAAATATTATTTTTAAAAATGATTAATAATCTTCTAGGTAGTAGGTACCTACCCACTAAACAAAGTTTTGGGAATATAATAGGTACCATTGTTAGAACATAGAACAATATTAGAAGTCGGTTACTCAGTTGGTATCCTAATTCGACGCCACCCTTCATAGTTGAAAAACTAAATTTATACCTATACATGATACAATAGACTTATAATACATTAGTATATTATTGTTTGCTGTGTCGAAGTGTTTTTATTTTCTTTAAATGCTATTTATACAAAAAAATGTTACTTACGTTTAAAAACATAAAAATAATAGATTTTAAATTAATAACTACTTTTTCGTATTACTACGATAAAGCAATATTGTCTTTTTAATTGTGTATAAATTATTGTGGTTGACGACTTAACGCGGTTAGTTTTGCATAAAATCGTTTCTCTATGTTATATTATTATAAACATTTATCTCGTAACAATGCAATGACAAATAATGGTAATTAATAATTATTATTATTAGTTACGTTTAACTTAAGACTAGTATTTTACGTATTTAATATGGGTTGGTAATTAAGATTTGAAATTTTAATTTTTATCAAAATGTCATTAAAACTGCTTATTATTATCTCCTTAAAACAGGGTTGTGACATTATTTTCAACGATAAACGATCAACCCTTAAATTAATACCATAAATAATATTACAATACTGAAAATGTCACAACATTTATCATAGTTACCAATTGACATTCATGATTCGCCATATTTAAAACCATACGGTATTACGATTTAATAACTAGACATGATGGGTATCTATAATATAATATGTGTATACAATTTACGTGCAATCTTTATAAAATAAATGACTTCAAAGAATAAAAGATTCTATAGAGATGGAAATCAATGCAATTATATGTTTTAATATTAGGTAAACATCTTATGTGTATTAAAATATTTCTAGTTTCAGATAATTTTTTCTTTTAAAAACTATACTGTGCCAATGTTGGTGTAATAATACAATAAAAAATAAAAATTACAGTTCATAATTTCAACAACAAGCAAATTACTGAGTAGAATAAAGAAAACAAATTCTAGAGTTCTAGACTAAAGAGATTTAATTTAGCTATAAAAGCTAATAATAAACATAGAGAACCTTACCTACTAAAAAAAAAAACATTTGCTGCAGTCTTATATAATATATAGTCGCCGACTGTTGAGTTACAAGTTGTAGGTATACGATATAAAATAACTTAATAACCCTCCTTTAGATTTTTAACAAGACAGTGTATTTTTTAGTTACAAAAAAATGTATATATATTGTTGAAAAAGCGAATAATTTAAGTTAATTTAAATAAATATGTATGTAGCTAAGATCATAATGTAACTTGTAAGAATAATGCAAGTATATATAGTGATAAACTATGCCAAATCAAATAATTAACCAGTAAAGAGCGTTATAACTTCTATGACTAGATAAAATATTGCATTACACATGATATTGTAACTTTTAGTTTTACATATTTTATTATTATAGTATGTACCTTTTACTAATTATAGACTACAGAGTACAGACTACAGACTTAATTAAGTAATTTAGTTTCGTATAAGTAATATAGTTGATTGAATTAATTTTTTCCGATGAAATTGCATTTGAAAATGGCATTGTGCATAAAAACTATAATAAAATATAGGTATATATACTTCAAAAGTTTCCAATACCCAAGAATAATAATTTTAAATTACAACAAAGAACAAAGTAATTTTTGTTTCAATATCTAATTTAATAAAAATGTCCACTTAGAAAACCATGAAGAAATCTCTAATCTAAATAATCATGTTTTAAATGAACTGCAAATACTTAGCTATAATGCTATAAAGATTGAACATTTTATTAATTTTTTAATTTTAAGATTTTAACTTAAAATGTGCAAAAAAGAATATAAAATCGAACATTTTATAAGTTTTAAACAATGAAATAATTTGCAAATTGTTGTGATTTTGGTGAATTTTGAAAAAATGAATTGATAATTTTAAAAGTACATAGAAAATATCTTCTTTGACCATCCAAATTACAAACTAGATCAAATTTTCGTCTATAGATAATTCTAACCATTTCTTATGAAATCACATTCAAAGTTGATGTATCTATTACTGCTCCTAAAAGTGTCTTCAGACTTTCAGAATATATAATAAAATACTCATCATTGTAAAACTAAAAGATTCGAATACATTTTTGCAAAAGGAAGACATATAATACTAGAATATTACCTATATATTTATTGGTTGTGCACATCTATTAGTTGCGACTTGCGATACATGTAGATTATATTGGTCCCACATTATTTTATGATTTGAAAAATGTTATTGATTGTTCGCCAACAAGTTTTCAATGTCCTTATTCAAATTTAATTTAATTGTACAATATAAGTATACGTTGTACGAGTGTAAATATAATACATAATGTATACGGAAGATGAAGGCAGGTGAACATGTAGATTGCACAGTATTCAATATAACCTACACCCACTGACCTAGTAATATTATTTTTAGAAAACAAACCATAACATGACTCTTGGCTTTAAAAATCAAGGATAAACTCCATAATAATCATAGAAATAAAATGAATAAACGTAAACATAAGATTAATAAATCAATAAATATTGTCATAATATCATACAACGGATATAGTCATATGACATAAAAATAATTAAACTTAATAATATATTTTTTTAAATTAGACAATAAACTAAAAACAATGTAAATAGTCAGTAAATATAATCTAATAATAAAAAAATTAATTCATTGATTTAAAACTACAAGCAATCATTGTATGAATTAAAACGGTACTATTAAGATCATATTAAAGTCCTTATATTGTTACAAGCAAATTTAGTTTCTAAGACTTTTACTTTTATTACCTAATAACCGTATAAATGACAAAAATGTACTGTGAACTGTTTATATCATTGTAAGTTCAGTTTAACTTACGAAAATAATAATATTATTATTTATTATTTATAGATAGGTATTAAATATATTATATATATACAACATTTTATATTCAACATAGTATAACGTTACTAGTTACTACTAATGTACGTACAGTAGTTTTTTATTAATTGTGATCACAAGTGCGTGAATTCGTAATGTGTATTAGGATGGATAGATTTAACTAAATAATCGTATAAATAACTCGGAAAACATTTTATTTAAATTTTAAACATACCAGTGTTTCATAAATGATCTAGCTTCTTTTAGTATAACATATTTCCGTTAATTTGATATATAAATGTTTAAGGTATAACACCAAATATATAGGTAGGTAGGTAAGTACATCAAAATATAATATGCGTAAAAGCTTAAGAGGACATTTTACACTTTTACAGGATAAAAATTGAAAATGATTTCCCGTAATTAGATAATTATTAATGAGTTTTAGTTTCTGAGCAAATACGAAATAAGAAATACATTTATTTCACAATAATGTTTTTGAATGTTATGTATGTCTTAATAATTTTATTATTATTTTATACACCAATTGTACAGTAATTATATACCTGAAATTCATATTAATCCTATATATTTTGCATGTGCATTTTTTTTATAATTTATAATTTATTAATTTTGCCGTGTTTTTATTTTAAGAAAAAAGTATATTAAGATGATTGGCAAGCAACAGACAAAAATCTGGTAACTGGTAATACAAAAATTAGCAAGTGCAAATATGAAAGTAGATTATATCAGACATCTGATTATTTGGAAAATATTTTGAAATGTGAAAATTATATAAGCTATTATTGGTACCTATTATATTAAAAATTGGTATAGCGCTGGTATAGGTGCTATAGTTTTAATTTATCAATTATTGTTAGTATTATAGATTTATAGTTGTTAATGACTGAGTAATGCCTATGAAATGATCTTATCACCTATGTATTATATTATTATTTTAGGCAATTGCATTATTCATTATTATATTTTTTAAAAAAAATGTTTCAGTCGTAGAAATTTAAAATACAATCATTCAATATATCAGTGTAATCTGTCTAGTCTTACAAGTCTTATATTTGCTTATATTTTGGAGTGTGCACGAAATATTCTGTGCGTAAGAAATTTATTGAACGCGTTATTCTTTACAATATACAATAATTTGTTTTAACATAGGTACAGTCTTTTTGTGTATGCCCGCCTACCATTTGTTAAATTATAGTGGTCTCAAACATGTACCTAATCCTTTCAGTGTATCCAACAATAAACATCTATTTTTTCAAACATTTTGAATTTTTTTTTTCAATAAAAATAAATAATTATTAAATAAACCATCAATATGTACTTCTTTACAATACTCAATATGAAATACAGTTGTATTATAATAATTGTAATCAACAGAATAAATAAATATTATCTTCAATTATTTTGGATTTAGTATTATAAGATAAGTAAAAAAAGGGAGTTTTTCTCTTGAGTCTTTGACTTATAAATATATGGGCTAAATTTGAGTTTGAAATCTCTGTGTTAGTATTTAGGTAGGTACCTACTGTAAAAAAATTGAATTATAAATTCTAATGTTAGTTTTATAATTTTATCATACAATGTAAGTAAGTACCTACCTATTTATGTTTTTTATCACATTATTTATTACCCTTGTCCTTCACTTTTTACACATTTAAATTACGATTCTACCATTCATATTATTAAATATAATTATAAAATATTAAATAAACCTATTATATTTATACAAACTTCTAAGGTTAGAAGAAATAGGTACATGGCATTTAGATAAGAATTTAAAATACCTACACTAGGTATTATACCTACATAAATAGCAGTTAACTGAATTTAATTGGTGTACACAGTGCCGGATTTAAGGTTGTGAGGGCCCGGGCTCCTACAAGATGTAATTAATAAAAGACATCCACAAAAAAGTCTAAACACGTAAGTCAACTGAAGAATTTTGAGTTGATTTACATGCTTTAAGACTTAGATTATTTTGTGTTTAGCTTTTATTAATTAAATCTTGTAAGGGCCCGGGCCCCGTTCAACCCCCTCTTAAATCTGGCCCTGGGTGTACATCAGTTTATCGGTTTATTTTTTAATTCAATAAGATTGGTTTTCTGTCAATGATTGAGTTTCTCCATTTTTGTATTTTGTGTATGCATGTCTAACTAAATTAGTTTTTATTACATATACTACATATTTTAAGTTCCTATTTGTATATTGTAAATTGTCCTAACATTTTATAACTAAAAAAAATACGATTCTTTAACATATTATTTATATTATTTATTTTGTTGTATATAACACATTTTAACTATTGGGCTTACTTTACTTACGATGACGTATGCTCAATCACCTATCTATTAGAAAACGTAGATTTGGAATTTTAGAAAAGAAACAAGTCTATGTTCCAAAAAAATACTTTTAGGTATCTACATAGTTAGAAATTGTATAATACTATGTTTAAAAATTATATATTTATGTTATAAATACATATATACTACAATATTTCTACTTTCAACTAAAAAGTTTAAATTTTTCATTTATATAAAAACAAATTATTAATAAATATTAAAAATTATTTTATCTCATCTCATTATTTTGATTTAATTTATATATAAGTTAGTAAAAAAATTGAATCTGTACTTTTTGATTTTGTTTAGAAATTAGTATGACATGTATTGTATATAATTAGGTAATTTGTTTATATAATATTCTGTATTAACAATGTAATATATTTTCCAGGATGTTCTATTTTCTCAGTTCTATAGTATCTACATTTTTACAGTGATTATATAGCTACATTTTAAAATAAAGGCCACTAGTCTACTACCTAAAATAATTTATTCACCTTAATATGAGTATAAAAAGTATATAAAAGTTTAAATGTTGATAGATATATATATATCAGCGGTTCTCAAACTGTGTTCCGTGGAGCCCNGTAATATATTTTCCAGGATGTTCTATTTTCTCAGTTCTATAGTATCTACATTTTTACAGTGATTATATAGCTACATTTTAAAATAAAGGCCACTATATAGTCTACTACCTAAAATAATTTATTCACCTTAATATGAGTATAAAAAGTATATAAAAGTTTAAATCTTGATAGATATATATATATATATACTTAGGTTAGGTTAGGTTATTATATTTTATATGAATTTACAATATGACGTAAACGCATATTACGCTTATATTATTACTGTTGTCATTTTTTTTTTTGTTTTCTACGCAACAAAATAATATTTTATATACTTGTGTAAATTACAAAAAACGTATAATAAATGCCAAACTATTATATATACACATTTAAATGATATTGATTGAAGAACAAGACGTTTTTAAACGAACATATTCACGTATAAAATCTAAATTTGTCAGGTTAATATTGGCCAACGTTTGGCTTCGTACCAAAATATTTCAATTCGCCCTCATTTGCTATTAGCACCACTCAATCGTCGACCGCTGCTCAAAAACGCAATATTCCGCGAAATAAACTTATAAACATTTCAAAATTTATTAGGTATTATATTGATAATTTATTTAGATAAACATATCTGTTTATACACGTTAATATTTTGTTTAATTAAATGTACAATTGTTATTGAGTTTATTTATATTTTTAGTTTTTGTCAGTATTAGTGAGTGTAATGTGAACAGTTTTTGAACATAATATTTTTCAAGACGCCTCACTAGGTATGTAATAACTTATATTACTAATTATATTATTATGTGTGGGGCTTAAGTATTTAAATACTATAAATGTCTAATCACAAATATTATTTATTTTATCGTTCAGTAAATAGTAATTTCACTACATAAAAATAATATTAAGTAATATTATTATTATAATAAAACTAGGTATTAGAATGTTTGTAGAGAGTTAATAATAACTAATTTAAGACTAATATTATTCTCAAATTTAAAAGTATATAATATTTATTAATGTGTCTTAATTTATTATCGAAGATTATTAATAACCTACTCACAGTGTATTCATAGTCCATATTTACCGGCTTACAATGTATTGATTAATTAATCTAAATTTTATAAATACCGGATAACACTCATTGAATGAAAACTATCTGTCTCTATGTCTTGTCTAATATAAGGTATCTTTAGCTGTTAACCCATTTAGATAATAATAACTATTGGTATAACTTCTAATAGATATATTATACATGTTTAAATTAAATTAATTTGATTTTATATGTATTTTAATGTAATCTTATAATATTTAAAAACCGATGACCTAATCAATAAGGAAAAATAAAGATTTATAAAATCGTTCAGATTATACCAGTAGAAATATAGCGATTAAAAAATGTGAATCTAAAAATAATGTTGTTTATCCTGTTAAGGCAGCACTGCTAAATTACACGGGTACCGTGTATCTTTGTTTCTTGCCAACATACAATTGGAAGCTCTTATTTATTTTTGCAAAGTAATTTATGAAAAGGTAAATAAAAGATGGTCGTAAGTTGAATTAACGTTAAGTAAACACTAAACAGTAGGTATACTTCTACAATAATTTGGTCAACTTTTGGCAATCAACACTATTGATATAAATTATTAATTTTCAAATTTTAGTTTTTTTTATATTAAGAAGTAAAAAATCTATTTTACATTTGATTTACAACCTATTAATTCGATTAAGTTTCATAATCCACATGTACCTTATAGTATATATTATATTATGTGACGCATAGCCATACTTCTCGCCATCACTGAGCTTTTCTAAATGATGTTTGCAAATTATAACAATATCAGACAAAAACTATGAAATGGTAGGACATTTTTCATTTTTAGAACTTATTGGGATTTATTATAGGTATTAATGAATTTTTAAATGATTAGCAAATTTATAACATTATCACCGATTATGGTTTTACGTGTGTTTATCTAACCTAAATAGTAAATGTTAATTGTGTATAAACGAAGTACTAAGCGCGTATAGGTATCCCGTGTATAATTATTATTTGTTTGGAAATTGGTAATTTGACTTCCCAACTATAGTACATTAGTATCTATATAGTTTAGTGTTAGACGAGTATTATTTTTTAATTTTGAGTCGAGTCGAGTCGAGTTCAAAATTTGAGTACCTACTCAAAAAAAGGAAGAAATAATAAGCATAGATACATGAGAAAATATACCTATTCAAATATTTAACACCAATCCATGTTTTGATATAAAAAGTATAAGCAATAATAAGATATAAGAACAATAATAAAGAGGGGGATGGATAAAGCAAGTTGTATCTAATTCATTTTTCACCTAATAAATTTTTTTTGCGAGTGTACTTGCAAAGAGATCAGTGCAAATGGAATACGTAGATATTAGATAAGTATATACATATATTATTATAAATATTTGTGGCTAGACATTTAAAAAAAAGATTTATCAGAAAACTGTTCTGGATTTGGACATACTTTATACACTTGATGTATGAAATAGCATTATATGACTTTTTAAGATAATTTTATATTTCAAAATAAATAACTAAATAATTTTAAATCGTTTCACACATAGTATCTTAATATTGTGGTATCTAAGCTCAGTGGCTTATATAATATTTAATTTCGTGGGTTGTGGAATGGGGGGGGGGGGTGTTTAGAAATCCCGAATAGGGATCCCGACAGTATAATCAATAACAATAATTCTAAACACACGTAATACATATTTTCGAGTGCCAAACTATTTTAGGGACCCATAAACATTATAAACATTTTGGTACCCAACCCAAAAATTAATAAATTTTCGAGATTAAAAAAAATTATTTTTAGATACATACTTACTTTTTAAATACAATGAATTTATTTTTATAAATAGTTTTTTTTTTGCTCTTTGGAAACAAACTTAAATTATTTCATTGGTATACAATAAATACTTATACAGTTATACCTCGTAACTTATAGAACACAAAACCATTACCTAAATAATTAGTTAAATACATGGGACCTGATATCTCTTGATCCGTTTTTAGTATTCATATCAACAAATAAAAATTAATTTAAACAATGGGAATATTCAGTATGCAAGTTATAATTGCAATAGTAGAAAACAAAAATTAAAATCAATTTATAATAGGCTCATCACTCAATGTTTGATTATGTTAGGAACTGCTATAAAATATTTGCTATATTATCAAGATAAAATAAATAACATTAATATGCCTCTTTATTATTTCAATTGTACTATTCTGCTAGAACTAAATACCTAGTTCCTATAGATAAACAGTATTTTTATAGAAATATAAATGTTATTATACAATATACATGCACCATTAAACATTTAATATTACTACTTACTATAGATACTAATTTATTCTTATTAAACTTAATGCAAGAAACTAAATTAAAGTTATGTAATTCTAAAATGATGCCAACATTATGAACATTAAACAAAATAATTAAATAAATTAAAAAATAATTTCATCCATTATAAAACGTAGGTAGTAGGTACCTGTTAGAGTTCCAGAGCTTTGGCACTGGTTAAAGTTATCTAATCATGATCATATTTTTCTCACAATATAATTAATAATCATATAAAAACTGATTAGTTAAACCCATAAAATATAAGAAACCAATCATTTTTTGAACTCAGAGTCGTCCCAGTGTAAACCTAAAGCTAGACTAGTTTATAATACATAAAAATATTATAAGTTAAGTATTACAGTTAAGAGGATGCTACCTAGGCGTCTGTTGTCTCCGTCTTACCAACTTCCGATAAACCAAATGTTCGTTCACTAGTTTGAACAGTGTGCCGTTAGTTTTGATATTAGATCGAATTTAAGTATTATAAAACTTTTAGGTAAGAATATTATCTATGTTTAAGTGTCAGCAGATTTTCGGTATTTTCATTTTCAAGCAAGATACGAGAATGTGAAATAACACAAATCAAAAATGCTCATATCTCACTTGAAAATTAAAATACCCGAGAATCTACCGACCCTCAAGGATAGATAATGTTCTTACCTAAAACTTTGATAATAGGTCAATTCACTATAATATCAAAATTAACAGCACATATTGATATTAGTGAACAAAACTGTTCTATGTTGTACATGTGTAAGACGGAGACCACAATGCATGGGTAGCATCCTCTTAAGAGAACGTGATACCCGCATGTGTTGTCTCCGTCTTACAAGTGTGTAACATAGCAAATTATACACTCAGCAGAACACGTGTAGCTATGTTAATTTAAAAATTAAAGTGAATTGACCTGTTATAAAATCTAATATAATCTAATCTTTTATTATATTTTTATTTTAACGCGAGTTATAAGTATTTTAAGATGTATAAAAAATGTACAATTTTAAAATACTCATAACTCGTGTTAAAATTAAAATATAATAAAAAACCTATGAGGTTGCCTAGATAATAATCTTACCTTAAGATTTTATAAGAGGTCAATAATTCGCACTAACTTTTAAACTAACGAAGCTACACGTGTTGTACTGAGCGTAAAATTTGCTATGTTACGCACTTGTAAGACAGAGACAACACATGCAGGTATCACGTCCTCTTAAGAGGACACCATACCCGCATGATTTGTCTCAGTCTTACAAACACATAACATATCACATTGTACGTTCTGAATAATTAATTTAACTCCGTTATGTTTAATCTTAGAGTGAATTAAATTATAATCAAATTTAGTAGTAAGAATATTATCTAGTCAGTGACTAGTCGATGACAAAGGTTTTTTTTACAGTAAAATTTTAAAGCTAGTTATGAGCATCTAAAGATGTACATACAATATACTATTTTAAAATGCTCATAACTCGCTGAGACAAAGCATGTGGGTAGTCCTCTTAATTATTTTCTTAATCATATAAATGTACGTATACGAGTATGATCAATTGTATATTTTATGTATGTGTGACTGTATGTCAATTTTTAAAACTTTCATATTATTTCTCTTCAAGTAAATAAAACACTGTATCTACATACTTACAATAGTACAGCTACAACTTATAATTTTTATATTTGAAATAGTTATGTCTAGTATAGTGGAGGGTTTTTGATACTCGATTCATTTTGGTGTCAAGTGCCACGTCTTGGTGCAAGTTGTCTATCTAATGTCTAATCTATATTATTTATTAAGTAGTGTAAAAAAGTCTCAACAAAGTCTATTGACAATATTATTTCCACCTTCCAAATGCTTAAATATAATTGTTCCTTACTATTTTATTTTTTGTTTTACTGCATTGGTTGTTTTAGTTGTTAGTAAGCCAATGCCGAGTTGCATGCAAATTTGATTACATTTAATTTAATTTTAATGGTTTACTAAAAATGTATTCACCATTCGTAAATCAAATTTAAGGGACCATTTTACTTATTTACTCCTGAATGTAGATTTATTAAATGTGCACTTATACAGTTATACAACTCGGACTAAGTTGATTATTAAGTTAAAATTATAGTTTGAGTTTAAATATTAATAGAAATGTATTATTTTAGGAGTAAACTTCGATACATTTTTGAGCAAAATGCCTAGACGCAAACAACGTAAGTATTTAAATATTATGATTTTGTAGTTTAATAACAAATTATTAACTTATACTATAGTAACTATTGATTGTAGGAACACCTAATATTCTCATTGCTTATAATTATAAGAATTAAGGATTAAATAGTCAAATTATTTACCTCTATCCTTAAATACTTGTATTAGGTGTATTACCTATTTATTTCAATTAACTTAAATTACTTTAATCCTTGATTATCTCAACGCTTTAGTATTTATATACTAAATAAGCATCCTAAATACCTTCTGTTGTTTTCTTTAATGAGGAGAATCGAAGAAAACGTAAGGGTAATTTCATTGTCTAATGCAAATATTTATGGTGTTCTAACATTTAATTTCTAACATTTTCTCAAAACAGTTCTTACACATTTTAAAAAAATTTTCTCATTCTCACATTTCTTATTATTATAATAAAATGAATAACATATGTAATTTGATTTTGGTATTCTAATTCGTTCATATATATATATGTTACGGGCTATGTAAACCACAAATTTTTTTTTAACCAACTAATATTATTTTTTATTATTATTATAAATTTTAACCACTATCAATAGTGTTCATTTGTTTTAAAAACAATTATTATAAATTTTATTCATGTACCATAGTCTATAATATTACGAATATTTTGATGAAATAACAAAAAAAAATAACAAGTATCATCATTTTATTTTTATAATAAATTATAATTTTATTATTACCCATTTATTTGAACAAAATTTAGAAGCATTCAACTAACTTAGGAACTTTAAGTAACTGGGAATTACATAGCCTGTCTGCTTTTCTACATTTGGTTTTTAAATAGGCAGTATGATAAGTAACAAAAATAAGATTTTACACAGTGTTAGAAAAAATTCATAGTTTATTGTATTATGATAATATGAAACACGAATAAAATTAATAATGATTGTTTAAAAAAAAAAATCAATACTATAAATAGGTAATAATAATAAAAAATATTATTAGTTGATTAAAGAAAAAATTCTTTTTTTACATTGCCTTTGCAGGACCACATTGACATATTACCATTGTTAATATTGTACTTTAGGCTTTCTGTAATCAAAAAGTAAACAACTCAATACAATATATTTATATATATTTATTTTATAGACGACTAATCTTGGATTTTGTTTATATTTTGTTTAAAATTTTACACTATATTTTAGATTAAATATTTTACCTGCTTAATTTTAGATTTTGTTTATACCACTTTAAACAAAATGAAACATTTGTGATTTAATATTGTAATGACAATATTTTATGATTTTTGAGTACTTAGAGTACAATTACTTATTACAAAAACTATAGAGAATAATATGTTTAATGGTATGACATATTATTTATATATTTAATTATTATTTGATTTTGACTTAGTATTCGACTTTGAAAAAAAAAATTGAAAATTTGAATGGCGTTTAAATTGTTTTGAGATAATATTTAGACAAATTAATATGTCATTCTCTTAAAAATATTATTCTTTATCAATTTTGTAATGAGTGATTTTACTCTTAAATTATTTAAAAACTAAAAAAAAAAAAACGGGGAAATGGATGTCGCTCCGATGTAGAGTAGGTTATAAATGGGTAAAGTATGGTGTTAAATTTGAATTCAATGATATAAAATCATTGTATACGAAAAACTATTTTGAGCGAAGACAGTCTGTCAGCCTATAATATAACTTAGTAGTTTAGTTCATTTGATGATATCATTGTGATTAAAGTAATTAATTTTTTTATTAAGCATTAGTACAAACGCAATCATAAGACTCTCATATTTTCTACTAAGCTGGACATTTTCACAAATAATTATGTTTGCCAAGCCAGAAAAACCTCCAGATACCCCGAACTCGTATAGACCTATTACCATACCTTTCGGAGATCTGTGAACGTCTAATTCTTAAACGGTTGTCTCCACATTTACTTGAAAACAATATACTTCCTCCTGCACAATTTGGCTTTAGAGCTAAACATAGCACGCTACACCAAGTCCACAGAGTGGTTTATGATATAAGCACATCTCTCGAAAAAAAATGCTACTGCACAGCCATCTTCTTAGACATATCCCAGGCCTTCGACCGAGTATGGCACAAGGGCCTTCTGTCCAAATTTCGCAGTTTTTTAACCCCGACGCTCTTTCTTTTAATTAAATCTTACCTTACGAATCGCCACTTTCAAATACGTTGCGGCTCATCAACTTCATATATAGCCCTAATTATCGCCACACCACCTCAAGGAGCAATCTTCTCCCCTTTACTCTTTAACATACATGCCTATGATCAGTCCACAACTCCAAACACCTCTCTTGCCGACTATGCAGATGATAAAGAAATTTTTTCAATTCATAACGACCCAATTAAAGCCTCGACTAATTTACAGTCTCATTTAAATCTACAATCTGAATGGTATGAAAAATGGCGTGTAAAAGTAAATCACAGCAAATCGGTTCATAAATGTTTACCCTTAGGCACGGTCAATGTCCAAATGTTTCAATTAATAACATACCTATCCCACCACCCAATGTTGATAAATATTTAAGATTAATCCTTGACCGAAAATTAACTTGTTCCAAGTATATAAAAACTAAAAGATTGATCCTTAACGCTCGATCAAGATTGCTAAAAACACTATTACCTATCAAACAATTAATTTTATAGCTTAAATACCAAACTACTTGTATACAAAGTTCTTTAGGAAAGCCTAAAGCTAAAAAAAATCAAATTTAAAAAAATTCAAGTCTTTCAGAATATTACTCTTAGAAAAATCACTAACGCTCCCTTCTTTGCCTCTAATTTAACTCTCCACCGAGATCTAGGTATTCTCCCTGTTGTAACTGAAGCGAAACTTTTGTACAAACGTTTTTTTGACAGACTTGAAAATCACCCTAACTCAATACTTAAAGAGTTACATACCTTCTCACTCCCTAGAAATCCACAATTCAGACTCAAAATTAAATGGTGTCGTAAATTAAATATCCTTCCTTAATTACCCTAAACATCACGTCAAGTTAGTGCCACTAATGGGTGGCTTCTTATTCAAGCAATCCATGTTATAACTCTTATCCTATACGCTTATTGTACAAAATGTATAGATTGTGTATGTGCACTTATAAAATAAAAATAAAATAAAAAAAAGCATTAGTACAATAGTAGGTTATTTGATAAGTAATTTCGTCCACATTTGAACATATAAAAACTAAAAAACAAACTGTGCTCATATATTTTTAGAATTTTTGGATACAGAATAACTTGCTAGTGTTCAACTTTATTTTAAATTTTTGATACTGAACTATGAAAGTTGAAAATTTTATAAATATTTAACTATAAAATAATTTGTACATTTTCAATTTAATAATTTTTTTCAAAATTTGAACTTTAAATGCTTATTAAACAAAGTCATGCTTATTTTTAATATTTTCAAACTGATATTGTAACAATAAATCTAGGGCCTTGTATCAAATGTTCAAGCTTTTTGACCCAAAAAATAAAATTTTATTGGCAACTATAGAAAAAAAAATTGAAAATTGAAAATGTCCTTAAGCAGCTCAAAAGAGTCAAAATATTTTGAAATTTCATCAAGTGTATGAATTAATAAAATAAACATATAGATTAAAATTCAAGTATCTACAGTTATTCGTTTTTAAATTACAACAAAATAAGAAAATCGTTGCATGAGAAATCGAAAGTATATCGAATGTTCATCTAATGTCCAATAGCCAAATTTTATTTGACTTCCCGGTAGAAAAATGTAGACTAATTTATAAGAAATATTATATCAAGTTTTAAGATCTTATGTATAAAAAGAAAATTTTTATGAATTTCTAACCCAAAATAATTTGTGATTTTCAAGAATTTTGTCAAAATTCTAAATTCAAATTTCAAACGCTCATAAAAAATTATTGCGGATTTACTCGGAATTTTTTTTTAATTTTCCACTAACAAAAACTTACGAGGAACCTTTTATTACATTTTCAATTTTTTTTTATAGATATTAGTTTAAAAAAAACTAATAATAACCGAAAATTTCATATGCCTTTAAATAGTTCAACCACGAGTCAAAATAATTTGAAAATTTTATGGCAAATAGAAAATGTGGATATCAACATTTGTTGAAAATTTCATAAATCTACTGCATTTTTTTAATCAAAAACCAAAATCGATTTCCTCGAAAACCGGGCTTTCGTAAAAATTGCCGTTTCTCCTTAATTTTTTGTTTGTTTTTGAAAACTATTAGGAATTTTTTATTACTTTTGACCCCCCCAAAGTACCAACTTCCCTATCAAAAAAGATGCTGTTAAAGAAAATCAAAGCACATTTACTGCCCTAAAAAAGGATGACAGATACAAAAAACACACACACATCATTGTAAAAACAATACATTCATCGCTCCGCTCAGAATCTATATCGATTCTGCGCAAATATAGGTATTGGCATTCAAATATTTATCCTTCGAATGCTGTTTAATAAATGATTAAATATGATGTTATAACTTATAATGTATATATTATGGCATGTACTCGTCATCATATTGTGTCAAGTGTTGTAAATTGCTGTATGTGTCATCATTGCTAGTATTATCACCTGTATTATAATTTTGGGTCACTAAGAGCTTTTAATTATGGCCCGTGAATAAAAAAGTTTTGGCAAGTGTTCAACATTGTTGCTGGTTAGGGAGGGGGAATTATAAGCCCTCAAAAATATATTTTTTTTAATGATCTGTGACGATAACATTTCTTTCGTTGACCCTTAAAATATGTACTTACTATTATTATATATTTCGCCTACGATTTATTGATTCAGACAGAGTTTGAGTATGATACATTTTTAAGAATGTAAATGATTTTTGTATATGCATTTTCTCATAAGTTTGACACTAAATCCAGACATTTTGGAAGCAAAACTGAGTCTAGCTTGAGTGAAACTAATAATTTCCTTATGATAGGTAGGCAGGGGGCTATAATTGTATACGATATATGATAGTATATTTACAAGAAACAAAAATATTTTATTTTTTCAATCAATGTTATTTTTACTATCATACAAATATCCTTTCTTAAAAATCTAATCCAGTTGTTTTATTTATCAGATATTTTTAAAAGTTGCACTTTTTTAGTTTTTCATAGTTTTTATATTAAACACATCAAAGGTAACGTTGTAAAAGACACAGTTATATTTGTTCAATATGTAGTGCGTGACATTTCAAATTCTTGTTTTAATTATTTTTGTGCGTTATTGCACTTTTTATTTTAGGGAACACTAACTTTTTATAACATTTATTAAATAATAAAGGAGGTAATATTTTAAAAATAAATGTGATAAATAAATATTTTAAAGCTTGGGACCCGAGCAGTACTTACTCAAAATAAAAATATGTAGGTAATAAGTAGTCTATATGACTATATCAAAAAGCAACATTATAAGTTTGGTTGGTTAGGTATGTTCTTAATTTATCTATTAATTAATATCATCAAGTATTGCAACGTTCAACTATTTAATCCTGTATAAATGCCAATAGACATGTAAAAATATTTTTGTCTTAATTAATGAATGATTACATTTTTTTCTTGATACGTTACTCCCTATATTGTATACGGTGTTCTGTATCTACATTATTAGAAATTGAAATAAGGTATATTATTACCCAAGGATGAATAACCTTTGTTTATTGCTAATCTAATATCTTAGTAAAACAACTATATATTTGTATATTACATAAATATTCTGTTAAAAATATCTAAGTATACAATTAAAACTTGGCAAAATGGTATTGTACTTAGTCAGTATTATCATCGTGACAATTTCTTGGCGGCAAAATCATTACTGTAATTCGTAATTTGTCATCTCAATAACTTAACAAAGAAGTTACCATTCCGTATTCCAAAACTGAACGTTTTAAATTAATGTGAAATGTTAAAAAATTAATTTATTATAAAACGTATCTTACAAGAAAACCATATTTTCTTCTAAGTTGTATCATCTGACTTACATATTTACTTAATACATTTTAAAATAATATAACTAATTAATGATTCATTAATCAAATACATCTGTAAGTCTATAAAATATTCGCTTAAACTTTCAAATAAATAATAAAATAATTTAATATTAAAAACAAATGGTAACATTTTTTCTTTTGAAATCGACCAATCATTTTTGAATTTAAGTATTTTTGAGTGGAATAAAATAAACTATAAACGAGTTGTTTTTAATGTTGATAAAAATATTTATGGTCAGTCAAAAACATTAAACATTTAAATCAAGATCCTCTATGCTGTTGAAACCTAAAATTTTTTTAAAATACATATTATGCTCAATTTTTTTATAGACATTTTAACTATACCTACATTTCTACGAAATTTGACATTCAACTAAACGATTTTATTTATTTTGTTTTGATTCAAAAAATATTAATTGTTGGGACTTAAAGTTTTGAACATCATTGAACAACATGATTACAAAATCATATTTATCATCAATAAGTATTCCACATCCTCGTAATAAAGAAAATTGACAAAATACCAGCATTAGAACATACAACGACCTACATAATCGCCAAAATATAGCGACCAGCTCATAATAATCCGAAGGTCGTTTCTCGTTTGTGTAGTTTGTTTTATTTTGCTCGTAGCCAATAACTTATTATACCCATAACACATAGAGCATAGGTAGTCGCTGTCAAAGTACATATATTTTAATGGGCAAACGTCAAACATATAGGTTAGTGTCCGGCCCTAGCGTATTGGGTACTAAATACTAATAGAAAAATGCATAACTTAAAGCAATATAGATTTATTATAAAACATCCTTAAAAGTGTTAGCTGACAAACTGTCTACGCTCAGAATCGTATTTCCGATTTAGCATGACAAAGATTTATCATTGAATTAAAATCTAAGTCATCCATCACAGTGACCTACTCAATGGAGAAATAGGTACATTTGAAACCGAACCAATTTAATTGTGTCCTAAATACTAAAATAACAGTGGTCAATATTTACTCTTAAAGAGGTATATTTGAATTGGCGTTCTAGAATTTACTACCCTATTGAATTTATTTCCTACATTTTTTAAAAATATATTGACTATCAAAATGGTATTAATAGTTTAAAGTTCGACTTTATTCCCTGGATCAGTTTACGTCAATCACAATCGAGCTATTCAAATAATTTTAGTAGATATGAATCTTAATTTTAACACATGTTTTACGGTATCACGTTTGTATATTTTACATAATTATTATATAGTTACATCGAAGTTATGTATTCTTAATATTTTTTTTTCACACAAAATATTTAATAAATATAATACAAAAGTCTCACAAGAGTGAAGAAAAAATAAAAGCTGAACAATAATTTAAAATTTGAAACACATAAATATTAAGCTGAGAGCGCAATTATTTATTTTTTATTTCATAGTTACCTACATACTCTTAATAATAATGATAAATAATAAATTTAATAAAAATAGTATTATAATTTATTCCTCGTGGCTTATATGTATTGGTTAATATTTTTTAAGACCTTGAAATTACACCTGCGGTGTCATATTTTCGAATTTCATTCTCTAAAAATTGTATTTTATCTCTAATTTATTTCCGGAGTGATTTTATTAAATTATTTTTTAGTTCTTACAATGATTGTAGTACAGCTTGGATATTATAAAATATATTTAAAAATGTAATATATTTGGATATGGCGAGTGAAATTTTGAATACAATTTGGAATGAAAAGATTTGAACGAGTTCGTTGTACAATATATAATAATATATATAATTATTGCGTTTTTCTGCTTACATTTCTGGTGCAAATGTTAAGTCATTTTCTATGTAATTGTCCACTAAATAATCAGTAGATGTTTCATTCATAGGTTAAATTGCAGCTAATCCATCTGAAAAGCAATCCCTGACTGATTAGTAACAGTAAAAGTAAACACGTACTTATGATTGTATGATATAAGAACCCCTTCTTAAATAATAATATTTTACCGCTGTGGGAGCTTATTCAAATACACATTTTTTGAAAGGAAATATTCAAATTTTGACTTTATATTTCCCAAAATTTGGGAGCCAATTTGTACTCGAAACCTAACCTAACCAAGGAATTCTTTACAGCAAAGTGACTTTTCCAGTTAAATTTTTAGATTGGTTATAGTGTTCAAAACCAGCTTTTTTAGCTAATACATATTTCATGTTTAAGTATGTATAGTATGAAAATCAAAATGTACCTATTCATTTCAACAGATAAATTTACTGCATTTAAAGAAAAATTATTAGGTTATCTGGAAAAGAACAGAAAAATCATCATTTGAACATGTGAAATTATACTAATTAGACAATTATTCACTAATATTACTTAACCAAAAACTCAATTATTAATTGCTTGATATAAGTTTTTTTTATGGGGTAAGAAGTTCATTTATTTTTAGTTTCTAGTTTGGAAATTCTACAGCTATCGACAATTGTTAGAAAAGGAAAAAAACTCTTGTAGTCTCTTTAAATACAATTTAACAAGTTTGAGCTAAGAAATGTTGGATATTTATTTAACAGAGGAATACTAAGTTTATCCAAATTAGCCTTTTCAGTGTTAAACTAAAATAACAAACAAAAAATGGAAAGATAATAAAGTACCAAAGAGGAGTTACAAATTTACCTGTCTAAAATTTCACCATGTATAAATACGTTATAAAAAACATAATAGTCTCGAGTTTTTCTTAACATTTAAAAAAAAATATGCATAAAAATACTATATCGTTTAAGCGTTTTGTATACAATAACTATTGAAATTAACAAATTTCTAATTAAAATAAAATATTAATAGATTTGTATATTAAGTATTTTATAAGTACGAAATACTTTAATAGTGTTTCGTCGTAATACAAATGTTGAGACACACTGTTCCAGAATCTAAACACAAAATCCTTTTTTCTCTCTTATTATAATATTATTTTATATTCACTAATTGATTGTATAAGCACCCAAAAATTATGAATTACGTCATAATATATTTTAAAATATAAATAGGCAATAGGTTGGCGTATCATATTATTTCCATAGGCTTTTCACTACATATTAAGAAAATAACTTATACTATGAACAAGATACCTACACTGATACTACGTAAAAATAGAAAATATTTTTGTTAACAGTCGTGTTACAACAGTTGACACAAGTAAAGATTCACTATCAGGCCATCTATATAGTTCATATTGTACTATAAATGATAATAGTAGAATGACTTTTTACGCAAGTAATCGAGCGATGAAGGGCTTTCTACATTTTTTTTTTTTGTCACGGTTATTTAATGTTTAGTTACGCCTCTTGCAAAAACATTGGTACTTCTATAAAATACATTTAGTGATATTAATAACAAATGTAGATAAATGCGTGAAGTTTCACTATTATGTACTTATGTTTGTGTCATCACTTATTGAAAAATAATAAAATGTAATTTACGTAGGTAAATAAATATTAATTTATTAAAATATATTTTTAAAAAGGTTCTTAATTATTCAATTAGAAGTAACTATCAAAAAACACATAAAATTTAATTTATTCAGCTAAATTAAGTTAAATTATTAATCCGCGTTTATAAGAAAAATATGACAATAATATAAGACTTGAAACTACTGAACATATAAGAGAAAATGTCTATTATAAATTAAGTGTACTTGATAGTTATGGAAATAAAAATGAATTATGTTATTTGTTAATTTATTTAAAACAATGGAATTGCGATTTAAAAGTAGAACTAAAATATAAAAAACAACAAAAAAAGAATTAATAACAGCTATATGATTAAAATTTTATTGTATTTTATAATAATAAAACAATAATAAAAATGAGATCAGAATTTATTAAAATGTAGATGTTAATTAATTTAGTATTAGGCACCTACTATAAATGTATCAGTGTTGGAAATTTGGAAATATTCTTTTGAAAAACGGAAAGAATCTGTTGCATACTTTGCTAGACTTATACATTTTTATTACTTTTCTTAGATATAAGAACTTAAGACTAAATAATAATAATGGTATAAAAATGCATAATAGTAATTTTTCTTCTTTAATAGTGAAATAATAATTGTTTCTTTTTTTTTATAGCTTATGTGTCGGAACTCAATTCTATTCTGGCGAAAAAAGGAGCAGTAAGTACAATTTTAAACACTATTAGAAATAGAAACACTGTTTAAAATTGGTAAATAGATTAATATTTAACAAACAGTTTATAGTTTGCTAGGTAATGAAAAGTCGAAATGCTTTTGCCTAACACAATTTACATTGCTATAGTTATTTATTATACCATAATGTTTTAATTTTTTGCAAACATTAATAAAGTTAAATTAGTTTGTAAAACTTATAAATATATTATAATTGCTTACACACAATATAGACTAGGTGTACATACAATGTATACCTATAAATAATAATCTACTAAATATGTAATATTACATAAAAATACTTCTGTTGAATTGCCAATAACCTATTCCTCCGAAGGTTTAGATTCAAATATACTTAAATATATTTAAGTATACATGTATTTTAGTGTAGTGTATATGTTTATTTACGTTTTTAAATATTATTCAACAACTAACCATTGTAAATAATTGTACGAGTGTAGTCTAAAATTTTAATTCAAATTTATAATTAATTGATTATAAAGAATGATTTGTTAATTTTAAAAATAGATTGGTTTTAAATTGTACTTTGTCCTTCTGTTTCATTCTTAAAAATGTTAAGTTTTTATAAATACAAAAGAAACCATGATGAATCGGTGACTCGTGTTTTTTCAAACTCATCGGCTGCGTCTACGTTATTTGGCACGATTACAACTTCTGGCACCATTGGATATGAGGGTTTGGGCCATTAAAATTTTAACATTTCGGTTCGATTCGTGCTGTGTCGGTTGGTGGCCTGTGCCAGAGGTGGAAATTAGCTAGAAAGACGGTTCTAACGTATTATTACTACACAAATGTATAAACAGTCTGTTCCGACGCGAGTAACCGTTCGCATTATTTTACATCTACGCGCGTTCGTGCCACGCGTACACAAGTCACTTGATATGATATTTCTCTGATGGTTTCTATATCATGATATTAAAATGTCAACATACTGTCGTATTACTGGCAAAAGCCGTGGTTTACCAAAACCGAATTATTTCCCATTACTACCTCCAATCTCGCCGGCGGATGCAAAGCGTTTTTGCCGCATAACTGGAAAGTCGTATGGGCTGCCTGCGCATCATTACATACCAGTACTAGTTGGACGGAAAAAAACAAAATCTGATCCTAAACATGTAGTGATAAATGGTTATCGGTATGTATTTCCAATAATAGACGGATGTTCAGAGTTATCGGATGTCTTAAAAACGAAGTGCACAGATGATCGTAGGTATGTGTACGCGGTGGATAAGCGTAGATGTAGTCTTGTATTTCCAACGAGCTTAGAAAACGCAGTTAGAGATGGAGATGTCAGAGATGTCATGATGTCAGAAACCAATGACACAGTTCTTCTCAAACTGCGTAAAGGTAAAACTGTTGAGTTAGAAATCAAAGAAATGGAAGTAGCTGGAGTAACATTGATGGAAGGCGAAGGGTTTCGGAACAGGCCCAAACAGAAAAAACCTATCAAGGATGATTGGAGAAGGAAAATATTCGAAGACAAAGAAAAGGAAAGTGACGCTGAACTAGAGCAGGAAGAATTTAAATCAAAACGGATAACATTTTCAGCAGGTCAAGGAAAACAATTCGAATCTATTGAATCCACACCAAAAGTTATGAATGCAAAATCGTTAAATGTTTCAAAAATAAAAAATATTGTCAAACCAATAACAGAGAACATAATATTAGGAAACATAAATAATAATTTAAAGCTTGAAACCGATATATTACCCACGCCAATCTCAATTGAACCAAACGTCATAGACCTAGGTTCTGCATTTCCTGGCGTAATACATCAGACTTTTCTTAATGAAACTATTCTTACTAATCTACCTATCGTTCCTGTAATATCACCAATAAAACCTTTGATAAATAACTTCAATAAACTCCCAATGGTTTCGCCTGATATCGACTCATGTCCAATTGAAGAAATATTAATCGAAGACAATATAAATAAACTGTTAACAATTAATGAAATCAATTTATTAATTGAAAATATTCAATTGGGTACACAAAAAATAATTCCTACCAGTCAAGGTACAACTAAAATATTTAAATTGGATATTAACAATTCTGAAAAGTATGTACCAGGACAATATATAAAAACTGAAGATGGTGAAAAATTTGTACCTGGAAAAATTATTGACACAGCTAATGGAAAATTATTTGTGCATGGTGTTATGGTCCAAACATCAGACGGACCAAAATTTCTACCTGGACAAATTATTGAAAATTCTGGCAAATCTATATTCGTTGTTGGTCAAAATATTGTAACAAGAGAAGGAGAATCTTTTGTTCCAGGACAAACGATTACAATAGAAGGTGAGAAAAGATTTGTGCCTGGACAAACAGTTATTACTTCTGAAGGCATTGGTTTTGTGGCTGGACAAGTAGTCAACAATGGTGACGAATCACATTTTATCCCTGGGCAGACCGTAATGACTATTCATGGACCACAATTTGTACCAGGACAGTTTTGGAATGATGAAAACGTCGAATTTACACCTGGACAAAGTATTTTAAAAAATAATGGTGATTGGGAATTTGTTCCCGGTGTTTGTGTTGGATCTTCTTTCATACCCGGATTAACAGTTGTCGAAGAAGACAAAAAAGAATTCATTCCAGGAAGAATTGTGGAAACTAGTAATGATACTACTTTTATACCGGGTATAACAACTTTAGACAACAATGGAAATACAAAATTTGTTCCTGGAATAAGTATTGAAACAGAAAACGGAATAAAATTCGTATCTGGAAATATTTTATCAGACAATAATGGAAATAAACAGTTTATTTTGGGACACGTAACAAATTCAGAAAACGGTGAAATCAACTTTACAGAAGCTAAGTCATTACAAGAAGTAATTTGTTCTGATGAAGTACAATCAGGAATTTTAACAAACGATTCATTTTATCCAAAAGGTGAGAAATCCGATGAAGTTTTTGGACAGATGGTACAGACCGCTTATGGGGTAGAATTTTATCCAGGCGATCATGTGGGTTTACCCGCTGGAAAAATAGTTCCAGGAAAATTAATACGGAACAATGGTATTAGATTCGTCCCAGGTGTTGTAGTCAATAACAAATTTATACCGGGACAAATAGTGGTAACAGATAGAGGAGAGCAATTTGTACCAGGACAAGTGATTGAAACTCAAACGGGTCCCAAATTTGTACCTGGGCAAGTTGTTGAAACAGAAACTGGTACAAAATTTGTACCTGGGCAGACTATTGAAACCAAAGATGGAATAAAATTTGTACCTGGTCAGATAGTAGAAACAAAAGCAGGTCCAACATTTATTCCTGGTCAAATAATATTTACAGAAGAAGAAGGATCTAGATTTGTACCAGGTCAAGTTGTTGATACAATAGAAGGACCAAGATTTGTACCAGGAAGAGTTATAGAAACTGGAGATTGTGTAACATTTGTACCGGGCCAAGTAGTTGAAACCACAGAAGGTTTGAAGTTTATTGCTCCAGATCTTCAAGATGCAGATGATGGTGGCTGTGAGTTCAGTGTCCAAGGATTTGAAGTGTCGCCAGAAGAACTAAAAGTTATTCAACCCAGTTTTCCTCAAACTTCGTATTATACACAAAATGGTAAAATGGCTCTAGATTCAAAAATGTTGGAACAATTATCATTTGCAGGAATGAGTATAGGAAGACAAGTTCCTGCAGAACTTCCAGAAGTTGATGTAAGCACACTTCCTTCAATGGAAGTGGCATATGATGTGGCAGAAAAGCTGGAACTTAATAATGACAATACAATTAAATTGGCACATATAATTAATCGATTATGCAAGTTAGATTTAAAAAATACGTATTATGGATCACCATTAGTACAAAATTTAATAAACAAGTTGCCAAAAATCAAATCAAACGAGAATGTAGCTGAAGTTATTGAAGATATACTCAAAAATACAAAATCGAGTCCCATAACTGCTTTGAATGAAATTTATGTAGTGATATTTGATGATGGTTTTGTGACTGATTTAAAAAACCCAAATAAATATAATATTTTGAAGGGAATAATGAACAGTTCTGAACTTGAATCTAAATATATAGCTGAAGCATTTAGTGAAATTCTGAATGATTCGGAAGACTCTAAACTACGTTCTGCATTTGAACATATAGCAGAAGAAAATATAGAGTTATTAAAAGAAGTGAAATTAAAAATTGACATGAAAAAAGTAAACAATGAAAAAGAAGCAATTGAAGCTTTACAGTGGGCAATCGTAAGTGTTATTAATAAAACCAGTGAAATAACTGTTAATCAAATGTTAAAAGACAACAAAAGTGAACAATTCAATCGTCTGTTATATGATGCAGTTGGTCTTGCTAAAGCATTAGGACTGAAAGAAGTAGTTTCAGTACTTATGGATGTTCTAGATGATCGGAGATCAGCTGATATATTAGCATCAGATAAAATAACAATAGAGATACTAAGAAGATTGACTGTAATGAGGAAACTTGCTGAAAGAAGGCCAGAGTTCAGTGAAACCTTAAGCGGGATGACAGCTGATCCAATTGAAGCTCGATTGGACCCCAAATTACGTGAACTAGTCAGAGAAAGTGGAGTTTTATTACTTCCTCCAGAAACAAACGTTGAAACATCTTTTGATGTCCCTGCTGAATTATTCAGTCCAGGGAATAGCTTAGCAATGGAAGATTTTATGGTGAAATCAAGAAAAATGGGAATTTTACTCATAATTAAAAATGGTCTTCAAGCTGTAGTACCAAGAGAAGCAGCAAGATCAGTATTAACAGGGCAGGTTCCATACACTGTCTTAGATGAAAGAGGCATACATAGATTTGAACCAATGAATGTATTAGATGCTTTAAACATTCGTGCATTTAGTTCAGGAAGGTATTCAATGTATAATTGTGCTGTACAAAAAACCCTAACGGAAGATGAGGGAACTATTACTCGTGGTAGTTCAATTAGTTTGGATGATAGACAATTAACAATTGCAGAGGTTAAATATTAGATTTTAGATTAGTTATTTAAATAAATATTTTATCAGCCTAACTAAATAAATTTAATTATTATTTTACAGGGTGGCGGCGACGAATATGAAGTTCTTCAAGACTATGAAACAGAACCAGTTGATGGTGCTGACGAGGAAGATGATTTGATTTTGGAACCAGGCGACCGAGTTGTTGTGTTAAAACAATCCAAAGATGACCCATCGATGTAAGTTAATACGTCCAAAGTCAAACTTTGTAGCTACTAGTTAGCTACTAGTTAGTTAATTGTTAATATTAATTGTTAAACCTTTTATAACATAATATATTGTAGAGTACAAATAAAGATATTCTAAATTTGAGTATCTTTGTTTTTATGGATATTAGGATTTTCACATGACGATAAAAGTCCATTCAGCAGTAGTTATTACACGTTATGAGAGTTTATTATATTAAAAATGTACACATGAATGTACTGTCTTTGGAGTTTGTTGATGAAAAAAAAATGAACTGTTGATTTTTTTTGGCGAGTACGCATTGTCCGCAGACATTACAAATTGAGTTTATTATTTTGAAGTTGAGTGACTTGAGGCCGAATGGACAGCCTATAATTAGAGAATTTCTGGCAAAGATTTTCAAACTGTCAAATCATGATTTGTCTACCGAATACTGTTTCTATGAAGGCCAATGTTGTTTTTCACGCAGGGACTTACGCGTTCTTTACATATAATTTGTTATCAGGGGCGCCGAGGTAAAACGAAATTTACTGTTGGACAATGCAGCGGCCAAACATAAAATGTCAGTACGACCAAATAAAGTACATCCAACCAAACACAAACCCTTGGATACAGACGGGTAAAATATGTCCATATATTGAAACTGCTGGCTTATGGTGCTATTACATGCTTGACGCTGCTTTTTGTACCTACTTAAAAGACTCCGATGTTACGCTTTATTCTATAACTGTAGTATTGAAATTAAAGTAATTGCTGTGTTTTAGATATACTTAAAGTATTGAGAAATTTCAAAAAAAAAAATAACAACTGCTTTTCTGTAGTTTATTTGTTTTATAATACGTTTTATACTTAGAATATAAATACTATAATTTAAAATTTATAAGTAATACGTTATAATATAATATATTGTTATAACCTATATTGTATTAATAAACACGTTTTTATTTCTTAGTATCGAAATTAGAAACTGTTATTTAGTCTATCAATAAGTTCTTTTTTTATTGAATATATACAATTTAAATTACTTCAATTTTATCTGTGTGAAAATTTCGAAATGAAACATGTTAGTTTGGTGTTTTATTTCAATGTAGAAAGTACTCATAGTAGATACATAACTATCATTTGCCTACAAGTTACCTTAGAACATTTTATCTGTTATCATATGTTTCGATAATTTGAACGCTTGGTATAAAATCACGATACATTTATTTGGAAGTTTTTGTTGTTTTGTATTGAACATACAACTCAATTATTATAGGTAATTTTTAAATAATTGTAATATTTTATATATAATGGATGATTAATTTAAGAAAATAAAGGTTTTTAAAAGAAATTATGTTTAAAATATTAAATATTATTACAAATTATAATATGTAACAATTATTGTAAATTATGAAAAAATAAGATGAGACAATTTGAAAGGTTATTTTCAATAATCTGCATTTAATTATTATACTGTATACTCGTATTAAAATCTAAGTGTACCTATACTTGTTATCTACAACAAAAAGAGATTTTTGGACGTCATAATGTGAACAAAATTATATATACACGAACTGCTGTCTACCATTAGTCATCTCAGCAAGAAAACCTAATTTACAAATCTTTAAAAATAAATTATCTAGTTAAAGGTCAATAGTTAATAACAATTGAATACTTCTCTGTAACTACTTACTAGTATCTACCTATTTTACACATTTTATCTAAGTAATATTGCTGTAATTACCTATTAGTTAATTATGCTTTTAAACCAAAATATTCTAAAAACACTTAATATAAGAATAAAAAAAAATATGGTCGTATATAAGTAAATGAAAATGATTTGTTCATTACAATTAAAACATAGTTTAAGCTCATATGCGATCATTTTGTTGAAATGTTCATTTAGTTTTATGCGGTGAACACAATTTATACGTGCATTTATAAAACATGCTCTTGCTGAGCACGACTTGGCATCAAAAATCGTTATTATGTGGCCTAAGTAATTATTATTTCTAGTAATGATGTAATTTATTATGTTGGTCAACGTATGTAGGCAATGTAATATTGTAATAAACAAACCCAACGGATGGTAGAACGATACTTGAACATAGGAATCAAACATCAAACGCTCTATCTGCTGTACTTGTTATTCACCAACGCACAAAATAGGTCATTTATTTATAAAAACTCATGACAAAATAATTGACCTATTGAAAATCTATTTTGTTATTAATTCATTTAGATTGAAATTTAAAAATCTTCATCGTTATTTATTAAGTACCTCGCATTTGTTTTTGCTTAATCATATATCATATTCAAACAATACCAGTATATTTAACCAAATATCAATGGATTTTAACCTATACAGAATGTATTTGAAACAATATGCAGCTGTAACCTAATACATTTTACGTTGTCAGAAAATAAGAATGTATGAGTAGGTAATGAGTTGTTAAATAAAGCTTCGTAAAACAACAACTGTAACTCATATTGTAAAGGAAGATTGGTATTTACGGAAGGGATTGATAACTTGCCGCATCGTAAAAATAGTTAAAATTCACAAAGATGTATATTAAGTTAATTCATGTGCGCAGAAACAATATACAATAATCACATTGTATTGTTATGTGTACATTTACACAACTCCGCTTGTTGAAATTAAATAATTTTCACAAATAAATAAAAGTTACTTGTTGTGTTTTCAAAATAAAAACATCTATAGGTACTACAGTCTGTAGTATTTTCAATAAAAAATAAAAATTACTTAGCTGGAAAAATGGTCTTTTAGATAAAATGCGATAGTATGGGTGACAAACGTGCATAATATATCAATATAGGTAGGTAATTCATTGGCTCACACATCACTTACGTAAAACGAAATACTGAAATACATTCATAAATCATAAATCGTTTTTACATATTATGTCGTATACGATGTACGCATACGAAAAATGTATTCATGTGGAAGTTCCGTATCCAAGTAATGTTAACTCCCATATTACCGGTGCCACAGTCAGATTTTTTTGGGTAAGGAGGATGAGAGCTATGCATAATATTGCGATTCATTGTATACTTAGTGATCGAAATTAAAAAACCTCTACAGATATAGAGATATAGTTCAAATAATGATTTATTAACTTTGATGGCTACTCAAATTTAAACTTTTAAAACCTTAAGTTACACATTATATTTAACAAATAATTAGAAACATTATCGTAGGTCGTATTATAGTTAATTCGTTCAATTAAAAATACCACCATAGGTAAAATTTCAGCTTTTATGAAATAAATTGTTCCATTAAGGGTATAAAGTGTACAACTCTCATTTAATAGAAATTAAATTTGAAAGTCTTACAATGCAGAACAGGATATTTCGGCAGAAAAATTTTCGATAAAATTTAATTAAAAACAATAAAATTGTATCGCTTTTAAACATCATGAAGTGAAATAAATAACCAATTAAAGTTCCTAATTTTAAGGGTTATTATTTTGTGAGTGAAAACAAATTAGTCAAAATATAAAGCAACAAGTTTCAAAATCTGCTCTATTTTTCAGTTTTTTTGATGGCCAGTATATTATTTTTATTAAAATGACCTCCCTAAAACGCATGTCATATGTTAGAATAATAACAATTTATAAAATATGATTATGTAAGATTATCAAAATAAATATGAAAAAAATATCAAATGTATATTTTAAACGTATGAGTTTGAATGCCAGTTATTCTGCTGAAAAAAATGTTATTTAGTTATAAATTTCTATACCTAAAGTTTATTACTTTTAATTCTTAATTATTTACTGCATTCAAAACAAAAAATACAATAACACGCGTTATGCTACATACTTTACATGTCCAATGCTCATAAATCGTTTGAATAACTATATAAGTTTATTAAAATATCCTCGAATATCATAAATATAATTTCTAGACAGTAATATTTATTATGTATACCACTTGAATGAATAGTCTTAACTAAATTAACTATTACATAAATAAATCGATGGTATTGCAGTGAAAAAGAATCGTAGACCATAAAAATGTAGGATTGTTGGTGGCAGTATTATATAGGATTTAATAGTTCGTAAAAACCAAATGAACCAATATAGGTACATTTTATGTATTTTATTATACGCCCACCAAAAGGGCATTTTATCTTTAGGAGTATTGCCAGATAAATTGTCTAACAAAATGTTTACCTAACATACACGAGTCGTAGTGTTTATTGCATATACAACATTATAGGTACTTAAAAATAAATGTTTGGTGTTTAGTAAACAAAAATATGTCCATCATATTTTAAATGACAAAACTATCAACTAGAGCAGTGGTATAGCTTAAATAATGCTTTAAATACCTTTGCATTAGCGTGTTGTAAATAATTACCTATAATTATAAGATGCATTAAATGCACAGAAACATGTTTATATTTATTTTAAGCTATTAATTTAATATTATGGTGTCGTGATAATATGGCTTTTATAATTTGTATTATTAAAATTAATTAATGTAATGTATTAATATTTTTTTTTATTTATTCAGGTCATTGGTTCAAAGTCTCGATGAGCCAACTAAAATGGGATATGTACCTAATAGCATCCTTAAAAAAATACCGGCTCCTGTTAGAGCGACTGCTGTGGTTCCAGCAGAAGGACAAACCTTATCAAAAAAAGATGCAAAATTTAATAGAGAGTAAGATAAACCATTTTAAAAAATAATTTTATAGGTAGAGTCAGTATCTTAACGATACTTAGATATCGGCACTCGGGCACTACCCACTGACGACTTATGACATACATTTATTTCGGTCATTTCAATGTAAATAATATTATCCATATTGTATAAATACGACTGGACAATCAATGTATCAGTCATAACCCAACTAAAATAATTCGAATCTTTATAATACATATAGTGAGAAACTATAATTTAATATAACTATAATTGATCAAAAATAACAAATAAAACAAACATATTATTTTAAGGTTTAAATGAAATTATATCTATCAAATATAATTTAAACAATACAACCCTAGAACACGTATCATAGAAATTTGTTGAAAGCTCTCAAAACAGTGGCTTACTAAAAGGAGAATGAGGGTTGGATGTTCAACCCCCCCGGTAGTTTTTGCACTATGGATAATTACGTAAAAATATTCTCCCCACATTTTTGTTATCATAATATCCAATCAACGTAAAATTAATCCGATTAAAATTAATTTTAATTTCAATTTCGTAGCAATTTAAAATTATACGCATTTGTCAAATAATTTTGCATTTTTAAATGTATTTTTATAATAGGCAATCCGATTGTAAAAACTCAAAGTACTCATATAGCATTTATCGAGACTTGTATCTACTACCTGCATGACTGCACGCGGCGCGGACTGTAGTACTGCTGTACTACTATAAATTAGGATAATACGTCAATATTATACCATATAATATATATTAGTTAATTATTATAATATTATATATGATTAGATTACACAGTCTGTAGCTTATAGACTTTATTATACTATTATTATTACCTTACTAGCAAGAAGTGTCATTTTTAAATTGAAAATTAAGGAACACTAAGTGTAATGTGGTAATGTGTTAAGAATTAAAAATTAAAAAATATCCGGGGGGAGTGTAAAAATGTTACATTACACTCAAGTATTTAAAGCAGATTTGGACCTTTTCAGTTTTGATTGTACTATTCTGTCTCTAGCTTTATTAGCAACAATTTTATTTTAATTTATTTTCTTTCAAATCTAGGCCTATTTTGAAATAAAAAATAAAATTATTTTATTTAATTTTAGAAAAAATTAAAGCTAAATGTTAGAAAAGTTAAAACATACAATATGCCTAATACATATAAATTACATCTTTATACGAAAACATAAAATAAATGTGTTTCAAAAAAAAAATTATCTATACATATTATATTATTATTTGATATAATGAATTTATAATTTATTTCCATGATTAAACTTTTTTATAGCGTGGTACTCGCAGAATTAGTAGAAACTGAAGAAGAATTCGGTCAAGATATTCAAGAAGTAGTAGAAAGATATCTAAATCCTTTAGAATTAAATGACGCACCAAGAATAGTGAGAGATAATAAAGATCTTATATTCAACAATTTAAAACAAATATCACAATTTCATAACACGTAAGTTATTTAAAATAATCCCTTCATGGAGTACGAATAAACATATATTAATAGTTTAATGCATTGTTTATTTTTATGTACAATTTTATAGAGTTCTCATTGCTGGATTAAAATATGCAGCTAGCGAACCAAAAACTATGGGCAGAACATTTCTTCGTTTAGTAAGTGTACCTACTACCCATATTAAATCAATATTTGAGATTACACTAATTATCTGTTTAGTTGCTAATAAATTAATTCCCCGTCTGTCAAAATAATCAAAACTGGACCAGATAAATAATGTATATTATGGAATATGGTCACCGTATATATGTAAATACATATATAATATATAATAATATATATGTAAATACATATATAATACATAATAATATATATGTAAATACATATATAATACATAATAATATATATGTAAATACATATATAATACATAATAATATATATGTAAATACATATATAATACATAATAATATATATGTAAATACATATATAATACATAATAATATATATGTAAATACATATATAATACATAATAATATATATGTAAATACATATATAATACATAATAATATATATGTAAATACATATATAATACATAATAATATATATGTAAATACATATATAATACATAATAATATATATGTAAATACATATATAATACATACATACAGACACTTAGTACTGTTGTATTGGGTTTTGTCTTGCCTAGCTTCCCTTGGTAAAAAGTAGTGGTGTATTGTCATAATACATCATGTTCAAATTAAATTCGACGATAACTCACAATGAAATGCTACACGTATGCTTAGTTGTCCAAAAAGTGCAATTTTTAAAAATTGGAATTATATTTAAAAAGTATGTTGTATCTTCTAGAATAATAAATTTAAACCTATGATTAAAATAATAATAAATCAATGTATATGAAAAATGATTCTGAGCCAAGACGGTGGCTACTAAGGATATTTTATAATTTATTTATATTATTATTAGTTATTTATTTTTCTATTAGAAGATTGAACTAGGTAGGAACAATGGTAGGTTGAATTTTTTTTTACCAAAAATAAATCTCACATAATTCCTTGTTAATAACATAGTACTGGCCGAATATTAACTGATTACTTATAGGTAAGTCAATACCGTTAAAACGTAGAATGGTGTAAATAAGTTTATGCCTCATCGTATAATTAGGTTAGAATTAATCTGAATATATTAAAAATGTCGTTGTGCCTAGTAAATAATAATGAACGCTGGTTTAAATTCCCTACGCATAATATTTTTTGAATTACAACAAATAAATATCCAATTTAGAATTCAAAAATTAGAAAAAGTACAAAACAAATTTTAAATGTATCTATATTTTGGCAAATAAAATATACAGAGATAAATTACTACTGAAACCGATAGCTACTGAATTTAATATAGAAACATTCAAATTTAGAAGGAAATACTATAGTCTATAATTCATTAAATTCTAAAATAGACTGCCCTGAAATAATGCTCTCATGGCTATTCATTTTTGAATTTTAGCAAAAAACAAGATCAATTTTAACATATTAGATCCAATTTTCTAAAAGTAAGTATAACCAAAGTTGAACATTTTTACTGCTCTGAAAAACGACGACAGATACAAAAATAATTTATAGTACATATGCGTAATAGGTACGGTCATTTTTCTTTCAAAATTAAAATTTGTATAACCAATCAAAAATGTCGAAGGACAAAGAATAATTATAAAAGTAGATCAATGTTTATAATAATTATACTCTGTTCAGAAAAATAATATTATGTGTGTCAAACTATGATCCACATTTTTTTATTTGTCTCTCCAGCCTTCTCATTACTTCTTACGCTTACCCTATCCTAACAGTGACGTATCAAACGAGCTAATAATATAAGTTGTGTATTATTAAAGTGACATTTAATTTTAATTTCGTCATTTTAATAACTATTCTTAAGTTACATAAGTTACGCAAAATAATCACAGAAAATATTCGATTCACTTGTATTATATATGACGTATGTCATTAATATATTCTATGCATTATCTTCTTTGGTCAAATTGCTAGAAAAACTAATAATACCAAATTTATCTTTTCCTCTCGATAATTTGTTAAACTCTAACCAGGATGGATAGGACTAACTAGGAAAGATAACTCTGTAGAAACAAATCTGATCTGCTTTTACAATACACTAATTAACTCAATGGAATCGGCTAAACAAACATACGTGATTTACACTGATTTTCAAAGCTCTTGCAGACTCTGTAAGCCACTCATCTACAAGCTTCGCTCGCATGGTGTATCAAACCCCCTTGTTATCTAGGTGTTGTTCATATCTAACGAACAGATCCCATAAAGTGAAAATAAATGGAAAATAAATGGTTTTCTGTCGAATCTCTTTCCTACTACCTTCCATGCCTTACATGTAAAAACTCAATGTTAACTTTTGTATTAATATATAGACAAATAATACTTGTTAATTATTTCGTATTACTAATAAAAGTAATGACGTATAATAATATGTAATACTAATTTAACTAATAATAGTTATTAAAATATATATTATACGATTATTGACTCAAGTTTAAACCATTATAATGTATTGTTTTTTTCAGGAAAGAGATTTTGATAAACATGTCAATTATTGTCAGACAGAACCAGAAGCACAAGATTTTTTGGAACGCAATTATGAAGTAAATGAGTATTTTGAGGTATGTACAACATAATTTTTTTTGATCAAGAATACTATTATTTTTGTTTATCTCGTTTTAATACCCGTAAGTTATGGAGTTATGTTTATCTGTTATTTAAATGTTCCAAAGGCACTTTATTTCTATGTAAACATGTATTCTCTGTTGACTATCAGTATGATTATTTTTCAAATAAGATATTATAGCTATAAGATTATAATTTGTATTGTTTAAATTATCCGTAGTACAATCCTATTATGAGGGCTATAAGTTTTTAGTATATAAGATAATTGGATAACATTTGTATACCTATACAATAAGACTATATTGTCTATATTATAAAAAGCAAGTAAGTTGATGTCGCTCTGATGCACAGTAGGTTACAAGTGGGTAACTAAGGATGGTGTTAAAATTGAATTATATGATATCATCATTGTATACATACAACTGTTCTGAGCGAAATGTTACTTAATAATTAGTAATTTAGTATATTTGATGATATTATTGTGATTAAAGTAATTTATTTTCTTATTAAGTATTAATACCTACCTATGGTAGGTTAGGTAAAATTCTGTTTTTCCCAATCTTTTAATTTGACAACCCCCTAAAGTACCAACTAGATTCAAAGCATTGTCACTTAAATAGGTATTATTTAGTAACTCATGATGAATCCATTACATTTTAGCAAAACATTAAACAATGCCCATCGTACATTCGTATAATTTAATATATTATATTAAAATACTTATATTATAAGTTTTGATAAGTTTTATTCATAGGTAATTAGTAATAACTAATTAAAAATACTAAATTATTTCATTGCTAGAATTTACTGCTTTATTTATTTTATACTAGTTGTATAATAATCCGGGGATAGATGAAACCGAAATAGGGAATCCACCCGCGGATAGTTTAGTAATAACCAGTGGCTTGCCCAGGAAATTTCAATGTGTGTGTGTGTGTATGTGTGGAGGGGGGGGGGGTTGATGTTGTAGGTAATAATCAGGGTTGGAATTTTATATCATTCAGAATTACAAAACTATGCAAGTTTAAAACAACAAAATATGCAAAAATTGGAATTTTAAAACAAAGTTATAAGCACCAGTTAAGGCATGACAAGGAATAACTGAAACACGTTTAACCGAAAACACAGAAATATACTAGATACGAATAAACTAATCGAGTAGTCGACCGTATTAATAAGTATAGTATATATCTAATGTTTTCAACACTCGTTTTATGACAAAAAAAGAGCCCATCAAAACAATAAGCAAATAACAAAAGTTTAAAAACCCTAACGTAACGACACGAAATTATGTGTCGGTGCGTCCGCATAGTCGGTCTATTTTATTTAATCCATATTTACTTTTAAAATTAGACAATAATTAAAAACACGTTTATTAATTATTTAAATGTTATTTCATAAAATATAATCAGTTAAAAAAAAGAAAATCTAAAAAGGTCCAAAAATAGCACTATAAAATCTCAAGATACGCAAAATAAAATTTTTCAATAAAAATTTTTTGAATTATGAAACAAATTTTAAAGTTACTCTACTATCTTCGAGGATTGTACAAGAAATATGCAAATGCTATAAAATCCTAACCCAGAACCCTAGGAATACATTTAAATTAATCGTGGTGCTAGTGCAAATGACACGCATGAGTGGATTTGTGGGACAATGAGGGGGGGGGGGTATTACCCTTAACCTAACCCCCCTGGTAATAACTAATAACTTATTCGTAATAAGTATCTTTTTTTCCTTAAGTGAACCAATTTTGAGCAGAAATAAACAAATATACGGTTATTGATTTTAATATTTTTAAAAAAGGTAAACCATCCTAAAATAACTCTTTCAGTATATGATCTAATCATTCTCATAGTACAAACCTTCCTTTAATCTTCAAAATCTATCGAGAAGTTTTTGACTCAATAACCCATACTGCCTATTCATGCACTTTGCCTTATATATATATATACTTAATAGATATTACCCATGACATTTACTCTTATACTCTTATACGATCCGTCCTAGATTCCTAATAATATGTGAGCAAAATTGGGTGCCAATTGGTCAAAAATTAGATTTGATGATATAGGTAGCCCGATTAATAGTATTTGCATTATAGTCAACTACATATTATAATTTATCCATCTATTGTTTCTATTTTCAGCAAGGCTGGGCAAGTTAACTATTTTTTTACTCCTTAAGTTAATATAGAAAACGTGAGTTCATTTTAAAGTTAAAAGTTACAAGTTGATTAGAAAAAAGTAACTCGCCTTAGTAAAAAATAAGTTACTTTTTTTATAATAATTAATAATAAGAAAACTATGAAAAAAATAGAGTAATAACTATTAATTAATGATGATAAATGAATACATAAACGTATATGGTAAACTGGGCAAATTAATTACCTACATTTTTCTTTTCTCAATAATGGTTACCAATTTAACTGTTCGGTTTAGTGTTTAATATCTCAATACCTATACATAATATTATAAAGTATTATATTTTGTGAATATCCAGAATATTAAATTAAACTATCATTATAAACTATTATTTGTTACTTATAACTTCTTATATAATATACCTATACTTCTATACTTTATTTACTCGTTTCACATATTTTGTATACATTTGTACTTATTTATATACGTTATTTTGATCACTATTATAGAATCCAGAAATAGTGGGAACACTTTGATAGACGACGACAGTACAATTCAATAGGTGCCTATTCTAAATACAAATAACATTTAAATTTATATGATTAATATTTGATATTTTATTATTCTTTTTATAAAAAAAATAATGTATGTATTTAGAAAAGACACTTACTAAATTCTACTGTTGAAGTGTTTGCGCTATTGCTGTAAAATCTTTAACTTTTTAACTCGTTAATGCCCGTTTTGCTTTAATTACAATATTCTCAATTGTTGTTTGTCAACATCAGTCGAGTATTTTTTTAGTATATAAAGTTCGACTCTAATATATAATACTTACCGTAGCGTATTTTGGAATTTTTCATGGGGAGGACTCGTAATTTTCCTAACAAAATGTTGAGGGGTGCATTTGTAATCCCGTAAAAAAATGAGCTTCGTAATTTGTAAATGGTAGAGTGAGGTCCGGATCCCTTGGACCCTCCCCCGTAAATATTATCCTGTAGCTGTTTCTTAATTTTAAATTTAAATAGAAAAGCTTAATTAGCCTAAGTGACAAAATGAAAATATAATACAATACAGAAAATTATTCTTAACTATTTTATTGGCTTTAAATAATTGGAATCATTTAAATAAACAAAAAAAATATTCGATTTGCAGGAGCCTAAATAAATGCATGTGTAGGTTCGCCACCCTATAGCAACATACAGGGGTTGAGAAAGTAAAGTATTTCACAAAATAGGTATCCAAAATTTATTATTAGAAAATATCTAGCCACATAGGTAACTACGTACTGACGATAGGTGCTAATTTTAGATTGATTCCGAGTAGCTTAACAATATTTAAACCTACTAATTTAATTACTAATCAGGTTGGATCTTAATTGGGAAAGCATTTTTACTGCCCCAAAAGTTGATCGCAGACACAATAAAAAACACACGCATCATTGTAAAATCAATACATTCATCGTTCCGCTCAGAATCTAAAATCAATTAATATAAGCAATATTGGCTACTAGACGGGATTACGGGGCTCTGTGAACAATCACTTAACATTTAACTTATCAGTTAGGAATACAAACGCTATTTGACTTGTAGAAATATATTTCACGTTTAAATATTTTATTCGACCTTACAATTATAATTTCGTAAAGTATACTACAGCGTAAGCTGTTGGATATAACAACTATATAGTATTGGCTAGTTGCCATTTGCAGAATCCTTTTGCTGGAAATAGACAGTATGCTATTTCTTAAGATTTTTATAGTGCGAAATACCACAAACCATTAAACACCCACAGAAAAAACATTTTTATTTTCGATAATGATTATATTTATAAAATAAGTTAAATTATGATAAGATTAAGTTATGCAATTAATTAAACTTGAAATTTGATACATTCCTAAGTTGTTGTCTTTTTAATATTATTACTTAATTCATTCTATTGTTGAAATTTTTTTTTTTTGAAAAACCAAACATTGTTGGTTTTACTCTCTAACCTTCAATGGGGTAGGAACCTAACATAAGTCATAAGTTATGGCAGCGGTTCTCAATCGGGGGAATTTAGAGGCTGGGGGGGGGAATATAGTGATGACGGAATTACGAAAATAATTATGTTATTTTACAATGTGTAAAATTGAAATCACTATATTAGTTATCACTTATCAGACTATCGGACATCGATAACAATTATATATTAGGTATCACGATAGAGTCGATAGACTAAGACATTATTTATACTTAATGTTAATATTTTTGTTTTCATATTCAATACTTTTTTCTTATTTTTAATATTATTACTTCGTAAGTTGATTTATAACCCATTTTTAAAATAATGAAAATAATAAAAGTAAATAGTTGTATATTGTATAATATATAGTTATTTTGTATGTTTTATGTGTACCACTCACAAAAAAAAATTAGCCTTAAATCTAATTTAGGGGGGGGGGAATAGATTTTAGTAAATTTACAAGGGAGGCGTAGAATGAAAACGGTTGGGAACCGCTAAAGTTATAGCATACGACTTCTTACCCCTCTTCAGGTCAAATAGCGTTTTGTGTTATTTTCTAGATTTTATTAATTTAAACAATTAAATGAATATCAATGTTTTTGTTTAATATTTAAAAATAGTAAAAATGTCATTATAAAAAGTATACGTAACATTTCTTCCGTATAAGTACCTGTAAATTAACGGTTTAACTAAACTTAAGCTCTAACTAATCAATATAAGACGACCCCTACTAGTTACTGTACTTACTACATCATAAATAATTTCAAAAGGATCTGGCCATATGCTTGACCTTCGTTATCAATAATGCCAAGCTTAACTTCAATGTTGATAAAAAATATTTAAACATTTTCTTTTAAAAATGCAAACTGACATAAGACAATCGACCATTTACAGTTAAACTTTTTATAAGTCCTGGTCCCTACATTTTTTAAGGGTTTTGGTAAGAAGGTTCGACGGTTCTAACGAACGTAGACATTTTTTTAATATACCTCTACCAATAAATAATTTATCTCTCTTGAAAGTGTTTATATCCAACTACCCCATGTTCTCGTGTTGCTACAATTTGTTAATAATTCATTAATAAATAACTGATACACCACGCAAATTTGTTTTATAACGGTTCGATACTTCGATGTGGAACTCAAATATTCAGTATGTTTGTACTTACCTCATTTATTACCTAACTCGTCAATATTCATTTGTTATGTAAAATTGTATTTGATTACAATGAAAATTGTCTATATCTTGTAATAGATCTTTGTGGATGTTGGAAATAAATTCATTTGATGTTGAAATATGAACAATTAATGGTAAAAAAATATTGGTACAGATTTTTGTTAAGTATAACTATAAATACCTTTTGTAAGGGATTTAATATCCACTAATGATGAACGCCACTCGCTTTTGGCAGACTTGACATTATAATAATAGTTATAATATAAATTATAATTATGTATGTATATCATAGTAGTAATAGCAAACTATAGCCTGCATTTGCTCTTACTGCAAATCACTGTTCTATGATCAAAAATAAATAAATTAGGTAACTTGTTAGGTTAGTAATTCTGCGCTATACACGAACTTTCGATTTTGAGCTTTAGGTTATTGTCATTAAAATATAATAAAATAAATATATTTTAAGTTTTTAAATAAGCTTTGTTATGAATAAAAAAACATTTACAAAATATTATATTATATTGCATTTGATATTATGATAAGTATTTAATATTCATATGACAATCTAGTAACATTTTCTCAATTAATGTATTTTTGTGGTAATTAGTGGGAGAGGAAATAAATTATAAAAGAAAAATTAATCACCCAATCTATGAAATTCAAAAATGTAGTAAATTTTTTCTTTTTTCTGTACTAAGGTATAAGTATATATATTATAGAGTTTTATTTTTAAACAGTTATTGGAACGTAATTGTGATTTAATTGATACATTACATAATATTTATATAGGATTATACATATTTATACAAGTTCGTTTGTATTACATCGTATTTAAATTAAATAAATCTTGTCAAATAATAATTAACAAAATTAATAGATAGCAGGGGAACTGGTGTGCGATTATTTATTTTTAAATCGCGCTATTTTAAATACACGATTATAACGGAAGAGCTATGAAGACTACTTTTTATTTATTTATACATACAACGCTCACACTTGTTGTGACGATTTCCTGAAAATTCATCAGCAGTATATTTTTACACTGTCTGTTGTCAGGTCGAAATTCGGTCACCAGTGAAAAAAAGTTAACTATCACATTAAATATTCACTTTTTGTTTCAATTTCAGGATGAGAGATTGAAATTTGGTGACGATAAAGCTCTTTCGGAACACTTGAAATTACCGATTCAACGAATTAACGATTATCAATTACTACTCAAGGTTAGTTATTAAACTCTATACTTAACTTAATATAGCAATAAAAAAAAAACAGAATAATTTACACAATTCCTGCAACGATAAAATGAGACAAATAAAATACATAATGCAAAATCAATGAAAGAAAGTTTTTAGTACAATTACAACTTTAAAACATTTTCAGTGAATATAATATAGGTATGTTTTAATTATTTTCATTATTTCTTAATGAAAAATTGGATAAAAAATATTAAATACAGTTGTGCAAATAACATTTGTTTCCACATTAGATATAGTATTATTTATCTAATTTTAATCTTAAAATTTACTACTTAACTTGTATATTATTTTTGTGTTTATATACTGTTTTATATCTTAATAATATATGCAATAAACAATTAACATATTTCATTTTATTAGGAACTAGTGAAATACTCATTACTTATAGGAGAAGATACTACTGATTTAGAAAGAGCTTTGGAATTGATGCTATCAATTCCACACCGATTTACTGACACAAAATTTTTAACTAATATAGAAGGATTTCATGGCACTATACATAAACTGGGCCGATTATTAAAACACGTAAGTAGACTACGTCATTAATCGTCAAAGGTTTATAAATATCACCGAAGGTCAAATTTTGTATAGTCGGTGGTTCTTTCCTATAAATTTGCAACATGTGTTTTTGTGTGTTGTTTTATAATTGAATAGTGAATTGAAGGATTCATACCTCAAAAACATTTTAGAAAATGTTTATGTTTTATTGGAATACACTATACATTACACTATTATTACAAAATTATAGGGATGGTACTACGTACAAGACGCCGAAGATCCTAAGGGGCATCAGCGCTATTGTTTTTTATTCAAATCTAGAATCCTTGTCTGCAAAGTTCGTCGTATATCTGAAGATAAATCTGTCTTCGTACTAAAGGATATAATTAGAGTAATATAGTAGTTTTTAAAGAAAAATATATCAAATTATAAACCATATTATTTTTTCTCTTACAGTTACCTGAAGTTACCGTAAAAGCAGCTCCAGATAACAAGCGTGTATGGGTACTTCATCATAGGCTAGGTGAAGTTGGAAATTATCCTTTCACCTTTAGGGCTAATGAAGATTTGAGCCGGGATCAATGGATTACAGAAATTGAAGAACATAGAAACGATTTACGTAAGTATTGAATTCATTTTTTCAACGATAATTATATTCTAACTTTAATATGATGAATCAATTAATATTATACATACGTAATTTATATATTAAAACGGTATTTAATATAATGGGATTATCGGTTAAAAGGTGAAAAAGAAGATTTACAAGACCAATTTTGGGAGCGGGAATACGTTTCTATAACAGAAACTTCTAAATCTTCTATAACAGGTTCATAAAAATAAATTACGCGTATGCTTGATATGGTTTTAAGTAAATAATAGGTACAATTAAATAATATATTAAAAAGCTAAAATTTCTGAAAAAATTGCTTTTAACTTTGACGCATTAAAAATACGTATTACACTTGCTTTAAGCTATTAATTTAATATGAATATTAATACGCTGTACTTGCTTCTATTTTTATCGTAATGTTAATTTATAAGATTTTAGTTAATGATTTTATATTTTAGTGACAAATGTTGAACATAACAGTGACGATATCAAAGTACAAAAACAAAAGGATGAAGATCTATTTGAACCACTTAAAGGTATCGAGTTAGATATTTCTTCAGAAATTGAAGAAGGTTTAGATCCGATTGAAAGAAGATTAGCGCCCAAACCGTTGAAACACGTGGAGGAGCCAAAACGTCCACCACTTACACTACCACCTAAAGAACCAATATTTGAATGCACATCACCGCCTGAACCTAAGAAACGACCAGAACCAGAGAAAGTTGAAGGTTAGTCTATGTTGGAATTAAAATGTTATTACTCATATTTAACCCCAGTTGATACTTGAGAGCATTGCTTATGAGTTACTGCTTTCTCGCGTAACATAAAATAAAAATTAGTGTCATAATATACGTACTTTTCACACATATTTACATTCAAAAAATTCAATTTATTGAAGATTTCAAATTTTTAAGACATAACTGTATTTTCATACGATCGATAAATATTACGAAAAAAAATGTTCGTTTGTTATTTTTACACTTAATTTACATTTTTTGGATATAATATGAAATACTTACGAGATACCTTACTTTAAATTTTCAAACCTTATATTATACATTTTAAGCTACAAAATTATTTTGCCTATTTTTGAGATAATGATGAATTTTGTAAAAATTTGAACTTCAAATGCTAATAAATTATGCCTATGATTCCATAATATTTTTCAACTGCTGTTGTAACAACTTACGAGGAACTTTATATTACATTTTCAAGCTTTTTGACTGAACGAAAAATTTTTTATTGACAAAAAAAACTAAAAAAAAAAAATTAAAATTGAAAATATCTGTAAATTGCTCAAAGTGACTCAAAATATTTTGAAAAATCGAATTTGCTTAAGAATTTCAGTTTTTCCTTAGTTATTCCTCTAATTCTTTTGGAAACTATTGGGAGTTTTTACTTTTAGGCCCTTGAAGTACCAACTAGATTCATTTTTTCTACCTGCAAAAATGCTGAAGTATAAAATTGAAAATTTTTTACTGTCCCAAAAGGTGATGAAAAAAAAAAAAAATATAAAAATATAAGATATAAAACAAACATCATTATAAAATCAATATGTGCTAGCTTAACAAATATATTTGTAAAAATAATATCATACATACAAAGTAAAGTTTTAATAATATGTTATTAATATTTGTTTAGAACCCCCTGTTATTGAAATGCCTGTTCCACCTCAAGAAGTTATTGTTGAAAAGGAAATAAAAGAGGAAGTTCCACAAGTAGAACCGGTTCCAACGGAACCCCCTCCACCTGAAAGATCTCCTTCGCCAGCTGAAGAAGAAATAGAATCCGAACCATTAAAATATACTGAAGGTGTTTCAAAACCATACTTTCATGTCAATATTAAAGGAACTAGTCGTGGAGGTTTGTTACCACATATTTAATTAAATTATAAAATAAGTTCTCAAGTGTCTGTGTTTTTAATACAATTGATAAAACTCTATCGTTAAATGAAAAGGTGTTATTGAAGAGTATAATGAATGGTGGGACACTAAGGGTGAATTTAAATCTGGAAGATCAATGAATAATGAATCTTCTCTTGCAGGTGATAAACACGTGAGAGTAACGCAAATTTAAATTTGTTTTTAAATATGCTTTTATTTAACCAAAGCCAAAGTAGATTGAGAAATGTTTTTAAAATATCATATGGTGTTCATCAACAACATAATTGCTTATATACTACATAATGCTAAATTAAATATGTTGAATGTAAAATTAATTCCTAATAACTATTTTACTTATACTAGTCGGAGAAAATGCAACATTTGAATGTGAAATTGAGGGTGCTACGAATGTCACATGGTTGAAAAATAACCTGCCACTACCAAATACTATTGCTAACCGTACTACCATAACAGAAGATAAAGAAAACAATTTGTATAAATTACAATTAAATAAAGTAATTATGTCAGATTCGGGAACTTACACAGTTAAAGCTGAAAATAATATAGGAGAGTCTACAAGTACAGCACTCCTATTTGTTGAAAATCGTAAGTCAATCAGTATCTTTTTAAATTAAATATACATAAACTATACAACTTGAAAATTTTCAGTTTCAGCAGATGAAAAGAAAGCAAGAGCTAAAGCAAACGCCCCAATTTTCGCTGTCAAGCTTGCTGATACTCAGCTTTTAGAGAACACCCATGCTAGATTTATGATTGAGATCAAAGCAAATCCATTGCCTAAATTGAGATTGTAAATCACATTATTATTATATTGTATTTATTTAATGTATTTTAATTACTATTATATTTATTTAGTTTCAAAGGAGATAAAGAAATATCTGATAAAGATACAAGAATACAAATATTAGAAGTGAATAAAGAAAAAGGCCTCTATGAAATGGTTCTACCTAATGTAAAACCTGAAGATGCAGGAGAATATCGAGTGATTGCTAGTAATAAATACTCTGAAGAGTCAAGTTCTTGTCATGTTTCAGTTACAAGTATGCAGTTGTTTTATATAATAAATAAAGTTATATATTTGTACAAATATTTATTTTTGTTAAGATGAAAAAGACTTATGGGCTGGAATGCAACCAGTTATACCAGATGGTACTCCACATTTTACCTGGTTGAAAAATGGAAAGCCATTTAACCCAGAAGAACGGTTTAAAGTATTATTCAAAGACGATGAGGATTCATTAGCCTTAGTGTTCCAAAATGTAAAACCAGAAGATGCTGGTTTATATACTTGTATTGCATCTACTTGTCATGGAAAGATATCATGTAGTGCTGAGCTTAGCGTCCAAGGTATGACAAAATATAATACATCTTGCCATTTTATCGATACATTTAGCTTGAATTTGTAATCATTTTAGGTGTTGTGAAAGAACTAAATTTGCCTTATGCACCGAAAGTAACAACTGAAGTGAAAGAATTTGAAACGAAAATTCAAAGCACAGCTATCTTAGAGGCCAAAGTAATCGGTGATCCATTGCCAGATATAATTTGGTTTAAAAACGATGAAGAAATACAAGAAAATGAACGAATAAAAGTTATGTTTGAAGATGAGATTGCAGCAATCGTAATAAAAAATGTTGAGGTTGAAGATGAAGGAGAATATAAAGTCTTTGCCAAAAATGATTTAGGATCTGATACAGAAACTATCAACCTATTGATCAAAGCCGCTCCAAAATTCAGAAGAAATCTGATTGACTATGAAGGTGTCACTGGAAAAGATATAACATTAACAGTTGAGATTGAAGCATCGCCAAAACCAATAGTACAATGGTAAAATATTATACATAACTATAAAAAAAGTTTAATTTATATAAAAAAAAAATTATATTTTTTGTAGGTATAAAGATAGTAAAGTTATAAAGAAATCAAATAGAATAAAATATGTCACTGATGAAGTATCTGGAGTCTATACTTTAATTATTCAAGACTGTAAAATGGAAGATGTTGGTTTATACTCAGTAGTCGCATCTAATCAATTTAGTCAAATATCTGATGCTTGTCGAATTAATCTTCAAATGCCTCCCCAATTTATCGGTGCTTTAGCCAAAGAGGTTGAAACTTTGGAAGGTGATTATGTATCTTTGAGCGTTAGAGTAGAAGGAGACCCACCACCTCAAGTAAAATGGTAAAAACAATAATATGAAAGCATAAGAAACAAGAAGTACGAACTTATTTTATATTTTAGGTTCTTTGAAGACAAATTGTTAGTTGCCGATAAAACACACATCAAAATTAATGCTGTAGAAGATGTTCATACTCTTTTAATTAGTAATCTTACGAGGGAAGATTCAGGCAAATATACGTGTGAGATAAGTAACGAGTTTGGAAAAAATACAAGCGAAGGAAAATTGTTAGTCAAATGTCCACCAATTTTTGAAACGCCTTTAATTGATACAAAAGCAGTTGAAGGGGATACAAACGTAGAGTTCACTGTAAAATTGAATTCCTATCCTAAATCATCAATTCAATGGTAAAATAATGAAAATAAAAGCATGCAAATAAAATTATTTAATTGCTTATATTAATTTACTAGGTTCCGTGAGGAAGAAGAAATAACAGAAACAACTACTGAATTCACTTGTTTCGAAGATGGAGATAATTTCAAGTTAATAATAAAAGAAGCGAAAACTAAATTAGCAGGAACATATAAATGTAGAGCAACAAACGAAATTGGAACTTATGATTCAGAAGCCACCCTTACAGTTATGTGTAAGATAAAATAGAATTAACCTAAATCTTAGGTATTTTAATGGCATTTATATTTTTTAATTTAACAGCACAACCTACATTTAAGAAAGGATTAAGGGACATGGATGTAACGGAAGGAGGAATGCTTAAACTACAAGTGACTTGTTATGGAAGCCCTATTCCTGAAATTAAATGGTTTAAAGATGGCAAAGAAGTACGTAGTGATGCCCACATAAAAATATCAAAAGATAAAAAAAGGGTGGAGAATTTCAGTCTCACTGTCAATCTAGTAAAAGTAGAAGATGGGGGAGAATATGAAGTTAGAGCCACTAACGAAATGGGGACAGCTATTACTAAGAGTATAGTAAATATTCTAGGTAAGTAATTTGTCTAGATGTTTAAACAACAAGTATGAAACCTATTTTTTTATTAAAATTATTACATTTTGGATAAATGCAGAGCATGTGTTTTAAGCATGTTTTCATATATTAATTCAATCCATTGCAAACTAAACTTTTTTAATTTTTAATTTGAAATGTTAAAATGTTGCATGACCTTTAAACAACTTAGCAAAACATTCAACTGATTTCCAAGATGATGATAAAGAATCGGCTAAAAATAAAAATGAGGATATTGAAGAAAATGTAGATAAAAAAGAAAAAGGTTAGTTTATTTTCCTAAATATTTTGTGTAAATAGAAGCTATTTTACTTATATAGCTATTTACAAAATATGTGGGATTTTATAGAATAGAATTATATATGCTAAAAGCTTTAAGTTGTTATTAAATAATTGTGTAAACAAAATGACATACGGAAATGTTAAAGACAAAGTAATTACATTTATTAGTGACATTGCCAATCAAAATCAACCGAATGGAAAGCGCCAGAGAGAGATTAGTGGAAATAAATGTGGAAGAAGATAGAAAAATTGGTATTTCATCGATAACTAATATAGGTATGCAATTATTTACAGGAGTCAACAAGGGCATCTGTGGTGTTCATATTACCTTCATTAAATTAGGTTATTATAATTAACGCGTTACAGATGGTGATAGATCTATCAAAACCGAAGAAAGTCTAGTTATAATGAGCAGCCATTCAGGAGAATTTAGTTGTGTGGAAATGAGTTGGGAAGAATCTTCTACTAAATGTAAAAATTACTATGGAATTGTAGAGGAACCTAAGGATGAACGAATTATACCAATTAAAATAGACAGAAGTATATCAATTCACACAGCTTCAGATGAAGAAGAAGAACCGTTTTGGGTTGTTGAAAGCGTTAAAAAACATGAAGAAGTAAGAAATGAGATTAAAAAAATGAAAGAAAATAAAAAGTTTCAAGCTTCATTAGGCGATAGTTGCGATGATGAAGACGATAATTCTTTAATAGAATTACTTAAACGAGTACAAAAACAGAGAAATGATTTAGAAGATATATTGGAAAAGGAAAATCACAATACGAATAAATTTGAGGTGAATCGTACAGACAATATACTATCACGAAGCAATAGTATGTTAAGTGAATCATCTACACTAAAAGCAAGATCAGTTTCAAGGTTATCATCTTTAGAAGAGAATATAAAGATGGATGAAGTATCTGACAATTTGGTAAATGAATTAAATTTAAACAATTCAAATACTTGTACAAAAAACAAAAAATATGGCTCATCAATTTCGGAGAATATTTCAAAAGAACTTACTAGTAACACAATCCTTAATTCAGATGAACGGAAAAAAGGTGATTTGTCTGCTGATACACAAGGAAAAAAGTACGAACATTTGGATGAAAAATATTCAAAACACGGAGAAAGTGTTTTGAATAGTGCTGATAGAGATTCATTATCAAGACTGGCTTCAATAGAAGAAAATGATAACTCTTTATCGTCTCAGAAAAATATAAAAGAGTTTTCTGAAATATCAAAGAGGTTATCGTTGTCTAGATTGCCTTCTACTGAGTATACAAAACAGGATTTTACTCTAGAAAAAACTCTTTCACCTATTATTAAACAAGATGAATCAAATAAAGATTCAGTGGCAACATCATTCCCTCGATGTACAACAGAAGATTATGAAAATAAATTAACTACAATTAGTAATACACGGGACGATAAATTTAAACCAATATCAGAGAATAATGTGAATGGGTCGATTAATTTTTCTGGTAAGCACGATTTTCCAAACAATATAAACGATAAGCAAAACTATTCAAAAGCTTTAGACAATGATAATTCGAATGAATTCGATGAAGCTGACTTTCGTAGAAAATCATTAATACGACAATCTAGTATGATAAGTGATGCTCTGAGTGCGATGTGTACAGAAATCTCCGATGATAATAACTACAATAAACAAAAAAGACGTTCTATTAAAGAAGATAATATAAATTATAACTCTCCTTTAAAAGAAAAAACTGAAAACGATTTACCGACACCTTTGATTAAACCTGTAAGTGCTGAAAAATGTTCACCGTTTGATGAAGGTAAAATGACAGATTCTTCACTTAGAAAATCTAGCATTTCAAAGATCATGTATGGTGAAAATATCACTCAATTGGAAAATAATTTAACACCTAAATTAGATGTTAACGATGCATCCGAAATGAATAATGAGTCATTTGACACATTACCATCGAAAAAAAAATCTGAAATATCAAATACTGAACCATTGGCAAAATCCATACACTCGGAGTTAAATCAAAACAAATTAAATGATTTAACCACTAAAAAAATAGATTCTGATCTTTTAAATGGAACTTTGAATAATAACTCTCATATTAATTCAAATGATTTTATTCCTCATTCTACGTCAAATAATGAAAATGAAAGTTCATTGTTAGATAAAGAGAGTAATTTAAATAATGAGCAGCGCCCAATATCTGAATCTTTACAAAAAAATGATAAATTAGATATGATTTTACCTAAAGAATCTATTTCATCAATAAATAATGGAAATTCTGTGAACGATTTGGAACCTAATGATTCAACAAATACGTCATTGTTATTCAAAGGAGAAACAAGAGACACAAATAACTTACTAATTCCGATTAAGGAAAATGTTATCAATAAAGTAGACGATATGGTTAAACAACCTACTCCGAGCTTAACAGATAAAGAAAATGCTAATAAGTCACCACTTGGAACTCAACAAAAAGAAGATATTGAATGTAGAACAAGTAATAACAACATATCACCTGATGATTCTCTTTCAATAAATTTTGTTGATAATTCCAAAAATCTAGCGGAAGATTTACATCCTGATAATTCAAATCATCCCGCATTACAGAAAGAAATAAAAGATACCAACATTCTAAACATGCCATTAAAACAACATTTAATTAACAAAGAAAACGATTTAAATAACACCAAAACTACAAATACCCTGGTAAAAGTTGATAAAATATTTGAAGAGCATTCTCTAGATAATACAAATAAAGAAAATGAAAATTTATCAAAATTGAAAACCTTAAATACACCAAAAGAAGAAAACTATGATATGCCAAGAAGTGGAGTAAAACAAATTGGAGGTATACAAAATATCAGATGTTATAATAACGTCAGTGTTGTCTTTTATCTCTTGTTCGTTAAGAAATCGTCAATGTTCAGGTTATTTAAGCTACATATTGTGTTAAGATACTGTGCGCCTAATACTGCATTATTTTAACCCATTTTGTTTTTGATGTCTATTAATTCATGATAACCAATAACAATTTTTTTTGGTTTTTGTATTTGTAAATAATATGTCTAAAAATATTGTATGTATTTCCTAATATTTTGGTAAGTTTATTTCAAAAAAAAAGTTTTAAATAAAATTATAATTCATCTTGTTTGAAATCTTTAGTGCCTCCGAAGATTATATCTGGTATGGATGATGATGAAACTTATGAATCACTTACAAAAGTTTTTAATGTCAAAGCTCGCGGTGCTCCTAAACCAAAAGTTCAATGGTAAAAGTTTATTAATATAAATTCTACTAAAATGTATTGTTATTTTATGTATTTTTATACTTAAGGTTCAAAGATGGCAATGAATTATCAAATACTAGAAATATCCAAATTAATGATTCCGATGAAGATGAATCATTTAAATTAACTATTCAAGATTTAAGAGTGGCTGATTCTGGTTCATATTGCTGCAAGCTAACTAATGAAGTAGGGGAAGATATGAAATCAGCAAAACTTAACGTGCAAGATGTAGAGTTGCTCCGTGGTCCCAAAATAAGAAAACCACTAACTGATTTAGAAGTTAAAAAAGGTCAAAAGGTTGTGTGGTCGATAATGCTCATAGCTGATCCTATTCCTGACGTTGAATGGACTTGTGATGGCAAAAATGTCAATGCTGACTTTACTATTGATTCATCTGAAATAGCTAATGGCCTTAAGGAATGTACCTTTACAATGACGATTCCCACTTCTGAACTTAGTGATACCGGTGTTTACCGAGTAAAAGCAACAAATAAGTTTGATTCAGCAGAATGTAGCGCTCGTTTAGATATAGTCATGAAACCTGAAATAGAAGGATTCCATGACATCACTGTAATACCCTCAATGGAAGCGATATTTGAAGCAATTATTCATGCAGTACCTAAGCCCAAAATAGTGTGGACAGTAAATGGAAAAGATTTATCAGAACGAGAATTTGTTAACCTCACAAGTGAAGAATTAGATAAAGATATAACAAAGTTCAAGATAGTTATTGGAGATGTAAATCCAGAAGAGGAAGGTGAATATGTAGTTAAAGCTTGGAATAAAGTGGGTGAAACTACTGCCATAGCCAACCTTAAACTCCACAGTAAGTAAACTTAATTAAATTTATTTTATTAAAAAATAGTATTTTCAAATAAAATTCAATTTTAGCTGAGACGCCTTCATTTGTAAAATTAATGGAGGATCTAACAATACAAGAATATGAAGAAGTTCAGCTATCTGTACGAGTTAATGGAATTCCAAAACCTAAAATCACTTGGTAATATTCATTAAATTAAATATTTTATTGGAAATAATAACGTTTTTGCATAGGTTTAAGAATGGGGAAGTCGTAATACCTGACTTAAGAATCAGTATACATACAAACGAAGAAGGTCAAATTAAAAGTACCCTTACTATAGACCATTTCAGTGGTTTAGATATTGCAACCGTAAGATGATATTTTATTTGTTCAATTAGTTGTCAACTAACGTTAAATTTGTATTACAGTTCTCAGTTAAAGCTGTAAATATGATTGGTGAAGCTGAAACGTCATCTAATTTAACTATGGCAGAAATAATGCCGTCGTTTGTAAAACCTTTTGAACGGATAACAGAAGGTGTTGAAGGATCACCAATTGAAATTCAAACACAACTTATTGGAAGCCCTCGACCTCATGTTGCGTGGTATAAAGATGGCGAAGAGCTTAAAAATATAGAAGGAAATAATAAAGATGATGAACAGCAACATATTACTCTAGAAGCAAATCCAAATGGAACTATTTCGATGAAAATTGATAAAGTTGAACAAGGAGATTGTGGTGCATATAAAATAATAGCGACTAATAATTTTGGTACAAGTGCTACTAATACTGCATTGGTAGTAAATGGTAAGTTCATACAATGAATATATTGTTTAACATACAATTATGTTTTAACTTAAGATTAAACTATAATTTGATAGTTTGAAAAATAAATAAATTTGATGTCCAATGAAATTTGAAGTGCTATAATTGAATTATACAGGGCCGTTTTAGGGCATAGGCACTATAGACACTGTGCCCAGGGCCTACAAAAATTAAATGTATGGCTACGATTTTTCTGTAATATATATATTTTTTTAAGTTAATTAACTGTCTATAGATGTTAGCACAACATATAAAATATGTTCTATAACATTCCTCATTTATTTACTCTCAATGTTCGTTATCGTAATTCGTAATAATTACTTATTGAAAGCAGATTGGATAAACCATAAACCGATAAAATGCATACGGTATACGGGCAAACGACTGCGTATAAAGAACGAAACCACGATTACTGTTTAGAGTATTTTAGGAAATAGTATAAAAATAATATCGTTTACGTAATATAAATAATAATCATCTACCGTGGACACAATAATAAGAATTATAGCGGCCTTGCGGGACATGATCGGTCGGCGAGGAAGAAAATGCAAAATGGTATAAAATAACTAATAAGTTGTTTTTTTTTATTTCTGGTAATTTAATTTGAAATAATATGTTTTGAGTAAAATAAAATGTATTTTTAGATGTGTTAAAATTGTTATCAGATAAAGTTATAATTATAAAAGTTAATATTTGATTTTCATGTAGTAAATATTTTCGTTTTTAAAGGCTTAAAACATTAGGATTCAACACTACCTCTCCCAAACATTAGGTTTCTTAATCATTTAAATACAGTGAACACTATAGGACCGTATTATCACATGGGTAATAAAGCACTGTGCCTAGGGCCTACGATAGCTTTAATCCGGGGCTGGAATTAAAAATAACATAAACTTATAAAGTCTTAATGATATAATGATATTTTAAAGAATAGTATAATAGTATCTATGTAATCTATAAATGTATATAAAATCAAGGAAACATCTGTACTTCACAGTAACAACTGCAATTTTAATTTTATAATAATTGTAAACATATTCTGTTAACATTTTCAGCATTAAACATTTTTAGTTTAAACATTCAAATATATTTTTCTAGAACTGCCGAAAAAGCCAGTTATAATTAAACACCCAAATCATGTGGACGTCAACGAGGGTGAAATTTTGAAAATAGAAGCTCAATACATAGCCTATCCAGATGCTATTGTAAAATGGTATAAAGATGGGCATGTATTACATCCTTGTCCTCAGATTGATTTTGTCATGGGTCCCAACGGTAATATCGCTCTAGTAATTGAAAAATCAACGCTTGGAGATGCTGGTGACTATGAAATTGTTGTATCAAATGAACTGGGTAAAGCTGCTGGTCAAGTACAAGTTAAAGTAAACCCGGCAGCCACAGTACCAACTTTCATCATGCCTTTGAGAGATTCTAAAGTGGTGGAAGGATTTCCTGCAAAATTACCCTTTAGGTTATCTGGTTTTCCACTTCCAGAAATGGCATGGTAAGCAATTTTTTTTTAAATTTCTGATTCATATTCAATATATAAATTTACCTTATACAAGGACGATCAATGATAAGCCATTAGTTGTGGATGGAGAAAAGATAAAAATGGCACATGAACCTGATGGTCTCCATTACTTGTTAATTGAAAAAGCTGGTCCAGAACATGCAGGCAAGCTTGCAATAATTGCTTCAAATGATAATGGAAATACTACATCAGAAGCCAAACTTTCAGTAACTTGTAAGTCAATAGTGTTATGTAAAAAAATTAAGTAGCGTTACGAAATATTTAGCATTGAAATTTACATTTGTGGAATAAACAATGTTTTTTTAAATTTTAAAATTATAAACTAATAAATAAATTTTTATTTATTAATTAAGTTTAGCTAAGACATTTATTTCTTTAAACATAATATAATACGGTACATTTTAATTATTAAAAAAAAATGATTTATTGGGTATTGAAATTTGTTTACAGCAAAAATAAACACTGATTCGTTGGAATCTAAACCAGAATTCCTTCATGGACTTAAAGATACCACAGTAGAAGAAAGCAATGCATTAACATTATTAGCTCCATTCCTAGGTAATCCTATACCAGACGTTAAGTGGGAAAAAGATGGGAAAGTATTGCAGCCGTGCAATAAAGTTCATTTTACCTGTGATGGTTATAAAGTTGGACTTGAAATACTTGATACCAACACTGGAGATGCTGGCCACTATACTTGTACTCTAACAAATAATCTAGGGTCTTCCAAATCAGACTGTCAAGTTGGCATTCGTAAACTTTATCAAGCTCCTGTTTTCACTCAACGTTTTTCACATAATCAACAGGTAAACAATATAAATAATCAATATTGTAAAATGTATTTTATTATTTAATTAATTATTGATTTAGTTGCTTTCAAGAGACGCTAAATTCCATGCTCGTGTCACTGGAGTTCCATCTCCAAATATTATATGGCATAAAAATGGCCATCAATTAACAAATGGGGATAAATACAAATTAAAACGTGATGGGGAAGTATGTAGCCTAACTATAAAAGATGTCAATAGTGATGACGCGGGACTTTATAGCTGTATTGCAACCAACAGAGACGGAACAGCTACATGTGAAGCTCAACTTTCAATAGCTCCACGAATGTACTAAAAACGTGTATATAAGAATTAAAATTTGAAATTATAATGATTTTTTTTAGTGTTGATGAATCTAGGAAACAAGAACCGCCATCCTTTATGAAGAAAATTGGTGATTGCGAAGTCTTTGATGGAATGACAGCTAAATTTACTGCATGTGCCACTGGATGGCCAGAACCTGAATATGAGTGGTTCTTAGACACTAATAGATTATATGAAACTGAAAGGATTAGAATGGAAAAAGAAGGTTCTGGCTTAATGCGATTAAAAATATTACATGCCGATTCAATTATTGATTCTGGTAGATACAAATTACGAATCTATAATCCTCACGGAGAAGCCTATTGTGAAGCAAGCATTATATTTGACAGTAAGTTACTAATCACATATAAAAACAAAATAACTCAAGTAATACATTTAATTATATTACAGATGGTTTGGATTCGCGTTCAAAACGTCCTGTTGGTGAACTTTACAAAGACTTTGACCGATATCGTGCAACTGGAGCACCGCTACCATTACCTGATCCTCCTTCAATAACTCGAATGTCTGATAAAAGACTTACTCTTACATGGAAACCTTCATTACCAATCACTCCAAGGACTCCAGTAACATATTTAGTAGAAATGGAAGAACAGCCGAAAGGTGAATGGACTACTGTGAGAGCGGGTATTCGAGGTTGTGCTTGTGATATACATAATTTAATACCATTTAGAGATTATAAGTTCCGAGTAAGAGTTGAAAATAACTATGGAATTAGTGATCCTTCACCATTTGTGTTGACATACAGGTACGATAAAAATACTGAATAGTCTTAAAATATTTATGGAACCTTATAATATTTTTATTTTGCTTATATTTTAGAGAAAAGTTAGAACCAGAGCCACCTAAATTTACTCCTTATCTACCAATAGGAACTAACTTTAAGCCAGAATCATCGCCTTATTTCCCAAGAGATTTTGATATTGAAAGACCTCCTCATGATAACTATGCTCAAGCACCAAGGTAAATTAATTAATGAGTTGTTGTTTGACTTACATTATTATTACTATAAAAATATTTACAGATTTTTGCATCAAGAACACGACACACAATATGGTGTTAAAGGTCATAATGCGAATTTATATTGGTTTGTTTATGGATATCCAAAACCAAAAATGCAATATTATTTTGATAATCAGTTAATAGAAATGGGTGGTCGTTATGATTCGAGCTACACTCGAAATGGTCAAGCTACATTATTTATTAATAAGTAAGTCATACTTTCTTAAATTTAATTTTAAATAAGGAATGTCATTCAATAACTATCATATGATCAATTGAAGGATGATGGATCGAGATATAGGAACATATGAAGCTGTTGCTACAAATGAACATGGAACAGCTAGACAAAGAGTTAGATTGCAAATTGCTGAATATCCCAAGTTCTTAAAACGGCCAGAAGAAATGTATGTAATTTTACGTAAAAACTGTAAATTAGAAGCTAGAGTTATCGGTGTTCCGTATCCAGAAATAAAATGGTTTAAAGATTGGAAACCATTAGTCGATTCTGCTAGAATTCAAGTAATTGAACAATTCAGAAAATGTATGAATGTTTTATGTTATTATTTTGTTTTAAAATAATAGATTGAACAAGTAGAACCAGATGTTTGTATACTACGTATCGAAGATGTCATCATGAAAGATGAGGGATTGTATAGTATAAGTGCACGTAATTTAGCTGGATCAATATCTACATCAGTGGCTATACATGTTGAGGACCGGGAATCTGATTATTCATATAACGGTAAAACTGACATAAAATGGAAGAAAAAAGATTTTTCAGATTTATATGATATTGGAGACGAATTGGGACGTGGTACACAGGGTATTGTGTACCACGCAGTAGAAAGATCAACGGGTAGAAATTATGCTGCCAAGGTCATGCATGCAAAAGGAGATCATTTGATTAAACTAATGGACAACGAGCTAAAAATAATGACTGATTTGAGCAATAGACGAATTATTCGTATTCATGATGCATTACAGACTTCCAGAACATACACTCTAATCACAGAACTGTATCCTTTAATATAATTTATAAGTATTTATACTCTTGACTTTTATCTTAACTATGGTTTTAATTGTTTTTTTTTTTTTTTAGCCAGAAAACAACCATATTAATGTAGTGAAATTCATAGTTAACAACTTAATAAAATTCTCCGAGATCAACGTGCCCCATCAAAAAAATAAAATATTGTTATTTAAGTGTTTCTGTTAATTTCATCCAATAAAATCATTTGTTTTTACGAAATCAAAACATAATTAATCTTAAATCAATATTTTATTTACTTATCATCATTGATTAACTAAATTTCAACTTCAGTTACTTTTCTGGTTGATAAGTGAATTTTAGTTGATGCATTCAGAAGTTCAAAATTAAAGATTCTCAATATTTTTCAAAAGCATCGGGCAAAATAAAAATAAATAAAAGAGAAACAGGAATTTTCGTGCAAATTTAGTTACGATTTTTGTTTTTGGTATAAATCGAAAAAAATTACTCTTAAATACATTAAATGTTCACTGAATATTTGTAGTAGCATTACAAACAATTTCCATAGGTATACCATTTTCTATACATGAAATTTTAATTAAATATTTAGTAATCAAATACAAACAATATAATAAATTAAAATTAAAATACATATCAAATGTATGAAATTGGTTTACATATTTACAACCTAATTATTACAGTCGTAGGTACTATTTTCTTTTATATAACGATTAAAAACTAAACTAAACTAACAAGCACAGTAATTTTTTAGTTCAACCGATACCAAATACTCTTACTGAAAGTGAGCAAGTCTATGCCAGCGATTGACCTTATTAATTATTATGTACCAGTTGCGCATTTATGGAGGGAGGGTCTTATAAGGGTACGAACCTTAACTGTGTTACATTTTTGTACGGGATTATAAATATAAGACACAGCTATGTGTTGGGGAAACTGTAAAGACCCACTAAATGAAAATGTTGTAAATACGCCACTTGTATGTACATTCATAAACAATTAAATTTGAATTTAAACTTATTTATCGTTCATTTTTTAGTATTAGTAAGTCCGTATTAGAAATGGTTCGTTATAGACAGGTGAAACACATTTGTATCACACATATCTGTATTTTTAGAGTTACTTTATAATTTTTTCCATTGACACAGGTTTCGTTAAATCAGGTTTTACTGTACTGTACTATTATAAAACATCTATAATTTCCTTAACTTAAATCAAAGTGCTGGAGGTGGTGAGCTTTTGGATATTCTAACCAAACATTCTTTCCTCACAGAATATGATATAGCTTTATACATAATTCAACTACTGAAAGCTTTGAAGCATATGCACGATTTTGAAATTGCCCATTTGGGACTGACAGTGAGTATTTAATACCCAAATTATGAACACATTTAACTATTTATAATTATTTATTACGTTTCTAAACTTTTAGCCTGGAGATTTACTAATATCTCACCCAGGAGGAGATACATTAAAGCTATGTGATTTTGGACTCAGCAGAAAAATCAATAGGAGAAAATTAGAACCAGTTGATTATGGTATGCCAGAATTTATTTCTCCGGAAATAGCTAAAGGAGAAGGCGTTGACCTTTCATCCGATATGTGGTCAGTTGGAGTTATAACTCATTTACTTTTAACCGGGGTGTCATTATTCCGTTGTGTAAACGATGCTGATACTTTGGATCGAGTTAAAAGTGGTTCCTATACACTTAGTACCAAAATTAGCGATCTAGCTAGAGACTTTATCTCAAAACTTTTAGTATTCAACTCTAATGATCGTCTTGATGTTATAAATGCTCTACAACATCCCTGGTTACAATTTGGTGAAGATATACCAGCAGGAACTAGTCAAATAAACACAGATTCACTTCGAAATTATTACAACAACTTGAAGTAAGATTTATACATTTCAAATCTCATTTCTAAACGTTTAATACAATTTATTCATACTTTCAGAGATTGGTATAGTAACGCGTCTTGTAGGAATTGGTATAGACGTCGTCCGTTATCTTCTGCATACACTCATCCATCAAAAATGATTTATCCACCTGGTTTAACTTGCACTCCTAGTCCTACTCCAGAACCAGAAATAATGCCACCAAAGAAACATGTGCCGTCATGGAAAGATAAGCTTCCATCCAAAGAGCCAATAGATACAGAAATAGGGATTATTAAATCAGAGAGTCACTATCAATATGGTCCCGATACATATTTGTTACAACTAAGAGACACAAATTTCCCAGTGCGTTTAAGAGAATATATGAAAGTGGCTGGTAAAAGTTTAACACATAGAGGAGGAAGTGATTCACATTTAGACTGGGAGGTAATCGAAGTTGCGAAATAACTATAATGCGTTTAAAATATAAATCTGAGTAAAATTTTCAAACCATATCCAAAATCTATTTGTTTCAGGCTCCAGTTATTCGTGAAAGAAGGAAATTTACAGATATCATGGATGAAGAAATTGAAGATGAACAAAAAGCGAGGATCAGTAAATATGGTGCTGACATATACACGTTAAGGAGACTTAAACAAGAAATAGGCTCTAGACCAACTGCTCATGTAGAAGCAGAAGCAATTTTAGAATCAAGAATTGATGGACAACCGCCATTCTTTAGAGAAAAGCCACAAAAATTACCCGTTGAACCAGATAAGCCAGCTGATCTCATGTGTTTAGCTGTGGGAGTACCAAAACCATTAGTCCAGTGGTTCAAGTTAGTTTTTATTTTGAAAATATCAAAGATAAAATAACTATATTTTACTTATAAATATTAATATGTTATAGAAATGATATAGTCTTAACTGAAAGTCATAGAATAAAAATGTTAGAAGACAATGATGGAAGATCTATTCTCAGACTGGATCCAGCTACAGAGTTAGATCTAGGTATATATAAAGTTGTGGCTAGAAATAAATTTGGACAAACAGCAGCAAGAGCTCGGTAAATTGAGTTATTTTATTAAAATATTTTTCATTTATATTCATACTTACATTTAAATCTTTAAAGGCTCGTTTTAGCACATGAGCCTGGTCCTATGGAAGCCCCAATAGTGAAGGAATATTCTGATACTGAAATTTTATTACGTTGGGATCATCCAAAACATGATGGAAATGCTCCAATATTATGTTATCAATTGGAAGTGCGAGAAAATGGTAAGTTGTAGATTTTAATGAAATGCATTGTACTTATAATATGTGCAATGAAATTAACTACGTATTTATTTTATTGAAATACTGTTATAATTTATATTATTCAATAAGAAAAAGGGGCTATGGTGATTTGAAAATTTTATCCATTAATATTAGTCTGTCAACATTAATAGTTCGTAAAAATGGCCCAAGTATCATAAATACTAGTTCCAATTTACCTTTATTTTATATTTATGTAAAACCATTTTTAAGGACTATTATCTTGAAAACAAACATATTAATAGCTAAGAAACTTCTCATTCAATTTTGAACTAAGTACATCAAAATTAAAAAAAAAATTATCCACTAAATAATTTATAGTAAAAAAGTTGGGGTTCTCATTTGAAAAAAAAATCAAAAGTTTGTATCACCACAGGACAATCCTTAAGCAGTACAAAATAAATATCATTGACTATTAAGTATGTTTAAAAGTTCCAAAACTCAGAATTTGAATAAATTCATTATTGCCGAATAAAAATGGGATGAAAGCGTTTGGTGAATCAATGTGTTTAATATATTTATGAACTAAACTATTTAAATATCAATCAATTTTAATATAATTGTATATTATAGAGGGTGAATGGGAACTAGTGGCTAAAAATATTGATCATGAATTTTGGTTAATGCAAAACCTTCGACCTTACACAAACTATGAATTCAGATTAGCAGCAATGAATCATATTTCTTGGGGTCCAACTGGACCATCATCACCAATGGTTCGAACACATTTCCCCGGTAAGATTCATACTTAATTAAAAATATAATGAAATATAGCTTGAAAATCCTATAAACTTAATGATTGAAAATAGATGCGAAAAAATTGGAAGTTCCATCGGCGATGTTAAATTTACAGATAATAACTGAAAGTGGACGAGAAATAATTGGCGACGAGCCTCGTAATAGTTTAGATTATTCACTTGAGTATAAACCAATAGATTGGGCTGAACAGCCTCCTATTGAAAAATATCGTTTTATTTCTGAAATTGCAAGGTAAGATAAATTTAACCTATGCTTACTATATTTATACATGCCTATTAATTATTTTCATTTCTCAAAAAAGAGGGCGATTCTCCGTCATACTTAAAGGAATAAATACATCAAATGATTCGATTGTGGTAGCAAAATTATTGGAGATTACACCTGACACTGAATCAAGAGTTACACACGAATTTAATGTTCTTAAATCATTAAAACACGAACGAATAGCATACCTAATTGAGGCTTTTAAGTAAGGAATAAAATACAACTATTATCTTTGTTAATTGATTATTCAATATCCATAATAATTTCGTAATGATATATAAACATAAGTAGTTTATTAATGAAAATAAAACATATAATATCTACTAACGCTTTAACTAAGTAATATTGTATTTTATTATTAATTTAAATTCATTAAACCATTTAAATGTAATTTATTCAACCTAACCTATATCAACTTCAATAAACAATTATTATTATTTGTACCCATATAAAAAATAATAAATATAGTAACAACTATTCAAAAATAAAATCAAGTGCCAAGTCATAAAGAACCATTATATATTTTTTTAAACGATCAATGTCAAATTCAATAAAATTATTTATGTTTTACTACATTGTGTCATACACCCATGCTGTAATAGTATATACTATATTCATACATATCACTAAGGAGTACTGATGTAGTACCTATTAAGTTTGTGGTGTTCACACTTGTATTTGTTAGTTACTACCTACTACTTACGATTGTTATTTTCTAACATTATTAAATATCTAATAATTACGTGTTTTTATTAAATATTAGACTAGAAAATGCACCCGTTGCTGTTTTTATTCAAGAAAAATTACAAGGAGCAGATATATTGACTTACTTATCCACAAAAGAACATTATTCAGAACAAACCGTAGCTACAATCGTCGCTCAAGTAATAATTTACATTTTATGTTGGTTAAAATAGAGAAAGACCAATAGTATTTTTGGGATTTTAAACTGGGTTCAAAAGTTAGTTTAAAATATATAACTTCTTTATATTTAATATCATAAAGTGATGTTTTAAAATCATTTTTATTATTTTAACTAACTATTTCAAAACAATGTAGAAAATAATATGGACATTTTACGTATTAAATTGTGAAATTTTGATGATAGTATTATATATATTATGGGGTTATAAGCTATATTCACATTATGAAGAACGAAGTAGACAACCGATTGCGAAATAACGTTTTGAAATTAAAACTGAATAGAAGTTTAGATGTTAAGTGCTTGTATATCGGTGGGGGGAGGACTCCCTAATATAATACAGGTAGGTATCTACATATCTCCGAATGCATTTTAGCCAGTTGTAGGTACGTTATTTTTAGTTACTAACCAAACCCTAACTGACTTTAATTAGTAATTAATACTTGATTTATAATGTATATACGTTTCACACCATAGGTATTAGACGGATTGCAATATTTACACTGGCGAGGTTATGCCCATTTGGATTTGCAACCGGACAATATAGTGATGGCTTCCGTGCGGACCATACACGTCAAACTGATCGACTTTGGATGCGCGCAAAAAGTCAGTAAACTAGGGGCAGTTGTAGGGGCAAACAGCGTCTTGGACTTCACAGGTATATTATATCGAAATCCGTCGATTGGTGATCACTAACCGTTGTATTTTTTTTTCTCTTCTTTGTCAACTAATTCCTTGAAATATGCAGCCCCGGAAATTTTGTGCGATGAACCTGCGTACCCATACTCTGATATTTGGTCGCTCGGAGTGATTGCATACACGTTGCTATCTGGCATGTCTCCGTTCCGAGGATCTAACGATACGGAGACCAGGCAAAACATTACATTCGTCCGATATAGGTTCGAATATCTGTACAAGGACTTATCGCAAGAAGCCACTAGATTTTTAATGTTGTTATTTAAAAGAACACCAACGTAAGTAGCACATTCTATAAAAGATAAAGAAAAAATATTTCAAAAATATCACTTAATATAGAATATATGATATATATAATATATTGCAAAAAATAGCTACAAATCTAGATACCGTACTTGGATTTTATTTTCTAAATTTAACTTTGATTTATTATTTTTAAACTTTAGTAAACGGCCATCAGCAGAAGAATGCCATGAACATAGATGGCTATTACCTACAGAATATATGATTAAGAAAAGAGAAAAAACCATGTTTAATTCTTACAAATTACAGGTAAACATTTTAAGTTTTAACTGTAAAAAAGGTAGGTATCATTGATATGTGTGACTGGTTATTTGGTTATATTATGTCTACTTATACAGGTACTACCAAGCACCTTATACATTAAAATATTGAAGGTCTATTCATTTTTAGATTTCTTAGTTAATAGTTATGGAAAAAAACTGCTTAAGTGGAACCTTGTTTTAAATGTTCAATCCTTAGCTATAAAAATTGAACATTTTATACATTTTTAACTACAAAATCATTTTCAATTTTCAACTCGATAAATATTGTCAACATTTAACTTTAAATGCTTATAAAAAAAAATTGTACCTATATATTTTTAATATTTTTCAACTGCTTGTAAAGAGTTATCAAGAGTCTTGTATCAATGTTTCATGCTTTTTGACCCAACCAGAAAAAATTCCCGTTTTCCCTTAATTTTTTATTTGTTTTTCCTGTTGCTTTTGAAAACTATTGGGACTTTTCAACTTTGACCCCGAATGCACCAACTAGATTCACTTTCCTACCAGAAAAGCTGCTGTTTAAGAAAATCGAAGAACTTTACTGAAAGAAACCGTGATAACAGACACAAAAAAAAATAATAAATAAATAAATATAAAAACACACATCATTGTAAAATCAATGCATTCATCGCTCAGCTCAAAATCCAAAAAAGTTTACCGGAAAATCAAATTGATTTTCTATGAGCATTTAAATTCCAAGTTTTTTGACTTGGGATATTCTGTTATGATAACTGTTTGAAAAATATTGAAGATACACATCAAGCTTACAAAATTCATCGAAATTTCGAAATTTTGCACATTTTTTTGCAGTCACAAATTTATAAAGTGTTTAGTTTTAATAACTATAAAGGATTGGAAATGTAAGACAAGGTTTCTCATACTGTCACAACAATTTAAAAAATTATATAAACACTGTTTTTTTATTTCTATTTTAAGCCCAAATTTGAAGGAAATTGGTTATTTGAATAAAGAATAACAATTTCAGTTATTTTGTTGTAATTTTAAAATATTATAATATAGATTTATAATTTATAATTTATCTGACTGACTGTATATCTCCGCTCAGAATCGGTTTTTCGTAGGTATACAAAAATACAATGATATTATATCTTTGAACTGAAATTCAACAAAATCGATTACAATAACCCACACGACATATGCCTAATGTGCAGCAGAGTGGTGTCACTTATCCACCTTTTATACTTGGATATAAAAATGCAGTAGTAAATAAATAACAAAATGTTTTTGGCTAATTTGGTTAATTGTACCAAAAAAGTCAGAAGTCTTTGTAAAGAGTCTGATTTACAAACAGTAAAGATCGGCAAGTTTACAAAAATGATTATGTACCTACATAACTGTGTATGAGTACCATATGTATATACTCACTTATACCTGACTTTAAGAAACTATTTCTTAGGTGAAAGCCTCAATTTTTTTTTTTTGTAAAACACTTTTAGAATCCTGGTGAAAGGAAATTGAATTAAAAGATTTTAAAAGCTGTGTGAATATCAACTGAAAATTGAACATAGGTACTTGGCATTTTGACACTTACTGGTAGATTACATTTTGGGTTTATCAGTACTTCAAAATTCGTAAGAGATCAAAGTATAATAATATTTCCATTAGTCATTTAACTTAATGGAATAGAAGAACAATAATATTTGGATGGAAAGAACTTAATGTTGGACTAAGTATGATGCGAAGAGGTATTGAGGTTCTCATTCAGTTTACATTTCATTTATATCCAAAGAATATGAACGGACTATGCATAGGTACACATTATCAAAGCTATGCAATACTCCAATGTTAAGACCGTGCTTAATAGTATGCAAGTTGTATGTAAATTATGACTGTCTTACGAGACACTACAAAATTCAGTCTAAATAGAGTAAATTTTTTTTGGAGGGTTGTTGAGAATGGACTTGTTAAGAATGGTGTATACTGATACTGAATTACGGGCATCATATTTATGTTTTCCCCTGGCCCTATATATTGGCACTTAATACTTTCCTGACAGTTATAATCTGTTTGTGATTTGTATCAAAATAAAATTATTGAATTATTACTTTGTTACCTAATTGATGAATTTTCATTTTAGCATTTTGCCAAAGAATATCATGAAAACAGGACCAAATTGGCAACTTCGTCGCAAAAATTATTGGGAGCCTTAGGAACAAGGCAAATTGGACTCGGTCGATCAAATAGCGTAGTTGATGAACTGCTTATCTTCAAATAAATGTAGCAGAAACGACTTCACCAATTTAATATAAAGTTAATTTTAAATCTGTTATTATATCAGAAACATTACAATGTTATTATGTTATATTATATTATTATCAATGTAATTGTACATGTTTTATTGATTAAATTATTGTTAATTTAAAATTAATAAGCTTACAGTTATTTGTTTCTCGAGCCACACTGCATATTACCCACGAGCAATAGGTCCCAATATGAAATTCAAATATATTATAATAAATACCTACCTAAATCAAACATATTATTTTTAATAAATATGATAATTTATAATCATATAGTAAAAATATCCCTGGTAAAATGAACCTGGCTAAATTTTATTTGAGGTAAAATCCTAGTTCAATTCTACCGGAAGTAAATAATTCCCTCGGAGAGGTAAAATATTACTGAAGTAAATTTTAGTGGTTACAGTTTACTCGAAATATAATACATTCATATTATTAAATATAATAACCGCTATCAGCGCCGCAACTACATAATAAGGTGCCCATGTGCTATATATTTTTTGGGCCCCTCCCTAAATTAATTTTACTGTAAGTATTACAATCTCTAGGTGCCAACACTTTTAGGTTTTGTGTATACCTACGTATATATATATATTTTTTTAGTTCATACGTTTTATTCAATCCGTTTGAACGGGAACAATAAGAATAAGCGATGGTATAGAATAAGCTAAAATTAATAAAAATAAAAAGGTAGATTAAACAGATTTCAGAGGGATCCCAGTGGAGATCCATGAGTTAACATATATATAACTAAATACCTATAAATGTTGTGTATTATACAACACTACATATTCAAGAAGTTCCCACTTAAATATGTATTTTATATTTTTTTGTCCTGGCGTTTTCGTTTTTCAGAACCACTCAAATGTTTCTTTTTAAACATACCTAGACGACAGATAAAAAATTAGCTTAATTCGCATTTAGTATTCATACAATATCCAAAAAGATAAATAAATTACAATATAGAAAAATAAAATCGATTCTCACATCGTTAGGGCGTTAGGTACTACTTATTTGGTGACGACTGGTTACAGTAGAATCACAGAATATAATAAAGAAGAACGTAAATGGCTTAATGGCATAGACCAACGAATTTATTTAATTAACCTTGAACACTAAACAGTAAGTTACCTGGTAAATGATGATACTCGGAGCGTTAGTAACTAGTAGGTCAATATTAAGCTAGGTACATATTAACTAAAAGGTAATAGGTATCATCATTAAAATTACAAAATATATTTCATACCAATACCAGCAACTCAGACAGTTTTGGTCGTCGACTAGTCTTATCAGTGATGCTTCGATATTATTTTTGGTATAACACGACATTTTAATAGTTTATAAATAAAAACTAATAACATTACTTTTATGGCACGTCGTCACTCGTCAACCGTCGTCGTTTTCCGCTATCAGCATGTTGTTGTCTTTTAAAATGTATTACATCTACTTAACTTAACTCAGGTAAAACTTGTCACTAACTTTCCCAAACTTGAGTATGATACTATGATTTGCAGGAACGTATATTACACCAAATTCGAAGGATTTATAATATATAGGTAGATTTTACCATTTACGTTACAGTTATTATATACTATATAGGTACATAATAACCATAATAAAGGTGCCATCCATTATTTAAATTATATTAAATTATAAGTTATAACATAATATTATAATGATATTACGTGCGCTTATTCGTCGTCTCTGATCAAATATAGGTATAACATTCGAAAAAAAAGTGTGTCCGTATATATGTAATTCAATTATAAAAAGCAAAATTCCTTATAAATATATATACAAAAAATAGACCACCTGTCCACCTGAAAGTATAAATGGAGTATAGAATAATACAAATCGAAATTTCAGAAACTCTCGTTCAAATATTAAAATATATACCTATCAATAATAATAATAATGGTCTTTCGGAAAATAAACGAGCTTAAAATTCTAACGCTGCGTGCCGATGCGACCGATGAACGTACTTGCTGGCTGGTAACACACGTCGTCGTCCGGGAGATTTTCGAATTCCTCGGTCTTTGTTTTGGAAATTATGTATTTCCTTCATTAGCAATTCTCATTTCTCAATTCAACCACTACACTATTAATACACACACGTAAAAAATGGCACATAACATCAACGCTATAAATGCCACACTACTCGAAATTCTCGAAGAAATAGTTGTGGGCATCATGAGCGGCAATTATGATGACGAAACCGACGAAAACCTCGTACGAGTCGTTGCATCTCTTCTGTCGGCCGTCGATGGTGATTCGACTTCGAGTGTCGACGCGCTGTCGCCAGATGCAGAGCCCGTAGAGTTCACTCCGGCTCCCGAACGAGCACCAATCGGAGACGCAGTACGGATGAGAGACGACAAAAAGGCTGAACAATCTGAGGAGTCAATTTTCTTGTTCGGTGATCAATTGTCGAGCGGCGACGCGCTGTCCCCGGACCCGGAGCATGTCGATCCCACTCCGGACCCCGAGGACGCACCACTCGACGTCCCAAGCCTGAAAAAAGACGATACCGTCATTGGAGCCGAGGACTCGATCGTTTCGTTGGCCGGTACGCCGTCGAGTGGCGACGCCCCGTTCTCGGAGTTAGGGCCTGTCGATCCCACCCCGATTTCCGAGAATGGACCACACGGCGAAGTAGAAGTGCCTGAAGTGTCATGTGAAGAAATTGAGCTGGCCAGAGGCGTGGCAGTTGAGAACAGTTTTGGAGAGCTGGTCGGTTGGGTGGACCCGTCAGCAGCACCCGAGAAATGCGTTTCCCCCCGCAGGAGTAGACTATCCGCCGGGTGGAAACGCGTTAAACGCATTTCCCGAGTGTTTTGTTGCTGGCGATGCGAAACTGCCGTCCGCAGCTCCCAGTAGTTCAAGCCCCCTTGGGCAGATGACGTCGGTTGGGAGACGGCGACAGAAAGGAGAGGAGGATACGGGAAAGTGCACGGAAGGTGCGCGGCGGTATGTGGCCCGAACACGTTCTCCGACCACCCACGGCGCGACAGGTTTCACGGGCATAGTGCGCTCGGTCGTAGTGACACGCGAGACCCTCTGGCGGCTCGTCGAGCGTCCGGTCGCAGTATGGTCGCGTGGAGCGACGGACAACGATGACAACGGCACGGCGGCTAGTAGAGGTACCGGCGTGGGCAACGATCCCGCGCCCCGACGATACCGACGATGACGACGGCGATGGCGAATCGTTACGGCGGCGGCCGAGACTTAGGGCACAGGAGAGTGGTAGAGATATAAGTGCTAGGACCACGGAAGTCAGCGGCGCCGGACCCGCGGAAACGATCAGAGTTTCAGGGTACGGTGGCGCGCGAGACTTCGTGGCCTGTGGTCATTGCAGGGACAAAGACGCGGTTGAAGGGACAATGCCAGGGCGAAAATTACGGAGGGTCGAGGTCCGCGGTGCATCGCGCCGCGGTCCGCCGACGATCGCCTTTTCGCCCCGCGGTAATCTCAAGTCGGCCGAGTCGTTTGTCCATCGCGATCACCGCCGATTCCGCAGGCGCCAAATCTCGATCCGCTCGCTCCGCGTCTGCCGGGTTTCCGACGTCCGTCGTCAGAGTCGTCACCGTCGACCATCAAAGCGCACAACATCGCGCACTAGCCGCCGCCGTTTGTCGCCGTCCACCATCGCTCCCGCGGCCATCTCGGTCGGACCTCGCCGGCTGGGCAAGGTCGTCACTCTTCCGAGCAAACTCGCCTGTCGACGCTCGTCCGTCCGCGGGACCGGTCGTGAGAACGTTGTGGAGGTGACCAGTAGCCAAACGTACAAATTTGCACCCAATCGCCATCCCGTATCCTCCCCCCCTTGTTTTATGTGTCTCCTGGCAGGTGTATTTTTTTTTTTGTTCCACAATTTTATCTTTTTTCAATTTTTGTTAGCAGTTTTTTGTTGTGACTAACGTATTTCAAAATCATTATAATATTTATGATCGACACTTTTTTCAAATTAATAGTCTCATCTTCTCTTTTTGGAATTAAAAATTATGAGGTACTCATAAAATGTTAATATAGTAGCAACTTTGAGGTACGTGCTATTTTGCTCTGTTTTTTTTTTCCAAAATGATGTTCAAATTTTTTTTTTTGAACCGTATATTTAAAAATGATGTACATCTTTATGAAATGTTATGACTTAGTCACTACTATGTGCAACGTTTATTTCGTTAAACCAATAAAAATACTATTTGTGTACACAAAAATGTAGGTATTCCTTTTTTTCATATTGTGGAGTGTATAAATCAAATGTTATCGACTATGACGTGGCGTGAAATACTTTATCAAGCAACTACCTACCACCACTTGACTATACGTAATGGTAATATAATATTCAAGTTATTATTTTTCAAATATCTTTGATTAATTGATTGAAATATGCAGGTTATTGCAGTGGTTTTCAATTTTTTTTTAAACCTCGCCCCAAATTTATCCCTGAAAATCTATCGTGACCCACTTGGTTTATTTACAAGATTAGTTCTAAAAACGAAATTTAATTACTATTATTTTAACTCATTGCTTAATTATTAAATGTAATGAATAAAGACGGCATACATCAGTGACTATTGTCGGCACTCGGCGGCACGGCATGTTGTATATTGTCGTGAACCCAGTTTTATTTTCGAACCACCAAGAATTAACCCACAGCCGACCAGTGGGTCTCGATCCACAATTTGAGAAACTCAGGGTTATTGCATATTGACTCGGACTGTTAACATCAGAAACAAAATGGCTGCTTGAAGAGGTATCACAAACCAGGCACGTATCTGGGACCATATCTTGGAGAGGGGGGCGATTAATTTTTTTAGGGATGGTCCAAATCCTCCATAATACATCTTTATTATACCCACCGGCAGTGCTGTAAAATATTTTTTTTAGTAATGTGTTCATTTAAATAATAAAGTATTGTTTAAATCGTTATTATATACTAAAATAGGTATTTGTGGGGGGCATCGCCCACATCGCCCCCCTCAAATACGTGCTTGTCACAAACATCATTTTTTTATCATCAAATATACGCTAACAAAAGTAAACAAATTAAAAATTCTCGCGCATATTACATACTTGATTAGTATATTGGTTCCTATTACTCTACCTTTTTTGTTTTTATCATCAAATATTTGATTGACAAGTGGTATGCATATATATGCAATAATCTTGTATTTTTCAATAACTTCGAAGACATTTCCATATTTTCAATTTTGTTCATCTTGCCAAGTCGGATTTTCAGATCATACCTACAGGCTACAGCTAGATTATTTTGTTAGCTCAGCTAGTAGTATAATATTATTATAAATTCCTCGCTCTATAATCTGTCAAACAATACACACACACACACACTCATAGAGTATAATATAATATATGGCGGTCAATAACTTCCGTCCGACGTCAATATCCCAAACCCAATCCTTGCTAATAGGAACGCGGAACGTGCGAATTCGCTAGGCTGCACGTAATATTGTCGGATAAATTATCGCCGTGCACCGGACTCATTATACGGCACGGACTAAGAAAAACATTTTACAGAGTACAGGCAGTAGGCACTTTAGGTCTTAATTCGGACATAGGTATTAGGTACCTATAAATTAACATTGTTAAGTAAATTAAATATAAGTATAAAGAAAAATGTATGTTTAAATTTCTACATAATACTTGATATTTCATAAAGAGCCAAGTATCTATTTATAGTCTGTTCTGTCAAAATGTTCAACTGATTTCTATTAGAATGTAAAATTTTTACGTATTTATGCAAGTACCTACGTGACTTATTTTCTGTTCTTTATATTATATTATAAAATAATCATTTTCATCGATCCAATAACATTTGAAATTAATTTTTTTTGTAAAACTCCTTCTGGAGTACCTAGCTATAACAATTTAAAAATTAAAATCGATGTACAATATTTTATCATAGGTAAGAAAAAGATAGATTAATTTTCTAATATAATAGAATAATTTGACCTCGAAAATATGTTTAGTCAGAATAAGTAATAAACACAAAGTTTTTCAGTAAAAAAGAATTGATTGACGGTGAGTATTAATTTAATATGACTTTTTTTCATTATGTGGAGTTTATAAATATGCGCTATTATATTACCTTAAATAATAAATACTACTAAATGTGCGCAAAAAATATGCAATAAAAACAACAAAATATGAAAAAAATAACGGAAATTTACCAATTATTAATTTATTTATCATTAGAAATTATTATAGGTAGTTACTTAAGTTTTGAAATAATTTTAGGTCACTATCAGTACGGGTACACGACTGATATAGGCCATGTCTGTATATAACTAATAGAAAATACAACGCATTCAACTCTCGTTCGATGATAATCGCAAGAGAAACCTCAAAAAAAAACCCAATAAAACCAGTGAATGACAGAAGACAGAACTTAAAAATTTGAACCAAATAATACGAAATTATGCTTGTCGTATTAGCGCTACCGCGTAATAATAATAATAATAATAATCGGTGTTTACTTAATCCGTGTATTTACTTTGACAATTCGATTGACAATAATCTAAAAACATGTTTACTAAAATATAAAAAATTTTGATTCAAAAACAGGTAAAATACAAAACATCTAAAAAATATCCAAAAATAGCACTAAAATCTAAAAATTTTCAAAAATATGCAAAATAAAATAATTTGAGCTCCCTTTATACCATGAAACATAGCTTAACATAACTTACTATGTTAATTCTTATGCATCTTATAAGAAATATGCAAATGCTATAAAATCCTAACCCTGGTAATTAGTCACTAATATATCAAATTCACATTGAGAATCTCATGTTGATTGATGCAACTTGGGTTTCCTTAACACCTAAATTAACTCAAATAAATGTAAAATGTAATCATAACCAGAAAGGTTCATTGATACAAAACACCTACATTTTCTTTCATCTCCCAAAACCCCATTAAATTTGGTCAAAGTCCCAATGAAGACTATTGATTAAAGAGGTAATAAGAGCCAAGGCCCAAGGGGTAGTTTAGGTTATCAACCTATCCCTCGAAATAATCACCTTGGCTTTTTACTAGGAACACAACTAATTTTTTTTATGAATAAATCTTAATAAGAGTAATAGGAGAAAAAATCATATTGATTTATAAAATGTTGGTACAGTAGACGAGAATAGTGCTGTCACTTTTTTTTCTATATTAGGTACAACCATTTTTTAAACAATTTAGTTATGATACAAAGTTTAAGTGTTTCTCATATAAATCATTACGTGATAGTTCAATTTGTCCTTGTATTTCATAAAATATATTTGTATAAATTTTTTTTTTTGCAATACAAACAAATTATACTAAAACTAAAAATTATAGCACTGAACTTTTATATATTTTAATTATTATTCCTCTAGACATGTCATTGAAGCCTATTGGTTTTGGTACTAATATCTTAAATTAAACACTGGATGATGGAAAGTAAGGCTTTCTATGGTGATGAACTGCTGGATAAAAATGTTCATAGGTTTTTTCCATAGCAATAACAGAGGCTGCTAATCCAAAAGCGATTGTAAGACCACGTTTACCGCGGAACCAACATTTGAAATATTGTGCATAACGACTACCACGACTTGGAGGATATCTCCAAACTTCATTCCTATGATTAAAACATAAAGACATAAGAGTTATTAAAACAGTCAGTAAACACAGTAAACTTACAAATAATTATGTGTGGACATTATTTATTATATTTTAAAACATAATATCCTAAACAAGTACATTAGTTTACAAAAATATTATCATCAAATTATATTTTACATAATATGAATAAATAAATGTATACAATGTAACAAGATAATATACCTAAAAAAAAATTAGGCGATAAAATATTTAGCCATATTCAATAATATTTCAATATAATTTTTTCATCACCTAGACACAAAGACGTGTGCTTAGGACAAGCTGGTTGACAAGCTTGAGCTTGGGCTCAACTTGGAATTTTTCGGAAGCTTTGAAAGTGAGTTTGAAATATATGCGTATAAATATGTTATATATATTAATTATTAATAATTATTACATATCGGTGGCGACTTAAGTAACGTTTTAAAACCACTCTCTCCACTTTCACAATGAAATGTATTAATACAATATCTTGTTAGTTTAATATTTAGATATTAATAACATAAGATTATGGCCCACCCATAATTTCAAAATAAATGTTCTATAATTATTGAACACTAACCACAACAAATTTGCGATTTTAAATGATATACCTAAATATTATATTGATTAATTTACATGGTATTAGATATATCTATATTAATCAGCTAATAAAATTGGTATTTATTTAAATGTGAAAAATGTTATTAATTAAGTAAAATAGTAAAATATTATTATGACATGCATCATTTGCTAACTACTTATTGCTAATTCACAAATGTTTTTTTCATTTCTATAAAAGCGGGTTTATATTTACAGGGTATTCCGAGAGGATTTACCCATTGAATTATCTCCTCGAATAATAAATAAATAATAAATCTGTTTTATTATTTGATTCACAGAGATAAGGACTACATACATTTTATTTTTTAATTTAATTTCATTCTTTGGTAAAAAAGTTAAAAATTTAATTTTTAGTTTTTTATTTTTGAAACAATTGAAGATATCCTTTTTTGTAGTTTATTTTTCTGAAAATGTTAACTTTTCAACATTTTACTTTCATTAATTTCATGATTTTTAAACATTTCTTTAGTTTATAGGTAAAGCCTCAAAAAACCACCTTTTGTCCAGGCGGTGGCCCTTGTCTATGGCATTAGGGTATATCCACACGGGCACCTGTATATTACCTATATTATTTTTTTTATCAAAAATGGATTTTTAATTACCAACATTTAATCATTAGTTTTAAATGTATAATTTCATTGTAAAACACTGCAAAGAAATAGTACCTATGCTTAATTTTTATCCAAATAGTTAAGTATGTGCGTTTGTACTGTGTTGCACATTTAATAGGCAATATACGTAAAATGAAAACTACCCATAATTAATTCAAAGTAACTTTACCTCAACCATGGATCTTTAAGTCCTTCAGTGGCCAAAATATTCTTCACCTTCACAAGTTCTGGTACGTTATCAACTTTATATATTCTGTAATCCGGTATTTTGATTTCATGTTCGTGATGGCCACCCATCGCTTCAAAAATGTTAGTAAATTTTAATTATTATATTGTACAAAAATAAGTGAAGAATTACTTACTTCTATAAATATATCAGGACCTATACTAATACTATTTATTTATAAAAAAATTCACGAATTATTGAGAAACCAGAGAAGCAATTCCGTGAAGGATTCAGAGCCCGAAGGATAACTAAAAAAAATTAGATAAAAATTAAAATAAAAGTTCAAGCGATTTGATAACAGAAACAGCTGAAGATTTTCTAAGGAGACTAAATAGCATAGAAGTGTTACCATGGTAGTTGTTGAATAAATACCAGGTTAATAAAGTACACCAATCTGGTATAAGCAGTTAACATTTATGTATCCACCCAGCAGGCCGGAACAATGGTACTGGCACAGAATAGATAATATACTGGTATAAGCAAAATTGTTATCTAAGGCGTGAACCAACGCTCGTAAAGTACTAAAGTCGTAAACAGTGAACTATTTATTATTTTAAATACAATTTAATATTTAGTTTTAAATACCTACCCATACTTTTTATTTTTTACGTAAATTATAAGTTATAACTATTATTTTATATTCAACACCGTATGCCATTAGTTATTCAAGTATTTTAAAACAGTCATTACCATGAGTTCTGACAAAATTGACTATCCGAAAGCATCTAGTAAGTGTTATATTATCAAATACCGTATTACCGTAATCGTATTAATTCATTTTACTATTGTTTTGTGCGAAATTAGATTTAATACGAATAACAAATGGTTTAACACTGTACACTTTGAGACCGTTGGATCACCACGTTCTATTGAGGCTCTATTGAGCAAACCTGTTCATTCTGGTCTGAGACTGGTTCTATTTTATTTTTGGTTCAGTTCTTTCATTTTGAATAAATTGATGAATCTCATCCCACAAATTTGTGTTTTGATGTCCTATAAATCATCTATTCGTACTGATTTCTTTCTTTATTTATATTAATATTGCTAACTGACATTTACGAAATCAACCCCTCTTGGTGTTCACTGATAATAAGTGTTTCTTTATATTAATTTTGTGTACGATTGTTACCTCCTTCAAAGTAACTTATACAGACTTTTGTTCTGTACCGAGTCTTAAGATTTATATTTTAATATTTCCTATATTAAAACTCATTGATTTTTATATACTGCCCTAATAATATCTCAATTTCGTCTCTAATATTTAGTTGATGAAATTGACTCTTATATATTACTATCTATAATTTTTTATTGGGCTAAGCCTTCAAGTTTCACTTTCAAGGGTTATTTTGTTCCTTTTTATATCTATTAAGCCGCGTCCAGACCTAGGACAAATATGTATGTTAACGCTTATGACGAGGAGTCAGACATGTTTTCGACTAATGTATCCTGAGTCTAGACATGGCTTTGTTAACACTAATAATCGACCATTCCATGACAAGTTGAATGTTGAAAGCTAATTTTGACCCCTCTTTTTCTAATTTATAAAAAATTATAAGTAATTACAAAAGATTGTTATTTTGTATCTATTTAAATTTACTACTTGGCAACTTATAATTGTGTAACTTGCTTGTTCCTATTAAAAGCAATATGTCATTAATTGTTATAAAATAAAATTGCCACTTTAAATTTTCTATTCATTCGGTGTTCATTTACCAATTGGGTAACAGTATTTTCAAGAACATTATCTACCAATTTATTCCTAAACAATATCTATAATACAAACAGTTTTATGACTAGGTTCGGTTCTCAAGCAACCAAGTAGCAAGTACATATTATAAAAAAATAATTTTTGTTTCTCATCCATAAAATATAGAAGTGTAGTTTAATAGAGCCATGTAATTTATTAGTGTGACATTAGTTAATATCTCAAATTCTTTACCTTCACTCTGTGTCAACAGTACAGAGGCTGTTACAATACAAACCATTGTGTTTTAGGAAGTTAATGGTATTAATTACTTATCATTTATTTCAACTTTCCCCTCCTATTATTTGAGAATTTTTTGAATTTGAATTTTAATATATTTAATCTTGGGTTTAAGTTCTGAATCGAATAAACAAGGGTTTTTTTAATTTTAGATTTATAATTTCATCATATTTTAATCCTTTAAGGATATAAATCATTACTTAGTGATACAATATGCAAATGTATCTATTTTTTTTTAAACTGCAAATGTTATCCTGTTCTAGAACTAATTAGTGATGCTGGAGTTATCATTTACATTGGAGGATTTCTCTTAATCATTGCATTTATAAGGTACTTATAAACAATTTAACATTATAGGTTTACTTATTCAAAATTAATGTATTAATATTTTTAGCCCTTATTGGTTGGAATCATATGATGAAGCTTTCATAAATTTTAAGCACATGGGTTTATGGACATACTGCTTTGATCACTTCCGATACCCTCATTATCAATTTGAAAAACTCTTTGATGGCTGCAATACAGTATTCAGTGAAGAATATTATGTTATTCGAGAATGGTTATTACCAGGTTAATAATGATTTATAATAAATTACAACTAGTTTGTACACATTTTTTTTTAACATTTATGTTTGTTTTAAAAGGATGGCTGTTGTTTTTGGAACTTTGCATGACTTTAGCAATATTGTTATCACTCGGAACTTTAGGAATAATTGCTGCTGTTATAACAAGATATCCTCAACGTCTCGTACTTAAATATGAGTACATGCTATCAGCTGCATGTTTCTTAGCAACTGCAACTACTAGTTAGTTGAAAATATATTACTATTTTGTATATCTCCTGACTAAAATGATTAAAATATGAATACATTTTTTTCCAGCTGTATTGATCTTCCTTACTGTATGCCTGTTTCCATTCAACTGTTGGAGACGTGATTGGCTCATGTATCCTATGTATAATCATCTATCGTGGTCATTTTATATTGCTATTGTATCAGGTTTTGTGCATGCATATGGAGCATGGTATTTGTTTAAGGTTTGTTGAATATTTATTTATTTATTGAAGTATTGAATCATTACAGCCAGACATTTATTTTTTTCAGGATGCACGAATTGCTTATGAACAAAGAAGAGAGAGCAAAAATTTAGTCATGCAAATGTATCCTCCTCATGAACGAAACTTCTATGATCAATAATACATCATTTACTTTCTAAAGATATTTTAAATAAAAGACAAATCCGTCCATTAGAAATATAACAATCCGTCCATTAATATTAACTGTTTAATTTTGTATTTAATAATTTATTTAATGATATATAATTGTCTATTATTGTGACAATTCATCTCATCTAAAAAAAGTATTATAATGCGTTATTAATAATGTTGTGTATAATTATTTTTTATTTTATTATGAGAATGTCATACCTGAATATTATGTTGTTTCGGTCTTGCAAATGGATATGTTCAAAATAATCCATTTTACTCTGTGTTTTTTTAATAAATTAAATTTACAAATTTAAAAATAAGAATATTGTCCAAGGCTTATGACTGAAATTTGTTATTTTGTACATTTTACTGGCCATAGAAGCTCGTCCACAGTAGTGCAGGTTTAACCTTATTGGCCTTATCACCCTTATGCCAATAGGAAGTTATCAAATAATGACAAGATTGAAGAGTGGAAACCAGTTTGCCATTGAGGTGAAGAAGCTTATTCTGGGACGAGTATAGTATTATAAAAACAACACAAACAGATGCAATGTCAAAATAAAAAAATTAACTACTTTGTACGCAAAAAAAAATACACTAAATTATAAATTATATTTAATATGGTTTAATGTATTAATGTTTTATAATTTTATTTGAATTTGTATTGTTTTTTACAGTGTATTCATGTTAACTATTATCTATTACTTATGAAAGTATATGAAATTATTTCAGGTTATTTTCTTATATACATTGCAGCAACCATCACTATTTTTAAACTGTTGTAGACTGTTGCACGAAAATTATAATAATTAATTGTTAACAACATTTTAGGTTCATTTTATTTTATACTATTTTCTGTTAAGCTTTCAGTATTAACATGCTTGATGTAATAGATAAATATTATCTATCTTATATAATAAAACNGCATCCAATCCGCCATACGCAGATGCCCTATACCTCTTAGATTTCTATACAGCGATGATTGATAGCTAGACCTTCGATTACAATTGTTCGCATTTAATTATTGTCTATATATATTCAAAAAAGAACCGGTCATACAGCAGGACATGGTATTAGTGATTTACACCAGATGAGGAAAAACCGCAAGACACTCAAAGTCACAATTTTCGGATTGCATGCCTCATCGTGTTACCCGACCGTTGCACGTCGTCCGCTATCCGACAAAGTCGGATTGTCTACCTGCAGGCAGAATACGCCCAAAGTCGAGCCGGGTGACTGACTTCCTAGACACTCTAAATTGCGGCAGTTAAATGACTTAATTTCTTTTTGAATTTCCGGCGGAACGATTTTCACTATACAAACACGACTATATTCGCGACGTCGCTCCCTTATCTCCCTCTTACCGTTATCACTTTTCATGTTTTCGCGTGGATTTCATCATTATTATATATATATATATATAATTGACTACAATTTAAAAACTTTATTTTCTTCCTACACTTATACATACGCACGTTATAAGATTCGCACATCATGCATCCAATCCCCATACGCAGATGCCCTGTCCCGCAAAGATTTGCATACAGCGATGATTGATAGCTAGACGTTCGATTACAATTATTCTTATTTCCTAATTTCTTATAAATTCAAAACAGAACCGGGCATACGGCGGGACACGGTATTATACCAGACGACAAAAGACCGCTAGACAGTCACAGTTTTCGGTACGACTCAATTTTTTTTCGAATTTCCGGTGAAACGATTTTCACTCGACCACCTCGAAGGCGCCGGAGGCGGCTTCCACAACGCCCGGAATCGAGGCACACGGGCAGCTAGTTTTTTTATAAAATACTATTATATAATTATATTCATATATTATTTTTATATTAAAATTTTAATAAAAGCAATTTATTTTCAATTGTTTTAGTACAATTTACTGTTTTAAACTTATTTCAAATTCAAAGCCATGCATTTACTGGTTGTAAAATTATGGCGTATTTTATAAGTTTCAATTTAAATCTATATTTCTAATACAAACATCTAAAAATGCATAAGTCTACACTGATTAGAATTTTATCTAGTTGGTAGTTTCTATACTATTAAGTTTCCCAATTGCAAGAAAAAAATGATCAAGTTTAGATACAGTTGCGCTATTTTTAATCAACTACTTATAAATATTTAATGTATAAAATTTGTCCTACATTACATGTTCATGTCTTCTTATCCAACACAGTCTACCATTCTCAACGCATAGTGCTACATGTGTATGTATACTTATTTACTATTCACTAATTGTAACTTATACAATTTATCGTCATTTGATAAATTTGGAAAAAAGATGTAACATGAAATGTTGGTATGTATCAAAAAGATGGTATGGCATTAAAGGCAGGATATTTTGTGGACGGAAAAAAAAAGATAAGCAAACATTACATGAAACTGCTGAGAAAAATTAAATCCATTCAAATGAACGGCTTGAGAATAAGACTGAAATATTTCTCGAAATTGTAGGAATTTGTTGAATGATACAGATATTCACGTTTAACTAATCAAAAGTTTTATGGGAACCCCGAAGTTAAGAATTGTCATAAAATTGCATTGAGCATCTCTATTCACTACCTATAGAACTATGCCCACTACCTATTGTTCTATGCCAATAGTCAGCGCAATCATATCTAACTAGAGAATGGTGGTGTCGAAGAAATGCGGAAGATACTTTTGAATCTATTTTAAGAGACATTAAGATATAGAGAATAAAACAATAATATGTCTCTAATAACTAAAATATAAAACGTTACGATTAGCATATGATATTCGAATTAAAAAGAGATAGACCACATACAAGTGTACCTACATTTGTATAGAATTATAGAGAACATCCTGTGCTTACTCAAGTGTCCTGAGTAATATTAAACTACATATTTAAAATTTTGAACAAAACTAATGTATCGATTTGAGTATACTGTAATTATGGATCAATTTATTTTTATTAGCTAAACCTATACTATTCAGATCAATTGAGAAAATTTTAATTTGATGATTATATACTAAAACTAGAACAATAAGTAATTTAATGAAAAGATTTATTTTTTCACCAGCGAAAATGGATACATTGAGTATGAAGGATGACAATGATAAAACAATTGAGTTTTGTACATTTTTTCAAAAACAAAACAAACATAATATTTGATTAGGTCTTTTTACGTGTATATTTATACATTATTAACTTCAATAATAATAAAAATATAATACATATTAGGTGTATAAAATATATTATGTGAGCATAATTGAAATTTCTGTCACTTCGTAAATAACATTCAATATTATCTGTACGAACAGTAAGAATTTAAGTTTATATGTAAGACTGTCAGTGCAATTTCTGTAGTTTGGTACTATTTATAAAAAATTAATAAATTTGGTTCACACCAGTGTTGTGTATATTGTGAAAATAATATTTTTTTTAAGTACAATTAATTATTCAACAACAATAAGGTATCAATCTAGTCACAAGGCACAAAATATAATTGTGACACCATAAATGTATATTATTTATAAAAACAATAATTTCATTCAAAAAAATAAAAAATAATTATAATAAAATAAATATGAAGTATAAAAATACTTCAAAAAAAAAAAAAATACAAATAATAACAATAATTTTATAAAACACTATTACATATTTAAAAATGTAGGATCACTGAAATTTTTAAACTTGCATGTACGTCATAATTTAAAAAAAAAATTATAGTTATAATAAAAATTGAAAAATATGATATAACATCCATACAATGCAACTAACAATTTCTATATGAGGTACACAAGTTACTAAGTTTGAATACTGTTATTAGATTACACGATAAGTTATAAGTTTCAAATAGTTGTATCAGCAAAATGCAAATTGTCCCAATGACTAGTTTTGTATTCTACTAATACACACTTATCTCTCAAATCAATAGTTGTCATTTGAAAACTGTTACATTATTTATGAATGACAATTTCTGTTTAATGTTTGCATTTCTTTGGCTTAATATTAAATATTTTAAAATATGTTCGATTAAAATTCATAACTCTAATCTGAGAAAACGAATATAAAATGTATAGGCCAAGAAGTTCAGATCCTCCATCTAAATTCCAATCAGTAATAAATCAACAATCAAAAATATGTTATAATTTTTTTTTAGTTATACAATAAATAAAAATAATTAGGTATATTGTATACAGAAATATAATGATTTTTTTTAAATTGCACATCGTAAAAATATGATATAACAGAATTTATGATTTTATTAGCAAATAAGTCTTTATAATTAAACTGGTGATACTAACTTGTATGTCACATATATATGAATAATTATAAATGTATACACACTTTAAAAATTCAACAGATAGCTATTCTAAACTACCCTGATGATGAATTCAACCCAATAATAATTTAAAAAAATGTTCTATAAAAATATATTGCCATTGCTAATAAGCGACTTAAAAATGTTGTTCTAACAGTTATATAAAATCATAATACTAACATCTTAATTACAATCCTTTAATATTACATTTTGGAATGATTATTATTTTATATTTTTATATTTATCTCTAGTGTTATAGTCATATCACATGTGATCATTGGAGGGGTAATGTTATTTTAACATAGATTTGCATTTGGTAGAAGGTAACTTCTGTAATTTGTATATAATATTCAGAATTCACATTAATCCACTCCAGCAAAACCTTGTGAGCCTTCAATTGCTTTAATTAATTTGTTTCTCAATTCATGATAGCTTTCATATGGTGGAAGATCCAACCTATTAAAACTATATACAAAAAAATTAATTTAACTTAAAGCAAATATAATGAATAATTTGAATTCTTACCAAGTGTGTGCCCTAGGATAATTTTCTTTGGTGCCCCATCTTTCAATTGTAAACAATTGTGGTCCATTACTTCCATACAACTCTTTGAATCCATTCATTGGAACTCTAGATGTGCCCGTAACAAACTGCAAAAGTCTTGATCTCATTTCATTATTAAATGATAAGACGCCCTATAACAAATGTATAAATAATTTATAATACATTGATTCACAATATTAAACATTTGACTACACAAACAATATACATGTATATTACCTACCGGTTACAACAGTTTTTTGGCTTCTGGTATTATAGTAAATGACATTATAAAAAACATTTCAAAATATTACATAAAAAAAAATGAGGACATATTTAAAGAGTATTTCAGGGGACCCATGTCTTTCCTCGTCTACATTATTTAAATAAATACATACTAATTTAAATTTTTTTCTATTTTTGCATTGCATACTTTATTTCTTAATATACCCCTGTGCAAGGGGGTTATTGACATTCTCACAGATTGGCCACCCCAAGCAGATAGTGCAATATCAGCTTACATAATATAATCTGTTCTTAGCCAGTGGTAAACACAGATATTTTCAATAAGAGGAGTTATATAAAAACTTTTTTAACACTCCCCCTCCTTTATTCATGTCACTATATTTAGCACTAATAAAATGATAGAAATATAAACAAATAATGTTTTAGTGCAACGAAGTAACAATACAACTGAAAGTAGATTATTCTTCTTGGTCATATAATATTAATTACAACAGTTGTAATAGTAAGGCTCAGAAAGAATTGTAAAACAAAAGATATGAAAGCCAATCTCATAACATTTTAAGTATGGACTTGTATTACACTGTCACATGAGAAAAAATAATTTTAAGGAGAACCGAACTTACTAAAATTTGTTATTTATTAAATCTTTTAAGAAAATGAAATAGTTGTCTAAATGGTCATAAACCAAATTATTGGGAAAAAGTTTAAAGAACTACTATTTTAACAAAATAGTAAATATTATGTTGATTAAATGTTATTCTTCAATAACAATGGATCAACACAAACAAAAACAATCACTAGCAACAAGCCATCTTAATCCCTCGCTGGGAAAGACATTACATCATGAACATGTTTTTAGAATTGCAAAGAATTAAAAAAATACCTTTGTGTGTTTAGGATTATATATTATATTTTAAAATAGACATTCATCATAAAAATGATGTCACCAAAGCAACTAATAATAATAATAATAAAAAAAATCTAATGAATTTCAGATAGGCTATCTCCAAAATGACTTGTTCAGGTTAAAAAAATATTAGGTACAAAATATTTTAATTATCTTATAAGTATTATGGTGATTTACATTTTATGAGAGAATAGTAATACTTTTTCATTCTGGAATATGGTGTCATGGGACCCTTCACTTCCTATTGATAGAGCATATCCAAAGAAGATTTTTAAAACTTGCAGTATTTGAAATTCGGATCAATAGCACCATAAAACAGTTGTTCTAAGATAGCGTTTCTCATAGACCGCGACACACTTCTCTCACGGTCTCTCTTCATTCTTTCTTTTATAATCTTATATCTAATTATGTTTAATAAATAGATGAAGTTTATTTATAAAAGTTCCTGCTCAGGTGGCTACAAGTAATTCACCTATTCTTGTTTTTTCTCTTATATTTTTCTCAAACTCTCCTATTCATCATTATGAAATTTGCAAATGAAGACCCTTTTTCTTTGATATTTCAATATTTATAATATGTAATATTTTCTTTTGATTATAGGATCCCGTAAAAATATATAACTTAACGTAAATGTATAATAGTATTAAATGTACATACTCTCCAAAACCATTGAATAACAATATTGTTGGGTGAATAATCTCCTTTGTAATGAGTATTTTCTTTCCAGTCTTTAACATCAATATTTTGAATACCACACATCAAAAGTTCCATTTCATTTTCATCAAATATTTTAATATAACTTAAAGGTACTATGGAACCAAAACCCTGTAGAAAAGCATTCATTTGTTCTTGTATACGGGATACAAATCTCCATTGAATCACTAAACTAAATTTAATAAACAAATTATACATCAATGTTTCATAGATTTGAATAAATGTTATGTATAGATTATATTATATATCATTCATTCTTAATTGATCAATATTTTACATAAACTTACCTTATATATTCATCTTTATTTTCTTGTGTTAGGTGAATATTTGCACCATCAGGTTTCAATTCTCTGTGAGATGTATGACCCAGACTATCCTCATCAAGCGAAAATGTTAAATCTAATTCAGAAGGGTCATTTTCTTTAATCCATAAAAGTGAATTATAGTACTCTGAATCTACGCTTTCCATATCTTTCAATTCAATGGGCTTTTCCAGCATCATTTTATAAAAAGGCCGAATGAAGAATGCTACAGAAATAAATGAATGTATAGATATTTATTTTACATATCATATATTTAAAACAAATTCATCTAAGTAATAATTACCATCTAATAGTTTGCCATGATAAACAGCCATACCAGCTACAGTTCCAATAAATTTAAAATAATGAAGATGCTCTTCATTACATAATCCTGACATAGCATTAATTTGTAGTGTATAATTATCCATTGCAGAGTATTCAAAAAGGCCATAATATGGATTAAACATCTCTTTAGACAGCAGGAAAAACCATTCCCTAGCTAAACCTCCATAATCAAGACCAACTTCTTGTTCAAATTCAACCCATAATTTTGCTCTTAATTTATCTGGATGCATAGAATTAATAATTCGGAATGAGTCTTCAAGTATATTTGATCGTCGTACTTTAATCTCCATTTTAGCAGGGGGTCCATGAGCCTAACAATTAATGTACGGATTAATAAAAAAAAAAAATATACATATATATATATACATATTAATGATTATATTATTATTATTGATATCTTAAAGTCAAGAGAAACAATAAAAAAGTACTGAGCTTATAAAAAAATTCAAGATATTAATTAAAATGGTAAAATACAGCTAAGATATAAATAAATTTGTTGTATTAAACTTACCATTTTACTCAGTCTTGTTTTGAGAGACTCATACTTCCTCTTATAATCTCGAGAATAAGGTAACGCCTAAAAATAGAAATTGTTTATAAATATTTGTTTAAATTATATGTAATAAAATATCAAACTTACAGGACCAGCAATCTTGGGATTATTTAATCTAGGATCTTCCCATTGAGTTGTTCTTGTATCTAAGTATAAATATTAAAATTAATTAGTATCATTTACAAACTATTATAAATTAAAATTAATAACTCGCCCATTTTAAATATTTATACAAAAACGTCTGAGTCTATGTAATTGATGAACAACTGTAAATGATCTACAAATTACACGCAAATACACTTTTTCCATTATTTAAAAATAGGTGAGCCAAAAAATATTAATAAATTATTTACTACCTATAAGTTTTTAATGCTTACTTATAAAACATGAAGCCATACATTTTAGAAGTTTGTACAATAAGTTTCTAGCCTAATTATGATTAAAAAGCATCATATTTTTAAAACAACTTTACCAATCTAACTGAATTGAGAAAATACACTAACCTATTTTTATAAAAATATATTAATATAATATAATAAATCTCATATTATCGCACATAATATTAAGGCAAAATCATTGTATTCAAAAATTCTATGTATATATATTATACTCAAATTTAAAAATCTTTAATAATCTTCATAACGTTTGGAGCAACAAGAAAATTGAAAAATTAGCTTAACAAAGAACAGTGGATTAATAGAAGTATTTGAAACACTTTTACCACAAACATGTTTGCTTACACAACAATAAAGGAATCTTGTAAACCCCTTAATATTCCTTATCTTAATCAGAAATCAATTTTTAATTTACAATTTTAATAATACTAGTCTTACTATGATCAATAAAAAATATTCGTCCATCTGCGTGAACTCTTTCTTCCCATCCTTCTGGTAAAGGTTCCAATTCATCATTGTAAGCTGATGTAGATACAACACGATCAGCTGCTGGTGGTTGGCTTTGATTAGGCATAGAACTTGCTCTACCTGTTCTAGGATCAACCCAAGTTGTAGCTCTTGTATTATGATCAATAAAAAAAGTTCGACCATTGGGAGCGACTTGCATAGACCATCCTTTTGGTAGACCATCAGATCCTTCAGGAATATCGTCTTGGACTACAGTGGTACTACTTTGTTCATTTGAATCGACCTGATCACTCTGAAACATTAATGCAATCATAGTTTTATCTTTAAATAATTATATAAATCTAAATAAATTTAGTAGAATATAATTGCATATAGAATGCAAACAAAGTATTATTTCTTCAAGTGTTCAATTAATATGGAAATACAACCATACATCAGGCATACCTGATTCTGATCAGCTGTTGCTGATATACTGGAAAGCCGACGATCAATGTTAGTAAGTGGATCTGACTCTTCATATCCTTCATCACTCTCATCATCTGCATCACTTTGAACAGCCTTTTAACATGCAATATATACAATGGCAACATAATAGCATGCATTTTAAATAGACAGTTAAAATATACTATTACAAATTGTAATAATACAAATTTAAAAAATAAATTATTTTTGTATTAATTATAATTAATAATATTAATATATACATGCATGTGTTGATTTAAGATCATTTAAACAACTATCATGTATGTTTTAATCAGAATTGTGTAAATTTAGTTTTTGAATTGTTTGTTAAGAGCTACTAATGATTTTAATTATTTTAATACTTGGGGTAAGTACCTATATATTTTCTTCTAAATCAAATGAAACATTAATTCTTTTAACATTTAAAAAAGTAAAATAGATCCTAAAATTTAGTAAAATATCAGAATTTTTCTGCAGAAGATAATCAAACAAGTTGTTTCTATTCTAAATACTTTCTATATAAGTAAAGAATAAATATCAATTGGTGAAAACAGCAATAAAGTTTTTAAAGAAATTGCAGCAGCAAGTGAGATTTAGAAGTTTTTAATAATAGTATGCATTACTATATTGAGCATAAGTAAGATGAGTTCCAAACCACCTACACTCAATATTATGTATTAATTTGTACAATAATTTTTATATTCACATTGAAGAAATATAGATGAGGTATCATGCTACTTAAAAATAGAAATAAATTGTAAATAATGACCTCGATAATGACTTTTACCTTTTTCCGAGTAGGATCACCTTTATCAGTTTCTGGAGTATCTACACTGATATGATATCTTCTTTCAAATTCTGTAGCTGCTAATGCCAAGTTTTGAATTGTATTTGCATCAGGTAAATCCCTAAAATAATAAAACAAAGTTAACTACATATCATTATTATTTATTATTTATAAACACTGGCTGAAAAAATATATTTTTACAATATTTATAACACTGAATATAGAAATAAACCACAAAACATAAATTATTTTTATTAAACTCTGGAAGTGAGAAAACTGCTATTATGTAACTCCACCTCCCCCTCTCATCATCAAGCAAACTAAAATTCTATACACAAAATATTGTCAATATTAAACTCACGTTATTGTTGGTCTTTCCCACTGAGTAGATCTAGCCAAATGATTTACGTAATAAGTTCTCCCATTAGCATCTTGTCGTTCTTCCCAACCAGAAGGTAACACCCCTTGTGGCTCAATAACATTTGGTGTATAAGACTAATAAAATATATGTAATTATTGATAGAACATAAATACATTCAATTAATTTCTTACAGAAGGTGTATGAGAAATGTTTAAAACTTCAGCATTTTCAATCATTTGCCATTCGCCATCTGCAGAAAGGCGACCAGAAGTTCCGGGTTCATGTTCTGGAACGTAAGCCAGATATAACTCAAGATAACCCTTTACTCTTGATCTTGCACTAAAAAATTGTAATAAATGTATAAATTCAGCAATAAAGGTTTAGATTAAAATTCAATTAATTAAGTTAAACTTATCAAACCTTCTAGGTTTTAATAAATATTGAAGACTGAATATATTTCTGCCAATAATTTCTTTTGGAACATTATTCAATGGTACCTCAACCATTCCTAGAAAATCATCTCTTGTGAGACGATTTTCATCAAATACTTGCAGGACTAATTTATGTTCATGAGGACGGACCTGAAATATGTTAAGTTAGATTCTATCAACTTCTATTTTATACAAATGTTAACTAGTTGTCATTTAAAATAAAAAACAACAATGACACATGAAAGGTTTGAATACTATTTTAAATATTTTTAATGTCATACACTTCAATACTTTAGATCAGGGGATCAAACATTTCTAGAACACAGACTCCTGACTTTAATTTATTATTTTTTTAATCGACCCATACATATCTTGATAAAAAGTTTATTTAATACTATGTTAAAATACAAAATTAATACATATATTATGTACATTTACTTCCTCAATAAGTGTCGATAGTTAACCTCTTTTTATTTTTATGCTTATAAATACAATAATTTACTTACCCGAAACACAAACTCTTCATTCCAAACTGGATTTAAGGTCTGAAAATAAAAATACATGTATTTTTTCAAAATATGTCTTACTAATAAAATAAAATGTAAAACAACTAAACCAGTTTAGTACAAAATAAATTAATATAACTTCTATAAATCTAACTTTAAAAATCATAAAATGCCCCTACTACTACAAACTTTTAAAAAGAGTTTAGAGAAATCTAAAATTAAAAAGATCCATCTCCTAATTCTCTTTTTCCTATTTCCAAAAAACCTACCTAGATAAAATAAACAGTTCAAGACTTACTCTTACACTCGGTTATTAGTTATAAAAATTATTCAATTTTGAGTGTACCCATTATAAAATACATATAAATGGTAAAATGTTAAAATCTAATAAAAAGAAACCTTTGTGTGCCACTACTATAAATTAAAATGTATTACAATTTTATCAAATTATAGCAACTTAGATATTTTATTTCAATACAATTACTTGAACTAGATGGGTTAGAATTTCTAGAAAATTCAACAGAAACTTACCTACCCTAGATCTTAAATCTTAATTTATTTTATTTTAATGTTTAGATTAATAATATTTTATGCAATCGTTATACATATAACACATATAATATAATATTTACCTTCTTTTTAGTTTTAGTTAAAACTGAGTCTATTGCAACATTTCCAACAATAGTGTTCAATTCAATTTTTACATAAGGATCACTAAAAAAATGTATAGTTATAATTTAAGTAAACATAGATACTATTGAATTTAACAAATATAAAGGTCAAAATATATAATTTACCTTGCACCAAATATATCTTTCTTTGCAAGTGAATGACCAGCAACCACTCTTAATCTCAGTAGCGGATCTTGATTCTAAAACAAAGGTAATTCATTGTTAAATATTTAAATACTCATACTCAATATTTGCATTAATAGCAAATATTTTTATTTAGCCTCGTGAATACACTGTATAACATAATGCTTAAAATCGTAAGTAATTAGTATAGACTCTAGATTTACAATAAGAATCATGTCAACCATTCAATATATTTGGTGGAAATAACATGTGGGTAGTCAAGCAACTAACTCTTGCAAACATACAAGAAAGTTAACCACTTAAAATCTTCATAATGTTGATTAAATAATAGGTATATTAATATTAATTCTAAAAATTGAAATGAATATTATATAATGCAAAAATAAATAAACAAATATTTAGAACCACAGATCAAAAACAATTCTTCGACATGTGCTAAGTAGTGAAGGTAGATTCCAGACCCAACATACTAGTTTTTAGTGGGGTTTTCTAGCGATTTGATTTATATAAATATATTTATCATCACATTTATAGTATTAGGTATATAGGTACTTAAATGTTTGTATATTGTAACTTTTGAATATTGAAATAAAATTCACTAGGTTTTATTCTTTTAATAACTGCTTACTGTATGACATTCATCATTATCAAAAATATTATCTTTAAAACTCATATTTTGTTAGTCAACATTGATTAAATTAAGTTATATCCAAATCACCAAGTAATAGTGATTTAATACATCTAAAAGACAACATGTAAAATGTAGCAAGAGTGATTTTCTCCCTTTGAACAGAATGTCCACCATCCACGATATGTGTGTAATAGGTATTTTATATTTCCCTCCTAAACAAATATATCTAATGTAATTAATTTGAAATTACAATGACAAATAGAATAGATAAAATAGATTACTTAAATGCCTTTAAATGAAACAAATATAGGTAATATTATATATTATTTATAAACATTAATCTGTTTTGTTAAGCATATACTTCTGACTGATCAATTTAATACTTCTATATATCATGTAGATATTTAAATTTTAAATGAATATAAAGTAAGCAGTGTTATGATTTGGATGAATTTTTTTTTAATACCTGAATACATTTTATTCAGAGGGCGGTAGATAAATGTAATGATTGATGACTAATAGATTTTAAATAATGTATACCTAGTTGTATACATTAAAATAATATTTTTTTTAATGAAAAAAAACTCACGGTTAGTGTTGATTCCATTTTCCAATATTGGTACAACCTAATATTTTAAGATCGCACTAAAATCACTGTCGTAAATTGTTATTGATACATCGACGCATATTTGCAATTAACAACTATTATCCTACGACTATTATATTTTACGGAAATATGTGAATATGTGACAAATTAAAGAGTAAAGTAAAATTGATAGACTGATATAAAAAAAAAACACTGGACAATGACCATTGGACGAGGGTCACCATATGTTTTCCAGTCTTTTCAAATCATCAACTCAAAATATTGTATATTATTCATTATTAATTTGTCTAGTATCTATGTCCGTCTGCTAAGGTAGTAAGGTTGAACCTTGCACAGAAATAATCACAAAAAGAGAATTATTCTATATTAAATATATTATACAGGATGGTCCACAAAGTATGCTCCCCTTTTTTTCTCTTATGATAAAGTTATTCAAAATCTAATTTTTGGAATCTTTAAATATACTCAAAGACCATATATTTTCACATTTTTGAAATTTTCTGTACCATTTACGGAGTGTCCTGTGGCGACAAGGACTTTTACTTTTCAAATGAAAACCCCACTTTTGTACTGTAAATTATTAAGTAGATACATTTTTTAAGAATTTCGTTGTATCGAAATCAAAATACTAACGAGTAGTTCACCAGTTATAAGACATTTTGTGCAAAGGATAATGGTCCATGGTTATAACCCGGGCCATGGGCGCTCTATTATAATATTATATAAGTACAAAGATCGTACAATGTATGTAATTGAAATTGAATAATTGATTGTAATTTGTAAGCAGTAAACCTAAGTGTTTGACAAAATAAATATTAAATTATACATTACTTTATGTAAATATGTTATGTGTATAACAACTGTGTAAGCATAATATTCATTACTATAAACAGTATAAACTATTATCCTTATTTCTTTGCTCACATAATGTTTGATAACTAGAAAACTACTAGTTCGAATTTTGATTTCGATACATCAAAATTCTCAAAAAAATTCCCCGTTAAATAATTTACAGTGAAAAAGGGGGGTTCTCATTTGAAAAATAAAAGTTTGTATCGCCACAAGACACTCCCTAAGTGGTACAAAAAATCTCAAGAATGCGAAAATATGGTCTCTGAGTATATTTGAAGATTCAAAAAATCAGATTTTGAATAACTTCATTAGTTATTATTAGTATCAAAGAAAAAAGGGTGTGAGCATATACTTGTGGGATCACTCTGTAGACTATTAATATGTTATATTCTGATATTCATGACCGGATTTAGTGTGGCTGAGTGTTCTGCAGTCTGTTTCCGAGGGCCCCTACAGTTTTGTTATTATTTAATGATATTTAGGTACCAAAAAAATGTATTTTATTCGAATTGTCACACAATAAAACGAAGCTGGGCATTAACGAGCTTATAAGTTAAAGTTGCTTTTAAATAAGTTGGGTAGGTACATAACGAGTTAAGTTTGCTTCATGTTATGAAGTAAGTTATGGGTTAATACAATACAAATATACAATGCTGAAAGCAATATTAGTATGATCACGTTGAGTTATTTTTTTCTTCAAGCCACAGACTTAAAATATATTCTATTTACGAAGGTGGGAATTTACTTGTCTAAAAATTAAAGTAAAAAAGTTATTTTTTTATAGACTTTTTCTTAACTAGTAAACTAATTTGATTTTAACTTATTAGTTATTTATACTTATTCAGTTAAGATTTGTAATGCTGGCACTTAACTTTTTATAACCATAATAATTATGATTATTGGGCAGTGAAGTTTATTTTATTTCCTTATCACGCTGAACTAACGGACAATACACTCACTCGTTGACCCATTTTCGATTTTGGTCATTTATTTTCTAATAATATAATATCATCATATTCTGATGTTTCCACAGCTAAATGTTCGAGTAAATCAAAATACTAGGCACTTTGTGATTTGAAAGTATTGTGGATAAAAAATGTTTTTAACTGAAATCAGTTAAATTTATTTTCCATCTTAACTTTGAATTAACTTAACTTGTCACAGTTCATTATCTTCCTTAATTTGTCAAATATCAAATATTGTTCATAACAATTAACAATGGTTATAATATTGCATATTCACAGCCTTATTCACAGCCTCACAGGATAATAATTTATATTAATGTATTATATTATAACAGAAAAGTTATAGGGTAACCACCAAAGGCTCTTGCAGCAAAAAAAATATAACAATTTAATTAGTAGATATCCGGTACACATTTATATACATTCATTAAGAGGACGACGCAGTCGCATGTGTAGTCTCTGTTTTACATAAGTGCAAAATATCAAAAACTGTTTTGCGCGAGATAGAATCACTCAGGCAATAGTTCAAGCTGAGAAACCGATTTTTCACACTTTTCACACCAAATTTGAATTCGATGATATAAAATCATTGTATCCAAAAACGATTCCGAGCGAAGACGGCCTGTCAGCCAATAACATTACTAAGAAATTTAGTATATTTGAAGAATGAGGATATTATTGTGATTAAAGTAATTTATTACACTATTAAGAAATAGTGTAGGTTAAATTATTTTTTGCCAAAAAAATTACGTTTGAAAAGTCATTGTGTGTATAAAATATAATAATATACTTTCAAAGTTTCAAGTAACCACGAATAACATTTTTATGTTGCAACAAAATTACTTAAATCATTATTCTTGGTTAATATGTAATTCAATAAACATTTGAACATGAAATAATTATAAAAAAACTGTTTATATAATTTTTAGATTTTCAGGTTACAGCATAACCTACTTACCCTGGAACCTTATTGTTTTAAATGTTCAATAGAAAAATTGTTCTACGATAAATCGGGTGAATATCCAATGTTGTAAAATGTTGAACTTCAAATGCTCATAAAAATGTAATTTGATTTTCTACAGTAGACTTTTTTTTTTTGATAAAGGTAGACGAACTTATGAGGAATCTATTAGATATTTATGATATTAGTATTAATTTTCAATTATATTACTATATTAGATTTAAAAAGAAAAAAATGTATGAATTAACAACTCAAAATAATTTGCAAATATTCGTGATTTTTAAGTGCTTTATACTTTATAGTCTAATTTGAAATCCAGACGTTTATAAAAAAATATTGCGGATTTAAGCTCAACTTTTTTTTTCAATTTCCACACCTAACAACTTCCGAGTTACGATAAACCTTGTTATATTTTCAAGTTTTTTGATGGACCAAAATTTTTTTATCGACATATTAACTTTAAAATAACTACTAATAATTGAAAATTTCATATGCCTATAAATAGCTCAACGAATGTAAAAATATTTTTTAAATAAATATCGTATGGAAAATGCTAATATATACTTTCATTGAAAATTTCATGTATCTACGGTTATTTGTTTTCAGGTTACACCAAAAACCAAAATCGATTTTATCAAAACTGATTTTTTTGTAAAAATTTCTGTTTTCCTCTAATTTCTTTTTTTCCTTCCCATCAGCGCTTTTGAAAACTATTGAGAATTTTAAATTTTGACATCACAAATACACTTACTTAAGTCACTTTCCCACAAGAAAAGATACTGAAGTTGAAAATTGAAGCATTATTTTGACTACTTATCGTAAACACAAAAAAACACTCATCATTATAAAATCAATACATTTATCCCTCCGCTCAGAATCTGAAACTAAAGCTGTTTTTGAATATTATCTTAAATCTAGAGGCGTAGAATTTTAGTAAGTTTTCCATTTCTACCATCTAACTACAATATGAGGGGTGAATTGCAGTTAAGGCTGGTATCGTTAAGTTACTGCAGTGTTTGTAACGCGTTACAATGTTACAAATAATTTTATTAGAATTATTTCCAAGTTACAAAAATGTAATGAAAATTACTTAAAAAGTAATTTCTATAAAATAACGTATTAGTTTTGACGTGTTTAGAACTTGTTGTGTATAGAAATATAAAAATAGTACTATACAAATAAAATGTCTTTAAATATATCTATATAATATTATAATATATTTAATTTTAGCTTGTCACAATTAAGTTTTCAATGATTTGGACATGTCACTTGCACCGTAAATTATGAGTTAAGTTAATTACATGTAATACGACAATAGGTCACAAACAGAACGTTTCCTATGAATATGTAAAGTGGATTGTTGTTATTAAGTTTTTAATTTTAATACGTTTCTAACAACAATTAATTTCTATGTATGTACGTAAACCATATGAATCACGGATGAATCATCTATGTTAACTTTAAGATTTTGATTTTTCGTTTGGTCCTCTGTTGTTTTTTTAAACTTAAAATTTAAATTCTTTTTATAAAACGTTAAATGTCAGTATAATTTGATATTAAGAAAATATAAAAATGTATAAGTTATTCACCAAGCATGCTCATCCATATTTTTTCCTTCAATAATGGATTTATTCAAATTCTGAATTTTTTAATTATAAATAATTATATTTAATAATATTTATATTTATATTATAATATAATTTTTTTAATTTTTTAATATACTCAGACCATATTTTAAAATTGTTGGGTTATTTTGTATTACTTAACTTCTTAAGGAATGTCCTGTGATGATAAAATAAGCTTCTTTTCTCAAATGAGTATCCCCTTTTTTACTGTAAATTATTCAGTGGATAATTTTCAAAACAGTGGACTGTTTTCTTACTTTCTTAGTTATTATTTTTTATCTTCATAGTAAGGCTAATAGTTCTTAAAAAGGTTTCCTTCACAAAAACATAAGATCGTAAAATTGAATCTACCTAGTATTTATTTATTATTACCTATACTTGGGCCATTTTAACAAATTATTAATATTGATAGAGTAATATCAATGACTAAAATTGTAAAATAACCATGGCCCCCATGTCTTATAAACCTATTACTTATGAACCTTTTATCGTTAGAACATAAAGTTAAATAACTCAAAAATTACTTGTAGATATACGAATTTCCTTGTAAATTCCCAATTGGAAACTGGAAGAATGTAACAAATTTACTTTTACCGATCGCATTATTTTCTAAAATTGAAAATGTACATCTTTTTGACTATGTAGCAGTAGTTTATAGTACCTACCTACGGGATCAACGCTAGAGTGATGCGTAGGAACACTATGGAAACCTATAATTTTCCAAAAAATATAAATAGGGAATTCATAGTTACCTAGTTAAAAATGCTAAAAATGAACTGCAAATTAAATTGTCAATGAGAAAGGAAAACCTAGAAAAGGAATTTATTTTATAGCCCCCAGAGAAAAAAAATTAGCCACCACTTCTATGATATTAAAAAAAAAATATTATGTTGAAAAGGGGTGCAATAAATGTTGTGCCCGGGAGCAAAAAATCACTAAATACGACCCTGTTTTTTGTTGATTTGTTACTAATAAGTTAACTATTTTAATCAATTCGTATTTTTGTGCTCATAATATTTTATACAGCTAAATTATTTATCGAGACATAATGTATTTTGGTTAAAAAAAAAGCTAGAGGCCCGGGCAGCAATCGTAAATCTTGACCATTCTGATAGGGGGATTAAATCGAAATACGGGCACTATACAGTATGCAGAGGCCTTGAAAGGTTTTGCTGGTGGAGCCACGAGTTAGCTTTATAGTCCTTAATTCTTAACTATTACCGTTGATAAATATTAAATACTATAAACCGTATTACCATTGAGTACCTATAATATATTACACAATATATAATTAATATTATAACATACAAATCTCAAAACTAAGAATTTCAATAAATTATTTAAGCACAAAAATGCAGGTATTCTTGGAAAATAACCTTGAGTCGGCTGTGTCCTGTGTGTATGAGAGATATTTTTGTTCGGGGTACCTAATCTTCAAAATTACCAACTGAATTTGAATTTCGACAAACTTAACACTATGAATCAGGTCTCAATTCTTTCATTAACATAGTCTAAAATCTCCAAAATTAGGTACCAAAATAACCAATTTCAGATTTAAAATCTAAGTACCTATACAGCCTACCAGTAGAAATAAGAGTGAAGAGATTGCTCACACACTTCTCCTATACCCTATAAAACAATGGCCGGTTCCTCTGGTTATATGGTTTTTTTCGACTTAAGGTGGGTCCACGCCTCGTCGTGTTGTGTAGTGTTCCGTACGTTTAATACATAGGTAACAAATACTTGTCACACGATACCTACAAGTTGAATATATTCAACTTTATACAACAAGGTGAACTGTCAATCTCCCTTTAGATTCCGCCGAGAACGACGCATCAAGTGGATGTCATAATTATGTTTGTAGATACACCTAACCTACACATTAATTTATTTAAGAATTATACACTTGGCGTGGTAAATAGTAGTGCTATTTTTACTTTTTACTTATTTTATACCTACTTTTCTTAAAAACCGATTAATTCCACAAGATCTTAATTTAAATTGTTAATATGATAGTGTTACAGGTAAGTATGTAATGGCGTTATGACATGCAAGAAATAGTTTTTAAACGATTAGGCGTTATATTATTGTGTATTAATTATAATGATAGGTACTTTAAAATTATAAAGCTGATAACTTTAAGTTAATAATAATATTCATACATTTTATATTATTTAAATTTTTGTAATTCAGAGCTTTGATTATTTTTTTAAAGTATAAATCCGAGTATAAGTTAAAAGGTAAAGCAGACAGCAGTTATAGCTATTGCCTATTGGAAAACATATGATTAATTATACATAACTAATTATGATTATCACAATCACATCGGTAATAAAAATTATAGCAACTTAGACCATAGACGTACATACGTACTTATCTAATATACGATTTTAAGTACCTAGGTACATTATGCGTATTAGTGGTAGGTATTAAAGGATTTAGAATAAATGTATATCAAAAAAATAAACTATGTAAATACGAGTTATATTATTATGCTTTTATTAATAGTATTTTTTTAATAATACCTGGTATTTTTAATACTTATTGGCTATAATTTCTAAATAGGTATTTACTATTTAGTAATATTAGTTGTCTTGTACCCATACTGATATACGGTTATACGTACCATGCATTGATTTATTTATAAAATCTCAATCTTAATATTTTGATTACAATATATTATAACATTTATCCAAATACCTATAAAATTAAAAAAGTTATAAGTGTTTTCTAAGCATGTTTTTAGATAAAATTAAAATAATACGTAATTATATTATATTTTATAAATTAGGTTGGGCGCACATCAGTCATCAAAGCAGTGCGAAACAGGCGGCCAGGTTATTACACTATTGCACTATTGCAGTCGTGGCGATTTTTTGTTTCACTGTATTATTGACTGGTGTGCACCAGCTGACCTTACTCAAATTATTTTTTCTCATATAAGTTAATTTCATATTGATAAAACATTGTGTTTGTAACATATTATTTTCATATTATCAAAAAGGTCAATTTTGGCTCGATAAATATCACAATATAAACAAACGCCTACCTGATAAGTTGGCCAGTTGAACCCTTGAACAGTGAACCTACCTCATTATACATGATTATATTGAAACTTGACCGTAGATTTAAAAATAGTATTTTATTATTATAGTGTACCATATGTAGGTAGGTATAGTTGGTACAATGGTACCGGTAGAAGCTCGATTAAAGACATAAAGGTTTATTTTTAACCGTGTATAGAAGTAAAAATATAATACTCAATAATAAACAGCCCAATGGTCCATGAGATGAGGGTCCAGGGTTTTATGATGAACCATCACTTATCAAACCATATTTTTACAGTCGGAACTCGGGAAAATCTCAAATCGACTATTATGGATTAATCAAAAACTTATTCTTGAATTAAATATGCGAATGACTACTAAATAGGCTTTTGATCAATAATCTTTAACACGTGGATAACTTGCACACTAGACCTCCAACGGTTCAAACCATTGGTTTAATAGAGTTATATATTTTTTTATACATAGGTACAAAATAATTTTAAATAATACCTGAGTATTGTATTTGGCTGTAGTTACAACAACAATAATAGAAATAATAATAAACTAAAATATTTTCATTATGTTCAGAAACTACACCCCTTTCAGATGGATATTACTATTTTTTTTAAATTAGTTGGTTAAATTATTTTAATAATTAGGTACCAAAATACAGGTTTAATTATCAATTTTTAAATTATCATGTAAGTACCTATTGACATCTATAGTCATGGACATTTCTAATATTTACATGTTTAATGTCGTTTGGCATGAAAAAATTATTAATTTAAGGGCCCAATAAAATTAAAATAGACCAATCATGGGCCACTAAACTATGTTTAAGGGATCATTAGCTTACTATTGATTCGTTAAATTTTTTTAGTGATTGTTCATGTAACCAGGCATAAGAATAATGAAAATGTAAGTAGGTAATGTATTTACATTGTTATTTGTTATTATTATTTACATTTATGTTAAAAAATTATAGCATCTAAATTCAAATTGTGTTACATACTTTATTATTACTTTACACTAAAATTAATAAATAATGTTGGATTAGGAATATTTTAACTCGTAAAAAGTAAATACTTTAATATTTTCAGCTATGGTATACCTAATTAATATTTGCATAGAATATTTAAAAATAAAATAAATGTTTGTACATCTACAAGTTTACCGTTGTAAGTCCAATAGGTGGAATAATAGTAGATTTTCTAGTGGGTCTTCTAGGTTGTGGGGAGGTACCAGTATGGGAGGTACCAGTATGTCTACTTCCTGTTGAATGGCGTCGTATAGGTATAATCCCGGCAAATCTCCTTCTTGATGGAGGCACGTCTTCATCAGCAGAGGGAACTTGGAGAAAGTTTGTTGTTGTACTCGATATAGTATTGCTATTCATTTTTACAAATTAATATAAAAAAAAAAAAAAAAACAAGAAAATAATTAAAACACAACTGTTTTATTAATGTAAAACAAAAAATTGACACCTATAATACTGAACAATTAGGCTTATCTAACATAATAAAATGAGCTATCTAATCTTAACGTTTCAATTGGTTAAAAGTGTTTTATCTTTGTGTATGTATGTAAAAACTTAAAAGTACTAATATTGATGATTTCATTTTTTATTTTATTTTGACAATAAGGTAAGTAAAAAATAACAAAATAAATTAAGTGATGAACAATATTTTTCATATGACATAACAAACACTAACAAAAAATAAATTAATAGATAGATATACAAAATCATTATTATTTATGAACTATTGCCATCATTTATAAACAGATGTCCAATAAGTAAGGGTTCTTCAGTTTCAACAGCAACCTCAACTATTATCCCAACCATTTCACATTTTAATTTATGCAATAACCATCCATTTTCTAATGTCAAGTTATATATTTTGGAGTCAGGAACAATACAGCTGTAGTCATCACAATTATTGAAAAACATATTATTATCCCCCTGAATGCCAAACTCCATTTTATATGGCATTCCATATGGATCTAATGCACCCAAAAATATTTTGTGGGAGTCATAGGGCTTTAATGCTTTGACAGTTATTTCAAAGTATAATGTTGATTTAACTTCAAAATGACAAACAAATATTCTATGGTAAGAAGTGTTTTCATTGTTACCATTTAGTCTTAAGCAACCTCCGCCTATAATTGCTTCACCATCAACATAAGAATTACAAGGAAAATTACCATCTTGTAAACATAATGGAACAGACGGTTGATAATTTAGTTTTGATAAATCATACCAAGCATCCAAAGAAGACAAAACAAAGTTTTCAATTTTTTTTGATCCATAACCTCGACAAAAGTATGTAGAAAATGGTAAAGTACAAGGAATGTGAATATACAAAAATGGATAAAGTTTTCTCCAAAATGTATCTTCCACTGCATTGAATTTATCCTTATCACTTAATGTCTCATAGGTCCAACCAGGGGCAAAGATAGCGACAGATAAGTCATATTTTCTAATTATTTCTAATGATTTATAAGAATCAAGACCTCCAATGCAATTCCTACCAAATACATCTACTCCAACATACACATCAATAACCCTACTTCCAGCATTAGCGACAGATTTTACAAGATCATCTTCTTTCCAATTATAGTTGAGAAATATACCATCACAAGCTTGAAATGCTGATTTGTTATGATTATTTAGTTGATTTTGCCAAATAAGTTTTCCAGTTTCCATACTTACAGAATCATACCAAATAACTTCAGAATGTGTTATTACAGTCTTAAGTTTTGTTCTTAATAAGCTCACTGTTTCTATCATATTCTCAATGTTTTCCGATTCTAATTCATTTTCAACATTAAAAAGGTAACCATCAAATTTATAATATTTACATATTTCCACTAACTTATCTACTAAGTTGTCTCGTTTTTCTAAATTACTAAATACTTGTAACCATAAAGTGTTTCCATCAGTCCATTCTGTAATTAATGTTCCAAGAACTTTAACACCGTGTTTATGAGCAGCATTTATCCAACCAATTGGTGGTATAGTGATAAAATGATGGCTAAAATACACAAATGTATCTATAACAGACCAATTATAAAATGTATACTCGTTACTAGATTTTGTTCCATTTACAAATCTGTCATTTAAATAACCCCCTTGCATGTCATGACATATGAGTGTTTTTGGAAGGCCTTGATTATGCAACCTTTTTGATGTCAAGAAACGTTCATGACATTTATAATCTCTGCCATTAATGGAATAACTAGCACGGTCCTGCAAATGTATAACAGGAAGAGATTCAGACAATGGCTTCCACGATAATGCTTCTTCTAAAGATTTTATTGGCAATACTTCAGTAGTTTCCATTTCTGTAATACCAATATATGCAATATAAAAATCTTAAAATAATTTCCAATAATCAAAAACTTACCATTCAAAATAAATTAACAATAAATAACATTAATAAGAATAACTGGACTTCTAGTATTGTAAAACTGTGACTAAACTATAGAATATCTATAAATTTAAAACTACAACTTTGAACTTATAAAAACTAGTAGGTAACAAGTAATGAAGTAACAACTACTAACTTGGATACTCGATGGATGATACACAAAAGATATTGAAACAAGTATTGAGCTATAAGCATAGACCTAAATTATTTATACATAGGTATTAAGTATCCGTTATTCGGCATTCAGTCCAATTTTACTCCTATCAGAGGTAAAATATAATTGTATTATCAACAGTCAATATTATTGATGTTGGCGCCATAATTTGATGGATATGAAAAGTGATAAGAGATAGAACCATACAGGGTGGACACGGATTAATATATTTATCCGTGAGGGTGGATAATATATTTTCCAGACTTTAGGAACTCGTCAGTTGTTACTATCCATTGAAGAGTTGTTTGCCATAATTTCAAATAACAATGATTTCAAGAACGTCTTGACGACTGACGTGTAAATGTGTAATTGTACGAGTCTTATCTGTGCAATTTATAATGTCTTACAAAAAAAAATATATAAATATTACATATATTTTCCAAAAACGTGAATAAGGAATACTTAGATACTACACGGGTTAAAATAGCAACCTTTACGATCGCAGTTCAGCCTTTGATGGTTTAATCAAAAATGAATTATTTATTTCACCATATAGCTGATGACTGTTATATAGTGCAATGGCGTAGCCAGTAGTAGGGGTTTTAGGGCTTAATTCCCCCCCCCCCGAAACATAAAAAATTTTAACAGATAGTACCTAATTGTACCTTAACCCTAAAATATTGTAGGCCCCTACCGAAAAAAACCATATCAGACACGGTACATTACTGTATATTTCGTCAAAAAGGCCTACATCACTGTGAGGTGTTGTTACGCCACTGGTAATGCTGTTATCACTCAACTAAATTTTTAGTTGTCATGAAAAAAGACAAAATTTCACTTATTCAGTGGTTCAGTGTTTGTTAAACAACATATTACACTCAATACTGTTAAATATGTCCAGTTTAAAAAAAGTCCATGGTTGTCGTATGTATCTAGAATATGTTGAATAACGGGTAGAGGGATATTTTCGATTTTAACCTTAGAATTTAGATAGCACGCTTCTGATAATATGATCTCAAATTTCATCCGCATGACCGCATGGGATCTAAGTGATAGCACAGAATAGTGATATATCACCTCCATATTATCTCATGGTTGTGACAATTCATAACCTCTTAAACTAAGTTAACATTGTTTACAATATAGGAAATAGTGCAGTATATAACTACAAATACAATACTATATACCATTAGAACATACACAATATAAAGTAGTTAATTTAATTAGTTATGACTGCATTAACAAACAATATTCAACCAGAAAAATGTATAGCTGATAAAGTTTCCATAATGGAATCTGACGAAGTAAGGAATTTAATACATAAATCAATAAATAAAATACACATACCTAAGGATTTATTTAATCAAAATGCATTTGTTACTTACAGTACCAATACAGATTATATGAAATATAATGTATTATATGTCAATATATTTCACATAATCTGCGGACTGTGGCACAATGCCTATTGTTCTATACCATTACCCACACATCATTCCAGGCACCATTATTTAGTTGAAATAAAGGCATTTCTCGTTATAAACTGATTTTCATTATTTTTCAATTCTTTAGTGTCTCCACCCATCAGAAGATATGTCATCATACCATTGGAAACTACTAAAACTGAAGGGTCGATTGGATACTATAACAGAACGTATGACAAAAAGAAAAAGTGGAACATTGGAACCTTATACAACATACATGGATGAAGATTCCACAGATAAAATTGATAAATTCTTGTTAATGAGTCAAGTAAAACCATTGGAGTCAGATGATGATGATGATATAGACTTAAATAAAATTATATAATATTTTATGTTAATGTAAATAAGTAATGTAACGTATAATATAAATACAAATCATATATCTCAATTGTGTTGTAACTTGGTTTCACTATTCTTCAATTTCAATCACATTTTCTTTGCATATTTTATCAACTAGATTATTAAATACTTCAAATTGGTCAGCAAAAACATGATGACCTGCATTGGGTATAGTCTATAATATGTTAAAAACAATATAAATTATTGTTCATAAGGTACCTATATTAATTATTGATAGTTAATTAAGATGTATTACCTCAACACGAACAAAATTATTTTCTCTTTCTAATTTAATTTTCTGTCCAATACTTTGATCCATCCAAGTGTTTTGTCCATAAATAAATGTAATGGGCACTCTTTTATCTAAATTATGTATACGCTTAATCATTGGGTTCTTAGCCCAACCAAAACCAGTAACTAATGAAGTAAAAGCACTTTCGCCCCTAAAAACAATCGAATACAAACCTTTATACATGATTATAAGTTATAAAGTGATTTTTTAACATTAATTATTCGATGTCTCTAGACATAATAATTATCTAAGTTTGCAATAGACATAATTAATACATTTAGTCCATATTCTCTGTCTCAAAAAAAATATACCTAATATTGCAATATAAAATAACTTAATAGTTATTGCTCATAGCTAATATTTTCACAAATCCAATCATTTTTAAATATGGTATGGAGTAACAATCGTAAGAATTCGGTTTGTAGATATGCTTTAGAGCTGACAACACATCATATATAGTCTTTTTAAGAGTGTAAATGATTTTCATCTAAAGAAACTATATGACATAAACTGTCAGAAAAAAGCATTTATTCAGTATTATAACTTCAAGATATTGTGTTTAATGTTAGGCGGACAGGATATATTGTGCACAAATATTAAATATAATTAGTAGAGCATACTGCTTATTTCAAGAAAAAAATAAATTAATAGTTATACTTACTAAAATCTTTTCTTGCCACTAATCATTTAAAGAAAAGTATTTAGTACAAACTTCAATGTAAAGGCTAAAGATAATTTTTAAATTATTTTTTCTTTAATTTGTATAGTGCCATAACAGTGCGATCACTTTAGATGAGGTATAGATAACAAACTTTATATTGTGTAATATCCTCTTAGATCTTAAGTATGCAACTAAAGAAAAATTCAGCCAATTTTAAAAATCCTTCTATCAACTTAGATTTTATGAGACTACGTATAACTTTTACAGCTAAATTACATTTATGTTTTTAATAGAAAATTAATAGTAAACAATTTACTAATTAATATTCTGAAATAATAAACTCACGTTGCACGTTGAGAATTACATTGAAATATATATTCCCCAATCACACTTGATTGTTCTCCAAGAACTGGTTCAAACTTCTTCAGTATATCAGATCTCAAATTTGTCACTAACCATTGACCTATAAATCAACAAGTACACGGCATTTTTAAATTATTATAAAACCTGTTTACTAAAAAAAAACTTGTTGAATTTACCATAAGGACCAGCAAATCTCACAGGCCACAGTGGATTTAATGATTTAAGAGCATAAAATAGTCCTTTAGCCCACCAAGGAATTTTGTTCTTAATATTTTTGTCTTCTTCGGGAAATCCCCAAGGATCAGCAAGTATTAAATGGTGAACTCTACATAAAATATTTTAAAAACTTTATATTGAACTAGCTTATTACTGGTTATACCTTTCGGGGTGTTGTATAGAATAAGCAGTAGCTAAATATCCTCCAAAACTATGGCCAAGAAGAATAAATTTTTCAAGTTTAATTTCTGTTCTCCATTTTTCAATGGCATTTACAAATTGATGCTCCACTTGTTCAGGATCTGTACTAAATTTTGGCCTAGAACTACGACCAAAGCCCAATAGATCCATGGCATATACAGGTCTACAATTATTTGATATTTTGTCAACATTCATACACCAAAGCCCAATACCAGCTCCAAAACCATGCAATAAAACTACAGGGGTTTCACGTTTTTCAGTGTTAACTTCTAATGTCCATATTTTATCTTCTTGTTCAACAACTGGGCCTAGGTTGACATATCTTGTACGATATGGAGATTGAACATCTAAAAATAATTGTCAACATTTAAATATAAAACAAGAATAATATAAAGGTAGATGTAAAGTACATGCAAATAATTTCCGCTCGGCTTCTTGTAAGCATTTCCACGACATTGAGCTCCAAGGAAACCAGCTCCAAAAAGAACACCCTCTAAAATGGTTATAAAGAAATATTATGGCTTATATAATTATATTCTCCAAATATATTTTTTATGTTATAAATATCTATGGCAATAAATTATATATCCAACCTGTATATTGAAGAAGCCTCAGAGTCATTTACTTCAGTCATGAAAGAAATATTTTAAATTTGTTATCTATGCATTTACAAATTATTCGACACATTTGTCTATTACAAAAAGTATGAATTAGTGTTAAAATTTACACAACAGAACTCTATGAACAAATATTATGCAATACCAATTATCACTCAACTGTTATTTATATCAATAATTAATTTTGGAATATAATCTATATAGTTCGTAATAAGTAAAAATAAGTTGATTTGTATTTTGTACTATGTTAAAGTTGAGAGGAATAACGTATCATAAATTGTGATTGTTGAATAATGACGCTTTACAAGTAGGTTAAAATAATTAAATTAGATATGAGTACGTGACATTAATATGTTTCTAAAGGCTATAAATAAATATCCGATTATGAGAAAATAATATGCAAAATGTGAATTAAATGTATTTTTATTATTTTATACTTTTACAGCCATTAGTCGTCAGTTGAAAGCGTTACTTGTTCAATTGTTCATGTTGATTTGTTCTGTAAGTCGTAATCTAGTAAATGTAAATTTGTTACAGATAACAAAAACAATGATAAATGATAATCTTATGTTTGGTCCAAGGTGAATCCACTTGGGTTTTGTCCACGGACTGGCTATAATATAAAAAGGGTTATTCTGTGGTCTAGACCTTATACCGTGAAACAATTATTATTCTATGTTTATACCGCGGCTATAGATATGAGTATCTTTAGCCGTGATTTTTACTCTAATGTAGATAAAAAAAAAACATAATAATAAATAATATATTCGTAAAGACCTAAGTATTAAACTAGTAGGTTTAAGGTTTATGAATATAATATATTATTAGGGATGGGACATGGCTTAAATATTATTTAATATGATGATGGGACATCATACATTAATATCATATACAATATAATATCATTCTATTATTTATTTTCTTTGTCTGATACATATTTTTACCTACACGATTCGAGCACAAAACGTACAACACCATAATCAGTGACGTAGCTAGGATTAAGAAATGGGGGTGGTTTCACAGATATACATTCTATAGTTAAAGATCTGCTTGTGGGTTAAGTATAAATTATGGTTTTTTGATAGAAAATGACTTTATAAGTCTATCAAGGTCTATTATACTTTTACACGGGGTACCCATACCGCCACTGAATATAGTCTATTAACTATTATGTAAAGGAAAGTGTGGGCCTGATTTATTATCAACGCAGAGCTGAGTCTATTAGAGTTATCGACTTGTCATTTTGAGGATAGATTAATATTATACCTTTACCTTACATTAGAAAGGATTTTTCAAAATTTGATTTTAAGGTGTTGAAAACGACAAAAATAAATAAACACGTGTAAATATACGCTTAATATACCTCTTTTCCGTATGTACTTGCATAACTCAAAAAGGAGTAAGGACCCTTTGGATGTTAGTATCTACAGTTTTCATTTAATGTCAATAATGTACATAATTTAATGCCTTACGTTGCATTGAGTGGTAATGGGCAACAAAGTGCAAGGGATCATCTAGTATTATCACAAACTATAAAGCAATAAGGTAATTATGGGCGATTGTAAACTCCACCGATTTACAGGTAGTCTATTTTAGGGTTGGATTTATAACATGTAAATTCCACCGATACATTTTTTTTACCTGAAAAAAAAATGTAAATTCCACCGATACGTATTTTTTTACCCGAAAACACGTAAACTCCACCGATGGTAAAATCCACAGATTAAAACTATTTTTAGTATAGCTATAGCTATCAACTTTCGACCGACTTAACTAAACTTCATCTTAACGACCGCAGATAATATGATGAAGCGATATCGCGAAACGAATGCATTCGATAAAATACCTAACCAAATATTTGGGCTCAATGTAGCGCTGAATTGAATTTAACTACGAATGCATGCGAGTCTTTTCACTCACATTTAGCTCAGTCCTTTGCTAACACACATCCAAATATACATTACTTTACAAAAGCTCTTTTAGATATTCAATCATTCACTTACATTAAATTAAACAGAATTAATGAACCTAATAACCATAGAAATTCACAATCAAAGACACGCCAAAAATATTTAAACACCATCATTTCGTCATTTAAAGCAAACAATATTACCATTATGCAATTCGTCAAAGCTGCATCTAAACATTATCAAACCAAATTTTAAGACCAAAAAAAAATTTTTAAAACCTACATTTTTTTAAAGTAATTATTTTTTATTCATTTATTTTAATTAAATTTATTTTAACTACGAACTAGTGATCACTATTAATTATTAAATCATTTATTTTAATATTATGTAAAAAATATATACGTATCTAAATATAATATATATAAATAATAAATCTGTACATAAATTATGTGGGAACGTATTATTTACGTAATGTTAATAATTATAGATTTTTCTATTTTTTTCTATTTGATTTTTATATGATTTTTTTAATTTTTTTTAAATGATTGTTAATTATTACTTATAATTATATATTTTTCAATTTTATATTATTAATATTTGATTTTTATGTGATTTTTAAAAAAAATTATTTTTAATTATTATTAATAATTGATTTTTAAAAAAAATTATTTTTAATTATTATTAATAATTATATATTTTCTATTTTTTCTATTTGATTATTATATGATATATGTATAATATTGTTGAAACATAAATTGTAAAATATAATATTTGTTAAAAAATAATACTTGTAATAGCACCCAGTGTGCTGAAACATTTTAAAGTTAAATAAATAAAAAAAAATTGTAAAATACGGGTTACTGAGTTGTGAATGTTGTGATAGTTTTAAAATAATAGTTTACTAAAATTGATACAAATATAATAATGCAATTTATATTGTTTACTTCGTCGTACCTATTGTTGTGTTGTAATTACTCCAATTATATTTATAAATTCCTAATTTTTTAACGCTCATTAACTATGGATTCAGGGCAATTATTAAATCTATTGGATATTAAAGGTTCTATAAGCACATGGGATCTAAGTAAAGAAAACACTATCGACCATCAAAAAATAATTGGGGTCGTTAATAGCATATTGGCATTAGGAAATATTGTTACTGCTGACCCAGTAACAAGCAAATACTGGGAACTTACTGATGAAGGAGAATCAGTTTTATTAAATGGTAGTTATGAGGTAAACCTATATAACGCTGTTCCGTCTGATGAGATACATCAAAAGGAATTAATGTCAATACCAAATGCAAAAATTGGATTCAGCCAGGCAATGTCAAAGGGTTGGATAGTCATCGATAGAGCAGCAAACAAAGTGATGAAAAAAGTTGATTCAGTCGTTGATAAGGTTAAAGCAGATTTGATGGAACTGAAATCAGCTAATGATCAAATTTCTGAATCTAATAAATTGGATTATAAAAAATGAAAACTTATTCGTGAAGTAGTTATAAAAAGTTTTAAATTAGGTAGTTTAATTTTAATTCATTGCTTTTTATTATATTGATTAATTGTATTACATTTTGCAGGTAAGGGTCCAGAATTTACAACATCTATTGTAAAACTAGAAACTGAACTAACTACAGAAATGATATTATATGGTTCATGAAAATCAAATCCATTCAAGCCTTACAATTTTGAAGCTTTAGGCCAACCGTAGTTGGCTGGTTGCTTACATCCTTTATTGAAAGTTTGTTCAGACTTTCGTCAAATATTTCTTGAAATGGGTTCTACTGAAATGCCAACTAATAATTTTGTTGAAAGCTCGTTTTGGAATTTTGATGCATTATTCCAACCTCAACAACATCCAGCAAGAGACTCGCATGATACTTTTTTTTTGGACAACCCTCAAACTAGTGAAAACTTCCCTCAAGAATATTTTAACAAGGTTAAAACAGTACATTCTAAAGGTGGCTATGGTTCTCAAGGATATGGCTATGATTGGTCGTTGAACAAAGCTAAGAAAAATGTCTTGAGAACTCATACTACGGCTGTAAGTGCTCGTATGTTATATGGGTTAGCTAAAGATTTTAAACCGACTAAGTACTTTAGTATCGACAGAGTATTCCGAAATGAGACTTTGGATGCTACTCATTTGGCAGAGTTTCAACAAGTAGAAGGAGTTATAGCTGATTACAATTTAACCTTGGGAGATTTAATTGGAGTTCTTCACACATTTTTTGAACGATTAGGAATGACTGAAATCAAATTTAAACCTGCTTACAATCCATACACTGAACCTAGTATGGAAATATTTTGCTATCATCAAGGACTAAAAAAATGGATTGAAATTGGCAACTCTGGAATGTTTTGTCCTGAAATGCTGTTACCAATGGGATTACTAGAAAAAGTAAATGTTATAGCTTGGGGATTATCATTAGAAAGACCAACTATGATTAAATATGGCATTAACAATATTAGAGATCTGGTTGGACCTAGGGTTAATTTACAAATGGTACAAGATAACCCAATTTGTAGATTAAACAAATAAATTATATTGATAATTTTTATGATGCTATAATGTACATGGAATATATTTAATTGATTTCATAATACTTTGAATTTCACTATTGTAATAATTAATACTTATAGGTCTACATCATCTCCAAAAAATGCTTTCCAACATTCTGTTAATGTCTTTTCAGCAGCATCTTTTCTTTCTTCATCGGGCATTGCAGAAATTTGTTCTTTTAACTTTCTTACCTTGTCAATAGTCTTGAAAAAATTAAAATCTCCTTCAAACATCTCAGCTAAATACAGTGAAAATGTATAGTAAATCAAATTTTATATTTTATATAGACTATTATAGTTACTAAATAAATCGCTATCCAACTCAGCTTCTTGCTCTGTATCCATTTTTAAATCCGATAATCCGCCACTTAATTGCGAGTTTATTACACTATCTTCGATTATTGACTTTGTACTAGGATTTGTTATTTGACCTTAACGTAATAAGATATATGTAAATAATAATTAAGTTAAGTTAATCTTAAGTTATATACATTTGGCTTTAAGATTTGGCCAATGATGTGCATAAAGGGCTTGTTTAACACGTTCAATTCCAGTTGTATCCATTTCATCAGCAATTTCTTCCAGCACAATTAATTCAAAATGGTGTTTTTGGCACCATTCAAATACTTTAATAAATATTAGAGACAATTGTGATAAACATAGGAATTCTTTTTTTATTATGATAAAATAAATTCTTACTGTTAGTAGCATTATTGGACGAATCACCATCTATGTTTTTTTCACTCAACAGTATCAAAACCTCAGCTTGACTTCTCTTAACTAAAGGTAAGCATTTATTCATAGTTTCTATAATATTGCTCTAGAACAATCAAACACTCAAAATAATAAATATTATTTATTACAGTTCATTATATTCAAATATTTACTTTATCAATGCTGAAAAGAATAATTATAGCATTTATGTTGTGTATAAATTGATCAGAGAGTTCATTTAAACTGATGGAGGTACACAAATTTATATCAGCGGTGTAATATTTGCAGTCAATTGTCCAACGGTTCGATAAAATATTTCCTTCATTGTTACAAATTTCAATATTTTCTTCATTCCTCATTACTGTAAAAATCATAATGCATGGTTAGGTGCTCTTTACACATAATTAATGAAATACAAAATTTATTTTATTTTATTAATAAAGGTGTTGAACAAAATAACTTATGCTAGTATGTCGAGACACAATTTTTAGTTGTATGTAAAAAAAGGAACTTGATTTGTTTATTCTTTACTATTCAAATACTCTTTCACATAGTAAGCCATTGCTAATTTTGAGCAATTTTTTTTGAAGAAATAAAGGCATGTTTAACCTAAGTAGTTATATTATACTAATATATAATTATGACAAATAATTGGTTGTTGATTTTAGAATACATAGATTGGTTATACTACAGTATGTAACAACCACAACAATGTACCTATCTATAAGGCAGTAGGATCTGCTCAATTAAAGTTTCAATGAGATATTTTATGTGTCCAGTCAAAGTAGGCCTTGGGCAAAAGCGTTGACATTTTGAATGTGAGAGGCACCGAGCCAGCTATAAATCTACCTACATACATCAAAGAAATAACTAGGTATGATCACATAGGTCATAGAATACTATGGTATTTTGTGTGTAAAGTGACGTCGGCTTCGAACATGATGTTCTCTTCAATGCACTTGTTGCGAACGTGATTTTAGCGTCATGCGCATCAAATCTATGTGACCATAGGTACTTGGTTATTTCTATGATGCTTATACATATATTTTAATATAATAGTACATCAAAAATTAATTGTGGACTCAATTAATCTAATTGTGTATTTGTGTTTAATATTTTATTTGAATGTACTTTATTCACTTAATAATAATGAGTACAAATGCTGGCTTACATTTAATTGTTTTCAACGGATCATCATCACAACAACTATATATGTAAACACAAGGGAGTTCACTTATTGACATGATTATAAATTGTTAATTATTTGACTGCCAAATTCAACATTTGTCTTTTATTGAATAATGAATGATTTGTTTTTTAAAAGTGAAGAAAAATATTTTTAAATTTTAGTACAGTAATTAAATAAAATAAATTAACGACAGTCGATTGAATTCACATATCGCGACTCACAAGACGGAAAGTTTCATAGTAGCAGATACTCTGACAGTCTGACACTGTTCAGTGTTTAACAGTAATTTGTTGACATGAAGTCAAAATGATAACTAAATCAATATAGTGTTTTAATTTGATAAAAATCTTAAAATTATCAGCTGATGTGAAGATTTTATAAAATCTGTGAATATTCTAACTGTTGTATGCATATCTATACAATAAATGATATTTATTAATATCTTAAATACCCATATTTATTATGTGTTTTTTTAATTCTCGTTCTTTTTTCACTAAACAAAATTGTACACACTACATTTCTATTTAAATTTTTTTATCTTGTACCCGAGTTTGGTAGCTTGCACATAGTGGTGTTTTTTTATTTTAATAAAATGTTGTCTAGAGTTTCAGCATTTCATATTTTCATGACAATGTTAAAAGTCCAGCATTCGAGTTATAACAAACGCCATTATACTGATTTTGGTGAGTGCTTTATTTTGAACAATTTGTGACACATGTCACTATGACTATTTCAACAACTTTATATGTGAATTCATTATGGTTGACAGAATTATTGTGCAGTATATACACATAATAGAGTGTTGCTTATGACATTCTCCATATTATTATGTTGATAGCATTGCCACTATTGCCAAAAAACATAAGAATGAATATATTTTTAAAGGCCTGTAGGTTTTATTTTATAATTTATATATAATTATTATTCTACTTATGTTACTATTAATTTGGCAATTTCTTTGTTTTTTAATTTTTTTTTTGTCTCTTGACTTTTCAGCCAAGTATACTTATACTACCTCATTTTCATCACAATGTACATTACACATTTATCAGTTAAAACTTCAGTTTTATGATCTACACATGGAAAACACAACTTTAAATTCTCAGCTCAGAAGAATTCTTCAAATGTGTCATCAAATGGATTTGCTGAGCTTGCATATTTCAGAAAACATACTTTCAATGCTTGAATATTTTGGACCAAATTTTGATTTACGTGAGTTGAGAATCCTCTAGTTTTCAAACTGACTGAATTTACTGCTGGATAAGATGATTTACCTTTAGAATTTTGCACACTGGATTTACAAACATCATGTTTATGCCGGGTTGCATGAACAATCACTAAAAATTTAACGAATCAATAGTGAGCTAATGATCCCTTAAACATGGTTTAACGGCCCATGATTGGTCCATTTAAATTTTATTGGGCCCTTTAAATTAATAATTTTTTTTATGCATCCTGGCATTAGTATGTTTTAATTGTCTCTTTGTTATTATATACCTATTACACATATCAAAACAATACTGACGTTAATAATTTAAAAACATGTAATATTATTAAAATACTGTTGAATCTAAATTACTATTGGTATGCTCCTTAAAAATGTCTTATAGAGTCCAATTACACTCTTCAACAATGTCATTAATTGTTTTTTCTAGATTTCTAACTTTTTCCAGTCTCATTTGTACCATTTGGATTGTTAATTATACCTTTTAAAACACTTATGGTAAAAACTAGGACATTTTCTATAAATAAAAATAAGTAACTATATATTTTAATGATTTCTTCTTTTCAGGTGTCAAACATTTGCTACCTTCCAACCTACTGCAATTCCACATTGAAAGTGGTTAGATAATTGGATACATTGAAAGTATATGGTATAGTTGCAAGAAAGTCGGAGTTGATGGATGGTCATTAGGCCCTGAAACTTGTCGTATAATACCAAAGAATCTCTGGAATGAAAGTAATGTAATTTCATAGTAAGGTTTAATAATATATCACAATTCTACATACATTTCTAAATATTTTAAATTAATTACCCCTAAACAATCTTGATTTAATTTACTAGTTAAAATATATTAAGCAAAACCACAATCATTAAAAAGATAATTTTTATGTTATATTTTACTGTTATGTAAACTAGAACTAACCTTTCTTTTTTTTTATGGGCAAAAGGCTATTCTATGAAAAAAATTGTATGCTGTTTATTTTTATTTTCTGAAGTGTCTAAAGAAAATGAATTATATATATATCATTCCATGAAAGTTCATTTGAAATGGTAGATTTATCCATTGTTAAATCAGATAATTGAATAGAAGTTAATATTGATCTATCTTCAAATGAATAAGACTATTCTCCATGTATATTTTAATGCATAAGTTATCTATATTTTATTGGTTTGCTTTCTAAGGTGTTATCATAATAAATAAATAAATAATACTACATTGGTGATGGTTATTTTACACTCATATTTAATTTAACAATGTTTAAGCTTACATTTATAATTTGTATGTGATTTTTGTTTTTTGATTAGAGTCTGCAAAGGAGAGCTTCCAGATAAACTAGAATAACTGTGACTAACATGGACTACTCAATAGAGATGTTTTGTTCATAAATACACTAGTTAAATTGAACAATTGAGTATTGACTATAAAGTACAATATTCAGAACTAAATCTGTATGAAATTGAAAGTTGTACTGATTCATCAAACACGGTGGTTATGTTCATTGTGTATGCGTATAATAAGATCTATGGAGTATAGTCATTAAGTAATAATCTCAGAGCTGTAGTAAGATTCATCAGTGTACTTAGCCATTTAACATATTTTCTACCTTGTATATTTTTTAACATCCCACCACGAGACAGTCACACGCCCACAATCCACATATTAAAAAGTATACATAAATTGTTTTATTCTATTTTTAAACAAGTAATAATAATAATAGAAATAGAAATATTAATCACATTGATAATTATTATATTAGAGTCAATAATTGTTTTTAATAAAATACATGCAACCAATAATGTTTCAGTTTTATTACATTATCTTCCCACAAATAAATAAATGAATAAGCATTAAAAATAAAGTATTTAAAATAAACAAACAAATGTTGTATTTTTTTGAATTTAATATTGTTTTATTAAAACTTAACTTTAGGAGATGGAAATATTTTTTGTTTCATGCATTTTAAGGTTGTATTTTGTTTATTTAATGTATAATTGAATGTTTTTTTTTGCTTATAGTGCTTTATGGCGAGCCTTAATGAGTTCCTATATATATATTTTTTATTTCAGCTATATAATTTTTTTTGAGTAGATATATAAAATCACAGTGTCATTATTATCTATGCATTACTGTGTCTATATTGTGTAACTAATGTACATTAAAGACCTTATACATAATATATATATATATTATATATATGTATATATAAGATTAAACATGTAAATATTATTTCTAAATTTTATATGGTTTATAAAGAAAAAAAATTTACAACTGATATTGATGTATGTATGTTTTTGAAACTGCCATTAAGACAAAAAATATTACAAATAATTGTTGTTTAACATATAATTTTAAAAGCATTAAACCGTATTAAACATTAATTGTTGCATCTTAATATTATGAGAAATGTATATAATTTGAATCATGTGTTCATATAACAGCATTGTATTGTCATTGGTATACAAAGGAGTACAAATGCTTACATTGTTTGTCAATAGCCAGTACTTACTTTATTTAACTATAGGTAATCTAAATTATTAAGAGTTCTGTATTACACAGATTCAACAGTTGTGTCACAAACACACTATTTTTGTGAATTCAGGTTTTAACTGGATGTAAGTATGGGTGGGTAGCTCCAATATGTGCCCTTATGGATAAAAAGTTTGTGACCCCAGTGGGCTTCATTAAATATTTATTTTATGCCATGTATATATCTAACGTTAGCAAAGTACAAAAGTGTAGTTTCATACAATGTTATCTCGGGGAGACCGAACTGCAGCTCGATGCGCGTAGTTGTAATCATGGATCGATATCATTATCTATTGACAACCCAGATTGGAACAAATATTTGTTAATATTTTCCAATATACTTTTGAACAAAAGTTCATCGGAACAGATGTATTGTGGAACAAAAAGTAAAATTTGGATCTCAAATTATTTGGAACAAAAGGTGCTGGTCTTATATTATGTTATGACCTAAGATTTATGGCCATAGGGCATAGACACTACCCTTCCATGGTCTATACTCATTATCCAATGATATTACCACAGAATAGTTAAAATTTAATCTAATTAATTTAATTCTCGTAATATAATATTATTATCAATATTTTATATCCGTGGTTTGAGCCACTAAAATCACTGAACTGATAATATGAAATAAAATATTTTTTTTTTACATGATTTTATCAACATTCAAGTATTCAACAAAACTGATTTAGTATCTAATATCTATACATTAGTACAAACTACAAGTACACAACTGTTGTAGTTGTACACCGTTCACAAGAATTTTGGTGTTTGTATTGTTTGCATCTTGTAGGTCACATCCGACAACCCAGATTATACTACTTAATTTTGAATCATTACTCATAGAAATATTTGATAATTTACCATCGCAATCTACATTTTTATTTTATTTGAAATAAGTTATATTTCATATTTAATTTAGAATTGAAATGAATCCTTGTATAATTCCTGAGGTTCCCATTGATATACAAGGAGATAACAGATGGATGAGCCAGGTATATAATTTGTAATTTTGAATATTTTGTAATACTTATACTATTTGACACATTTATTAGCATGAACGACATGTATCCGAAGCGAAAGAACGTGAACCTGATGTCATTATGATTGGAGACTCAATTATACAGAAGTTACAGTCAAGTCCTATATGGAATGACTTATTTGAACCTCTCCATTGTTTAAATTTTGGTATTGGTGGTGATCTAACCCAAGGAGTATTATGGAGAATCCAAAGTGGCATTCTTGATAATATTAAACCAAAGGTAAGTTTTAAGTAATTTCAAAATGTTAATATATATGTATATTTTTCATTTATATAGGTATGTTCCTACATATTATATTATATAGCTTTTGGTTCCCTGGTATATGACTAATAACGCACTACATAATGATCTACAAATCTCAACTGTCAATGAATTAGCGACTCGTCACTACAAAAAGTTTCACTCCTAACTACACCTAAACCAAAACCCTCTTATTCCTCACATGTCCTCTTTAACCATCCCCAGCAACTCTCCTAGAAGGTTAAAAAGAAAATGGCCAAGAGACCCCCTTGCCTAGCACAACAAAAAAAAAAAAAAACTTTTCATTAATGAACAATTTTATATTTTTTAATTAATTTGAGCTATTGTTGGCAAACAATACATTCAGAAAGCTATACCATCACAGTTCACATTGCTGTATGCCTGAATATATTCTTCAAATTAAGATTTTAGGTAAAATGTTATCAGCACCCCGTCTTAATGCTATTACTGCTAACAATATTATCATAATTTTTTTTTTTTTTAATTAGAGCATCTCAGTATCAATTATTATAACTTGACAATTACAGTCTATACAGTATACATGATATCGAGCAATAAAATATCATAAATTATTACGTATATTACTTTATAATTCATTTTCTATGGGGCGTTTTTAAATTTATATAATTTAATGGTTTTGATATTGTCTAACAAATAATAGGGTAGTAATTACTAATATTTAATAGTCATGGAATATTAATACTTAGTAGTTACTAAGGACAATTTCCCGTTTAAAATAGAAATTAAGTATCAGTCAAATAATTTTATTTTAGAGAGATTAATCGTTGATACTAGTTCTGTGATGAATCTTATTTATTATTCCTCTATCATTGAATTGGTTTTTATTTTATTAAATACATTTTTAAAGCTACCAATAGCTTATTTATCATTAGCTATTATTTTATTTGGTCATAGCAAGAATCCATAAATGTTTACAATAGTGGTTTTTAAACTTTTGCAGAACATGGCCCACTTTTTTTTACCGTTCGAAAACCGGGAATGTGTAGAAACTGTTTATCACTATACTGCTAACCATTCCCATATCAATTATTCTCCAACATAATATAGTTATATATAGGTCAGGGCCTCTAACCACCCAAAAAAGCTGGCCTTCGGCCCGCAGAATAACACAACGTTTACCCTACCCATCTACCTCTTGCCTGCCTAGAACATGGACCCCTGATGAAAGTCTTAGAAATTTTGGACCCCCTTGCCAATATTCTTTTCTTTAACAACTATAGCATTTTTTATATTGTTATCATAATTAATAATTTAGTATCAATAGCGCCATGGTCTCTCGGCATGTGTGTTGTGGATCACAGTATAAGAACCACTTATTACTTTCATAATAATATAATTTAAATATACAAGTATATATCATCTTGTGCACTTAACAATTTATTATAGAATGTTCAAAAGTTGAAATATTCTATAATATATTTGTATCAAATAATGTACATCTTTGTCAATGTATTTGTATTAATTTTCCTTATTTATTATATAATTAGAATAATATTATTATTTAGGCTTGTGTTCTTCATGTTGGTACAAACAATTTTGGTAATACCCCTGATGAAATATCAGAAGGTATTTTAACCATAATCAAAGAAATAAGGTCCAAGCTACCTGAGTGCTACATCATTTTGTTGGTAATTATTTTGTGATGTAATTTATATTTTATTTTAAGATACATCCAAACTGTATATCAATTATTGCTTTATTTATCAAATTGTGTATAAGTTATTGCCGTTGCAAACTCTATATTCAGTTTGTTTATATGTAACAATATAGTGTTTAAACAATTTTTTTTATTATTTTAAAGCAACAATGAATCAATAAGTTTAAATGATGATTTCATTCGAATACAATTGTTCAAAGTATTTGTTATATTTTGCCAATTATTGATACATTTTTTCATTTCTTGGGGAAACCAGAAGCTTCCTTGCTCTATTTAAACTTAAAAATATTTTAGATCAATTGATTGATCGTTAATGAATAAATAACCTTAAGATGGACATTTTTATTTTTGAGTTATTAGTTTAGAATAAAATATTTTTTATATTAATTTTATGTTTCTAGGATTTATTACCTCGTGGAGCCAGGCCAAATCAATTACGTGTACGGAACTCTAAAGTTAATGAAATTATACATGAAAAAGTTAAATCAATTTCTCGGTTAGAAGTGATTACTGTCAATACAGGCCTGTTGCAATCAGATGATACGCTGAGTGCTCAAGATATGCTTGATTACCTACATCCAACTGACACATGTTACCGTAAAATATTTGAGCCTGTGCATGAACTGCTCTTACAAATTCTCGGAGAAGCCAAAGATATTGACAAAGAAATAGTTGGAACTCAGTAAATCTGATTTTGTATGTGCACAGATAAAACAAAAGCATTTTGTATTGTGATTAATTTATTTCATTTTTTCTTATTATTAATTTATGATTTTCATTGGGCCTTTAATATTTTAAAATTGTGTTCCTAATTTAATTGAATAGACTGTTCTTTATTTTTTATGGGAGGGCGAGGGTTCAAGCAATATGCACAAGGTTTATCATAAGCTATGTTCATTATAGGTATATTTCAATATTGCTTTGAAGCTGATACTATTAATTTTAATTAATTGGAGTTATATTAGCCTTATATTTTTTAAACCTAATTTTGCAAGCTCTTTGTACACATTATATTTTTTTTTTTTAATTAGTAATATATTTACTTTAATACTTATATTAATAATTTTATATTACAATATACATTTTGCTTATTGCATTTAATTATTTGTAATGTAAACATATATATATTAATAATTGCAGAAATTTTATGTTCATGCATTGCACAAATCATCATTTTTTTGTCGATAAATTTTTTTTTATCTTGTAACAATATATAATTTAAAACAATTTAACGTATCTTAGAAAACAATGAAATGTTTTTAATCTACCTAATAAGTAAACAATTTCTAACTTTTATGTTTCATTATTTGTAATATTATAGACATAGGTGGTTGGTCAATAATTACCTGGATTAAACGGAATGAGATTTTTCGATTTCTCCAAAATGTTTCGTTGTGTAAAAAAAAGGGTTATATAACTGACTGACGAGTGCCAACTACTATTGTACCTTAGTCTTATGTTTTCATGAATTTGTAAAAGTATAAAAAAGTAGGAACCACTCTTATGTACATTAAGTACATCGCCAGATAAATTTACCCCCATTCCTACTCGATATTTTGCGCCCACTTTGCCAGACCTTTGGTCCGGCTCTGATTATAACTTATAAGTTATTACAATTAGTTATTAGTTTATTGCATTATATTATTATAATACGAGACAATGAACTATGGAGCAAGAATACAGATCTTTTTTTTTTTTTTTCACGCAGGAAATTTATTTTTCTAAGGTCGACATAATTGGCCTACCGAAATTTGATTTTGATGATTTTTTGCTGTTATCAAAATCGGGAAATCTGTCCCAGCCCCTAACCTAAATAATGCCCTATCCATGTATATCTATGATCATGGTACCTATCACTTATCATTACCAATTATCATACTACCGTACTCCATGTGGTGATTGCCGACCGCCAACTTGTGTGACATGTGTCTTGAAATAAAATACGAATTGCGATTGCGAAAAAGCAATTCAATGAAGTTCGTTGACACTTGGACACACGATTAAGATATTTAGATTTAAAGATTCAATACGATAGTTGACTTGACTGCGGGGACTGAATACCGTAAACATTTATACAAGTGCTTGACGCAAGTCTTGATTAAAAATGGATAGGTGAGTCTCGATTTAATTTTCGTTATTTCTATTATAATATATCTTATTAAAAACAATTTCAGCTTCAAAGTTTTCGCTATAACTGCTATAACTAAAGTTTTTATATTTATGCTATACACCTAATTTATTTTTTTAGTAAATATCAATTATAATATACTGCTTCTATCGAAATAACTCATTGCCCGTGGAATAAAATATGACAATATTTGTTTACAAAAACTGACTACACATAGTCTAATTGTATGTAATAATATAATATACTCTCTATATGTCATTGACATAATATATTTATATTATGTCAATGCTATATGTACATTACAATACCTAGTTTTATCAAGTATATTATATAATTTAAAAATTTTTTGATTCGTTAAAAAATACCTTTTTCTTGAACATATTGGTTCATTCAAAACTATTTATACAGTAAATTAAATATCATTACCTTGTATTTAAAAAAATCACACTATAGGTGAGGCCGTCAATACAATTTTTTTTTTAAATTTTATAAATGTAAACCATGTTAAATTTATGCACTATAAACAAATCAAATGTATTTGATTTTTGTGGCTCAAAAAAATTCATGTCATGTGGGAGGTGGTCTGAAAAAAAGAAAAGAGGGAATCCGGGGTGGAGACCAGAAATTTAGAACTAGTCAATTTTTCAAAAAACCGGTGGGGCCCTCAGGGTATTATTCCAAAGCCTAGTTTCTCTTTCCACAGTTATATGTGTAAGCCATCTATATTAACTTTTAGAGGTTGAGAAACAAAGCAAAGAACACTCCATGTATCTCAAAGAACATGTGCGACATTTGGTGCCAATTGATTCAGTAGTTTCTAAGTCTAAAAGTCCATTTAGAAATGAAAAATTGCGGTATGCAGAATTCGTTAAAAAAACTTTCTTTTAACACTGTCAAACACATTTAAATAATCTCAAAAATAATAAATATAACATCAGATAATCATATAAATATTTTAAGGCCACTCTTGCACTTTCTATAATAACATTGTACAGACTGTACAACTAAGGTAAGACTGTTTGAACGATTGTATAACAATAATAATAATAATTGTTTCTTTATAGTTGTAAACCAATCATTATATGTATGTATATTATATAAGTACAATTTATATATGGATTAAATAAAAATAAAACAAACAATAAAATAATATTTATACCCTTTCAAAAGCTAAAAGCTGTTAAACGAAAAGCTAAAAGAACCAAAAAGGTTGTATCATTAGTTATTATTAAAATTTGATCCCAATTTTTATTCAAACAAATTTAAATGGTGCTCGAGCACCTGGGCACCCCTGTATGGCACATATGCATGTTAGTACAATTGTTTGCGAGGAATTGGAATTTGTCCATGGGGGAGGCTAATCCCCTTTAAAGTTAATTTTTTTAATGATTGTAGTCTGGATAGCTTTGAAATTCATAATAATTATTAGATCAAAGGTTATGTATGCAGTAAAAAACTTCCTTTTTTGTAAGCTAATGTGCCTTGTCCGCATAGATAATATTAAAGTATGCACTAAAAATGAACTGAAAAAAAACACTCGGTAGGTAGTATGATTATAATTTATATACGTGTGTCCACTCAAACATTTATATAAAAGTTGTATGTACCTACCTATCAATAATTTTTAGTTTAATAAAAATAATGTATTACCAGGTATAGCTCCGAGCAGATGTGTACCTATGTTTTTTTTTAAGCTGGTGATTTAATTTTAAATTTAAATTTAACTTGTGGGGGTTACACATTCTCTGTTGTAATCATTAATTTTCATAGTAATAATATTAAATATGAAATAGAACCATGTCCAACATTTTTTTATACCTGAAACACTTGGTAAATATATGGCTTTTATTTTAGAGCCTCCTTGGCTTAAATTGATCAATTGTAAAACTAGATTTTGTATAAAAAATAAGCTTGAACTGTTTTATGTTTAAACTTAAAAGAAATATAACGCCACATGCAAACTATTTCTTATCAAAAACCTGATGGTAATAAATTACTTATTATATACAAGGGCAGCTAAAAACTCACCTCGTATAACAGTTCTAAACTATTGAATTAATTTCATGTGCAAAAGGTCGATTACATGCAATTAATATCACATATTTATGTAAAATGCATTTCTTGTAGAATAAGATGATTAGTGATTACCAATATGCAGTCTAATAATACATTACTAGCATGTGCAGATGACTGGCCATGTAGTGGTTCTATCATAATTTTTGTTTTTATGTGTTATTTTAACAAGATAAATAATAAAGATACCCATTGTCGCAAATAGGAGTGGGTACCTGGGGGGACTTAGTCCCCCCCCCCAAATTTCGGTCAAGTCCTCCCAATTAAAAATCTAGTAATTATAGTACTATAATTTTACTTATATTATAGTCTATGGGGAGGGAAGCTTGAGTCTCCCCAAAAAATTTAGTCAATTTGTGCCTTCATCTTCATACCTATAAGTTGTGTTCAACAATGTAAATTTAATGATTTTTTTAAATTAACTTTGGTATAAACTTTTACTTCATAAAGAAAAAACCAATTAAAATACAATTGGGTGCTATTTGTATGTTACCACATCCAATATTTTAGCCTTAAGATACTGTCATTTAAATATGTTAAAATTAGTAAAACTAATGCTTACTAAGTATTATTATAGGTATTATCTCAATTCCTTTCAAATTACTTACTGCTTTTGAACTAACCTGAATGTTTGTTTATATTTTAATTTTCACAAATGTTTATATTTATTTATCAATTTCTTTCCTTGATAATTTAAGCTATTTTGATTTATTACAGTTTAATAACTGCACGACTATAAATACAAATTCTATGTCTGTTAACTTAGCTACTTAACCATTTCAAAAAAGTGATGTTTAATTGTTGATTGTCTATTATGTATACATCATATTATTTAGATAGTTATGGTAGATTTGAATATTTCATAGATTGTAGATCACCCTGGACCTCCAAACAAGTTCTAAGTTTGGTCCAGTAAAGGACCAGTAACCTTACCAGAATACCAGATATTAGTTATATATGTATAATATAAAAAAAAAGTTGGTAGTTAGGTAAATAAAGTAAACCTAAATAGTGTGAATGTCATAACCAGGCATTAAAATTAATCTAGGTTCATGATAATTACATATTAGCATATTAAATATTTATAATTTAGATTCTAATAATTTAAAAGTTATTTTAACTAAGTTATTGATTTTTGTTTCAGGGATTGTGATTATGAGATATGTATGGTTGATTCATCAAAGCAATTAATAAAGGTTAGTTCATGACTAATTAAACAGGCATGTCAGAAAACTTGCGTATTTTTCCTATCACTGCTCATGTGAGCCCCAGATTTAGAATAGACGGTGATTTACATCCCAAATACATAAAGAATTCATGATCAACTCGTTTTTTCCATGTCTGGGGCACATACGAAGTACAGAACAATTTTGCTTATATGCCTGTAACAATTTTGTCTTGGGTTAGTTTTTAATTTTAAAAGTCATAACTGCCCTAATTTAAAAACCAGTGGAGGTTTCCTCTTAGGAGATAGCAAGGGGCTCTGCCCCCTCCCCCCAAAAAAGAAAAAGTTATTTTATCTACTTTACAATTGAATTCAATATAATATACCATTTTATCATTTAAATATATAATATAATACTATATTGGTATACTCAATATCGTTTAATTGAATTTTTTTGTTTAATATGCCATTACGAACGTAGTTTTCCGATATGCCCCCTCCCTCCAAAAATCAAACCCTATATCCGTCTCTGTTACAAACAAATTTTAATTAAAACTTATTTTGTACAAAATTTATTTTCTTTTAATTACAATTGCAGGAAGGCTTCATTAACTTATGCCAAAAATATGGTTCGATTCAAAATATTACTATCCATAATACAGATTATGAAAATCAAGCATTTATTCAGTTTGAAGATGATGAGTGAGTAATTTTACTATTTCTAAGTGAAACATACACTTAAAGTTTTTAAAAACAAAATTATTATTATTTATTACAATTTAACCAGTGCTGGACATAATAACCTAATACAAATATTACTATAAAAATGTTAATTGTATTCCCAGCATGGGCTTTTTTCAATATTTATATTATTAAAGATATTTAAAGTCTATATTTATTTTAATTAATATGTTAATTAATTTGATTCAGTTAATTTAGTATCTATGCAAAATAAGAACTGTGTAAAGCGGTTTTGCTTTTTAATCTATTGTAAATCATAATAATAATAACCTTACTTGGTTGTTAACTCGTGTGCAGAGGCATGTACATTCACTGTATAGCAGCTAGCATACAGATGGTAGACTTAGTGAGTGACAGACGGGTGTTTCGTAATTGCCACCCGCCAAAAACTAGTCACCACCAAGATTTTTTCTTAACCTACATGAAGTATAGTGTAATAATAATTTTAATTAATAATTATTATTTTTATAGTGCAGCATACAAACTTTTAAATGAAAAATTAGATTTTCCATCTTTCATTAAGGTGGATTTTTCAAATCGAACACGAAAAATGATTAATTTAAAATATCAAAAAGAAAATGAAGATGTTGAAAAATATGAAGCCGATGACAATCTAAAAACAATTATTAAAGAAAATGGAAAAAATGAAACAAAATTTGGGTTAGTTTAGTGTTAGAAAAAAACATTAATTAAACATTTTCAAGCAGTTAGTAGAGTAATTAATAAGAAAGTAAAATATGATTGTTGGTTTTTAATATCCACTTTACTGTCTATTATTACGAAATTGAAAATTTGAGACATTTTTATGCTGTTAAGGATACAATATTAAAAGTCATATTATTTATTTTTTAAATTTGTTTTCATATACTAACTTTAATTAAACAAATATTAAATATGTTAACTTTTCAGCAGATTATTATAATAACTTATATTATTTGTAGGACTTCAGTTTATATCGGACCTAATGTTTCTGGAAGAAGTTTAATAGAGGAATCTAAACAATTGAAAATAAATGACAAAATTAAACTTTATAATCTAGAAAATGATGATCTTTTTGGAAGGCCTCTAAGTTCAAAATGGGAAAAATTTAAAAAGTACCTATAACACAGGTAATATAATTCATAAACGTTAACAAAATATTACTAATTAAATTTCAGGCCTGAATTTGAACTTAATAATCTTGATTTCTATAATCGTTTTGAAAATTGTACGGGTGGTGAAATTAAAATTGAAAAAAAGTTGGGTCCAAACATGTTTACTGGCCTGACTACATTTTTTAATGATGGTGATAATATACTAGATAAATTGAAGATTATTAGCAATGATATTGAATGTTCTGATCTTCTAAATATGTAAGTCATTAAGAGGACGTCACACCCGCATGTGTTGTCTCCGTCTTACAAAGGAACAACATAGCAAAAACTGTTTTGTGCGGGACAACTTTTATCTTTCTGTGTTTGTAGTTAGTGGCTCCAAAATTTCTAAACATATCAAGTAGAAACTTATCTATGCAACAGGGTGCCTATATTTTAGATAACATAAATACAATAAAAGTTATTTGCTTCTAAACATTTTGTTTTTTTGTTTTTTTCATTTGCTTATAAAAAATGATTGGAAAGTGTAATTAAAAAAAAAAGCACGCTGTTGCACAGATAAAGTTCTTCTTTACGTGTTGTGAAAATTTGGTATTCTACAACAAATATGGTGCGAGAAAAGTTGTCCCGCGCTAAACAGTTTTTGCTATGTTGTACATTTAAAAGACGGAGACAGCACATGCGGGTGTGGCGTCCTCTTAAGTTGTTGAAACTTGCAAATAAGTATCAATTATTATTCATCATGAAATAAACAATTTAGAAATGATCTGAAATATGGAATGTTAGTGGGCGCATTTGATAACTCAATTAATTTATATGGTCGTGGATATGTAACTTTGGTTGCTGGAAATACTGTAAATGTTGCTATGAGTGATTACGGTAGAGTAATTAATACAATAAAAATTAGAGTTCTACCTGAAAAATATACTAAGTTACCGGCTTATTCATTTAAAGTATATACCAAAAGTGACTATGTTCCACAGTTAAAAGTAAGATCATAATTATTTCTAATTTTTATCCCTTGAAACTTCTTACTCATTTTTCTTTTTTAGAATACAACTTATGTTTTCAAAGTACGCAGTGTATGTCCTGAAAGAATTGTTTTAATCATGTTTGATGAAAATAAAGAAATTAAAGTGCAATTGAAAAAATGGCAGCCTACTATTGAAGAATTTGGTGTTCCATATATTGATTTTAAGAGTGATAGTTCAGTAGAGTTGCTAAAGTTAAAAGATATGAGCTCAGTATTCATTAGATCAAAAGAAAAACATCATTTTGAATTTCTTTTTTCATCCTGGAATAATTTGGCAGCTTATTGCTATAAAAATCGTAACTATAAATTTTATATTTATTATGTATGTATTCTGTAATCCCATGTCAAATAAAATAATGTAGGCGGAACAGAAATTTTTAAACATTTTGAAAATATGCTATACTTTATTTTAAATATTTAAAAATTGACAAGAAAAAAACATAAAAGAAATACATCACAAGAAAAGGTCATTACAAGTTTATCAAATTGAAATATAAAAAAAATGTTTTTCTCAAATATTTTTAAAATTTTAAATATATTTTCTAATTTTGTACCATTTCAATTTGATGCAATTGTCCCCATCAAAATAATTTAATAAAATTTCATTGCATGATTTAAGATGGGGATCACCAACTTTTTACAATCAGTGAGCTACTTTAAAAACTTTAAGTATCTGGTGATCGACCGCTATTTATTTCTTTATATTATTACATGCAGCCAGTGTTGAGTAAATTACTTTTGAAAATTAATAAAATTACAGTTACATTAAATGTTTTAATTTAAATTAAATTTGTGTTACTTTACATTATTTTTATCACATTACATTCAATCCTTGATTTAAGACTATGATACTGCTTATTTTCTCTCTCTGACAAAATAAATTCACACAAAATCTTCTTTTTTTTTAGTAATCTTTTAGTAAAATCACCCAGTACAAAAAATGTTGAGGGTATGACATTGATTTGTCTAAATATTGTCTCAAAACAATTAAACATTCATTTAAATTTACAACAATTATATTTTGAAAGTGTACACTAAGTCAACTAATTAAATTAAATCAATATGTCAAATCCTCAAAATTGTTTTCTTCTATAACAATAATAGTTTTATGTGATTTCATTCTAAGATTTCTCAAAATTCTTTAAAAAAAAAAAACAATTTTATAAGAATGAGTTTAATCTATATTGTGCGTGGGTTTCAGAGAGTTAACAAATATTGTGCTGAAAACTTTGTTCTTTGCAAATCAAACAAAATATGTTTATTACAAATTTAAAATAACTCTAAATTTATAGTTTGTAAAATATATTTAGTCTTTTATGTTTAAGTGTTTAAAAACAAAACTTATTTTTTAGCTCAGCCTTTAAATAGAAAACCAGTTTATGGTGAAATTGTAGGATTTAAATCTACCTTAACCAATAACTATGTCAGAGGCAGAATTCATAAATTCTTTGGAGACAACATTTATTCTGTGAAGCACATGGATGATCCTATTAAAGAAAACATCAACTCATCTGAAATGATAGAATTACTGTTTGAACATAAAAGTGTAAGCATTTAAAAATGAAAAATTTAATATACTCGTATTATTATTCATATTTTAATAGTGTGCACACCTGGTGATTCTTTAAACAGTAAACACATAAATGCATTCAAAAAAGAAATAGTCTAAATAGTAATTTCAATAAATTGAACTTTGGCTGTGTTATTCTATATCAATATTTAAACATTTTTTTTTCTATATCCATTTAAGGAGGGTACACTAACTATCTCAAAAAATATTTAATTTTTTTAAATTTTTTTTTACCCATATATTTGTTGGTGAAACCACTATCAACTTTTGATTTTCAAATGGTAACCTATACTTAAAATTTCATAATTGAATAAAACTATTTTTTTCATTAATTATTACGTTCAAATTTTCATTTTTCGTTAATCCGTTGATGAGATATAGCTCCTCAAAGTTTGGTGGCTTAAGGAGGTGTTGTTTAAACTATTTATTCATCTGTAAAGACCAGGAACTATAAGCTTTAATAAGCGAAAACTATTGTACTTTGAACCCAAATCATTTATTAGCCTATCGGCTAATTAGACATACCGAATTACGACAAATGATTTCTAAACTGGTTATTTGGGTTACTGGATATTTGTAGCGCTATTGACTAGAACACCTCCTTAAACCACCAAACTTTGAGGAACTGGATTTCACAAACCAAATAATGAAAAATACAAATTTTAATGCTAAAATTGATGGAAAAAAGAAGAGTTTTATCAATTTATGACCTTTTTATTATATGTTCCTATTTGAAAATCAAAAGTTGACAGTGGTTTCGCCAATAAATATAAGTGAAAAAATTTTTAATATTATACAGTTTTAGAAAAGACTAAATCTAAGTTTTTTTTTTTAAATATCAATATTTTTGGAGTAAATTTATTTGAAAATTATTTTTCTTAAATTATTTATTATCCACATAATTTTTATCATATGTTTAACTAGTGCCAATTTTTTATATTTATTTGTCAGTTCTTTAGTGTTCAAAGTGGCTCAAAATAAATGGAGAGATGGCCTTCATAGTTTATTTAGTTATCATATATTGCTTTAACAATTGTACAAAGTACAAAATAAATGAAGTAATGGGGACGTGGGGAGGAAAATGTGAATTATAAAATGTGGAGGGATACCATCCCATCGTATCCTCCCTCCCACTTCGACCACTGCAAGTCTTTCTGTTATATCCTGTGTACTGATATAAATCAATTTAATTTATGTGCTTGAATTTTCCTTATTTAAAGCAAGACATCAAAAATAAAATGGTTTGCTACATTTATGAATTAAGCCTATTTTTTTGTTCTGAATAATAAAAGACACAATAAGAATATTTTCCCTTTTATTTTTATAACAATATTTGGTGCTGCTTGTATATGCGGTCTACCAACATTTTTCTGCTCAGATATGAGGTCTATATATTATGTAGACCCCACACCTATAATACGCTGTAAATAGTAATAGTAGTATGTAAATAAATAACCAAATTAAAATAATAATCAAATATTTTAATTATTAGTATATTAGTAAAAATCATTAAAAATAAAGGTATGTAAATAAATAATACAATACGCAATGTCATAAGTCAAAAATATTTTTAAAAAAAGTAAAAAAATCTTACTAAGAAAATAAAAAATTATGTAAAAAATATTAAAAATAATTTTATGTATAAAAACTTTAACGATAAACCACTTCAATGTCCCTCAAAAATGCAATAAATAAATCGGGTTCTTCTTTTTTAGCAACTTTCCAACAATAGTGGTCGAGATGCAATTGCAATAGTTGCATGGTTGGCGTACACTGCGCAAAGTCTGGCACCCCTTTTTTTTTGCACCGAAGAACCGGACAAAATTCACCCCCGTGATCGCGTTTTCTACTATTTACCATTTCACTACCTCACTTATGGAATGGTAACGTTTTGTTGGCAGTGTCTAATAAGCCATGCTCCCTTAAAAATGCAGTGGCATTTTCTTCACTACAGGCGACAGTCGAATAGAACTCTTTTAATTGCATGATGATATGCACTAATACACGGTTAGGGTACTGATCGACTGCTGTTCAGTTACTAACAAACTTATTAAATACACTACCACACTGTGGTATATCAGTGATTTTGTCTTTTAGTATAAATATAGGGGGAAAATACAAAACTATATCGTAGGTATACAATGTATTACAGCAAATTTTATTTGGGTCAGTTTTATTTTAAAATGTTTTTTTTATCGCTGCTCAGATTTGCGGTCTACATACATGTTTGTAGATCGCGTCCCGTCAGTAGACCGCATATTCGAGCAGCACCCAATATTCTAATAATGTAACAATATTTATCACTATGTCACCTTCCTTCAGAATTTAAATGCTTTTGTTTCTCTGTTTGATAATTTAAAGAACTTTAATAAGGCTAAGTATTAGGGCTAATTAGAAACGTGTACTACATACATTTTGCAACTAAGTAATTTTCAATATGCTTGTTTATTTTTAAATAATGTATGTTTGTTATAGATGCCTGTAAGTTTTTTAAAAGTAGGACTGAAAAATGCTTTACCATATCCTATCCAGTTTGATGCTAAATATTTGGTTGAACATGTTATTGGTGTTCGCCTATCTGTGGTAAGTTAATACTTTAAAATAAGAAAAATGTATAGTAATTTTAGTTAAAGAAAAATTTTTTATTAGCATTTTGATGAATCAAAGGCAGAAGGATGGAAATATGTAGATTTAAATATAACACTTGTAAAAGAAAACTTAAATTCTATATTATATAGTCTAACCGAACCTTTGTGGCTGAAAGATAATGTTACCATAGATAGTATGTATATAACTTTATAATAACTTATTTTTCATTAAATAAATTTTATGAAATAATGTGTTGAATGTATTTAATTTATATTGTAAAGCTATAAAACCCTAGTGTTTTCAGTTGTAAATTTGTTTAGTCCAACAAAATTTATATTCATTTGATTCATTATATTTTCTAAATAATAACACTTAGTATTGTTTAATGGGTAAATGCTCACTACACTTTCTATTTCAAATGTAAAATATAGATGATATCGGAAGATTTACCAAATACATGAATTTATTAAGATTTGAATTAGTTGAAAAATCAGTTGTGAACATGAAGTTTGTTGTGTATCATGATGGAGTATTTTATATGAGAGATAAATTGTTTGGAAAGTCTTTCTCACTTTTATCCGACATGATTCAAGAGTATTGTAGCTTGAGTTTAAATCCCTATTTACCACATATTGATGAAGTATGCCTTGGCCAATTTCCAGGTATTTATTACTTAAGTCTATTAACTGTATTTATAGTAATTTAATAAAATATATACATTTATTTAATTTTAGATGGTATGTGGTACAGAGTAATATGTGATCAAATGAAACCTGGTGAATTGGTTAAAGTACATTCTGTAGATTTGGGAAACATTGCATATTTGAATTCTAGAAATATAAAAAAACTTCCAGAGGAATTACTATTTCATCCAACTCATGTTTCTCTATGCATTTTAGGTATACACTAAATTGTTCAGTTTTAAAGCTTTATCAGTGTCGTTGATTTAATTACAAAATATTATGTTTGGTTTTAGATTCTTCTATTCAGATAAATGATGAAAAAATGGAATTATTGCAAAAATATGAAAACACTGATTGTGAATTAACTATTGTGAAAAGCTTAGGTGGTAAAAATCATTATTTATTCAACTGTCCATTCATTGAAGAGATTCTTCAATGACTTTAAATATAAGGAATTTGAATTATTATAATATCTTAATAATATATTAATATTATTTTAAAATAATACAGTTATATCAACAACATGAAAAATAAAACAAATTGTATTTATCATAAGTTACAATTTAAAAATATGTATTTAATGTTAAGTAATGATATACCAATAAAGTAATTGGTTTTAACAAAACGATTTTATAATCTAATATTATTGATAGATCTTTTTTACTATGAGTTGACATAGTATATACTTAATAAGAGTAAATAGAGCAAAATTAGTTTTGTAATCTAATATATTCAAAAGCTACCTTGTCCAAAATATTGAATGTATCATTGACCCCTGATTTGAGTTGTGACTTGTAGAGGCTTAGCGGCTTAGTCATTGAACAAATATTGTTATTAATTTGGCACATAAAAAAATAAATAATCACATTTACTAAACTTATCAAAGAATTTTTTATAAATAAAATATTATTCAAAATGTATTAATAGCATAATTTATAATTAAAATATAAATGAACAAAGTTATTGATGTTCAACTTTAATTTCAGTAACTATGGGAGTTTCCTCATTTTTCACAGCTTCAACTGCTTTTGCTGCTGGTATTCCTGTTTGAATAATTGGTACACTGCGTTCACCTGTTACTTGGGTTTCCTACAAAAAAAAAAAAAAAATTTAACTTGTAGGAACGGTAAGTTTTTAAGTTTTAAAACCTCTTGAAAGTTAAAGATTGATATCTTAATATTTTATAATTAAAAATATATTCTGTTCAAAAATGTAAATTATCATAGGTTTTCTAATAATATCCTTATTCTTATACTATTAATATTTCTTTTATACTCATTAGGGTAAGTATTCCTCAGGCATATTAAATTTTACCAAATTCAAATCTCATATCATGGGTAGGATTCTTTATGTATCATTGTAAAAATGGCACAGACCATGGATGTTATTATTCTATTTTGTAACATACTAGCATACAAATATTTCTAATTGGCTCAGAAAAACAATAATTGAGTATGGGTATCTACTATAATAGTCTCCAAATGTCAAATCACTCCAAAACATCCGATGAAAATAGAAATTCAGACCTATAACGGAAATGTACTTTTAATTCCGATTATTAATGAATGACGTATTGCTTTTACAACAATCGGTCGCGTCCGTAATTTTTTTTGTGTTTGTCTACTGTCTTTAATCTTTTTTTGGAGTAGAAAAATGTTTCAAATGGGTTTTCTGGTACCTAGTAAATTGAATTGATTTGGTCCTAGTTCTAAGATCTAACACTAACAAAATAAGTGGCGAAGAAATATTTTTTATTTTTATAAGAAATATACAATCTATATTCTATACTAAAGTAGCACAATTGGTATATGTGATAAGAGACTTAAAAATAACATGGTGGACGTGATTAAGTCACCCACTCTTAGCATGAAGGGTGATTGTGAAATGCTGAGGTAGTGAGGTACAAGAAATTAGCAGAGAAACGAAGTACGAAACCATGTTTTTACGGCCGAATTTCGGTACCATAACGCCCTCTTAAGTGAATTTGTATTGCAATAGATCTCTGCACCATCTCCTTTTCAGATGACGTTAAGGTAGCGAAGAAATATTGAAATAGGTTATTTTTTTAAAGTGATCATGGGCTACAAATTACAATCATACAAACAAAATAAAATATTGATAACCAAGCATGTACAATAAACATAAAGGTACAAACTACAAATTGTATACTTTACAAGTAGGTATGTCACATACTCATATGACAAACATTATACGTACATATTAAATAAAATACACAAACTTGTAGTTTGCTGTTCTCTCAACCTGGTTAAAATGCGTGTTGCGCTTGACACAAAATCTTAAGCATGCTCATGAGTAAATGGGTTTATGTATTATTTTAGTTTTAATATTTATTAAATTAATACAAGCAGGTCTGCGGTTAGTTTTACACAGACCACCAAGGCAAGTATATAGGAAATTGTAATTACGTCTATAGAATTGAGTATTATTTAGATAGGTATCATATTTACGTGGCGTAATTATGTTGATAGTTTTATACTTGGCAAAAATAATCAAATAAGAATCAGTTTTAAATAAAAACAGAAAATCATAGTCTAGAGTCTAGACCAGCGGTTCCCAGACGTTTTCCCATCGTGGCACATTATTATTAGTTTTTATAAGTCATGGCACACTTTGGATAAATATTATATACTTATCGAATAATAGGTATATAATGATGTCGGGTATGATTATCATCATTATTATCGTTTTATATATCACAGAATATCATAGAACTAGAATTGAACTATTATGCAAACAACATCAAGCACACGTTTCACACTAAAATTTATAATTATATCTTTTTATTTGTGAATTTAAAGTTAATTTTTGTATTAATTATTTTTATTTTTATTATAATATACTTAAATATTTTGAAAAAATCATTTTATGTTTTTTTATAAAAAAAAATTCAAGTTGTCGCGGTACACCTTTCAAATTTCACGGCACACTAGTGTGCCGCGGCACACCCTTTGGGAACCACTTGTCTTGAATTTTGTGGACGGTTCCATAGACCTACAGATGTTATTTACATTATACCTACCTAACAAGTTATATATAATTAATAAGTGCGTGCGATCATCTTCCATTGATTATTATCTACCTATCTACTGGATGCTTAGTTTTTATTAGTATTTAAGTGAAAATGTAATCATTAAAGTTTAAACAATATAAAATCTATTCAGAATAAGAAAGGTACCGGTAATATAAATATTTAAGAGGATGCTCACCCACGCGTTTGTTGTATCCGTCTTACAAACTTACGATATAGCAAATTTTCGTTCACTAGTTTGAATAGTGTGCTGTTAGTTTTGATATTTGAGTAAATTTAAATATTATCAAACTTTTAGGTAAGAACACTATCTATGCTTAAGATTTGCCGGATTTTTGTTATTTTAATTTTCAAACAAGATATGAGTATGTCAAATAACACAAATCAAGAATGCTCATATCTCGCTTGAAAATTAAAATACCCAAAAATCCGCCAACGCCTAATCATGGATAATGTTCTTACTTAAAACTTTGATAATGGGTCAATTCGCTCTAATATAAAAACTAACAGCACACTATTGAAATTAGTGAACGAAAATGTTCTGTCGTATAGGTACGTGTCACGTGTGTGAGACGGAGACAACATATGCATGGGTAGCGTCCTCTTAATATTGTTATTTGTTAAGGTCCCCACACACTGCAGCGGTGGCGGTGAAATTAATTTGTCTTGGCGGTGCCGCCGCGGTGGCGGTGAATTGTGTCCGGACTCATTTTACCGTCATCGCCACCGCGGCAGTGTGTGGGGACCTTAACACTGTTCAACAACATTAATCGAACCTAACCAAAATAAATTACATGCACCTACATAAATACTAAAATACACAATAACTAAAAGAAACGAAATTAGAGAAAAATGCAATTATTATTAACAAAACCAAGACATCAAGATTTGAATAGGTAGGATTATAAAAAGCTGTACAAACCATTTGCGCACATCACACCTTTTTTATAACCCACTTGCGCCCGAAATCATAACCCATTTGCCCCCGAAATATTTTTTATGAAAATGTGTTAAACCCGTGCAACGTTGCCAAACTGTATTCTGGAATACCAAGCAATACTACTTATTACCTTATTAAGTTAAAACTATTGTACATATTATTTTTCCCCGTTGTAACTATTTTTAATTTTTATGTTACGCTCTTATCGATATTATCGAATATCGGTCCATTTTATCTTAATTGGACTTCATGACGACTCTCACTTCTGTCTGTGTATGCATTGTGCAATCTTGCAAAAACTACAAATATTTTACGTGAGTTTCGAGTGTTTAAAAATGGAATTTAATATAATAAATACTATTAAAAATCGTGAGTGTTTAATTTTTCGTAACTTTAAATTCCACTTTAGTAGAAATTTGGTTTCGGGAAATATAAGTTGGCGTTGCGTTAAAAAAGATTGTAGTGCCGTATGTAAAAACAAATTGTTCAAAATCAACACTAATCGAAATTAAAGATATCCATAATCATGAACCGAATACTATTGAAGATTTAAACTTGCTGGAAGTAAGAGGTAAGTGCAAAAGAAAAGCATGTGAGGATTTAAATTTACGGCCAAATAAAATAATACGCACGGAGCTATCTTCATGCAGTACATCCAAATTTTCTGATATAAATAGTATTAGAAAATCTATATACCATGAACGACGAAAAGTGCTGCCTCCTATTCCTAAATCACTTGATGAGTCAATCGCACAAATTTCCGATTTACAAGTTTTGACAAATAAAAACGAGCAGTTTAAATTTGTTATATCGCTCAAGCATAACAATAATGCTACAACCGCATATAATGTTGTCTCTGTCTTACAAACGCACAATATAGTAAATTTGAGTTCAGTGTAACCGTTTTTTTGTTGTTAGCTCTAATATTAGCAGGTGAATTAAGTAATTATCAATTGACCTATAAATTATAATCAAACTTTAGGCTAAGAATATTATCTGTTATCTCTTGTTTGAACGCCTAAATACCTACAGGCTACAGTATATATTACAGACCCATAAACTAAATTAAAAAACTGTACTTGGTACCACCTGTACAATTTTCTTACAATTATTTAGGAGGGAAAATATTTTTTTTTCAGTTTAATGGGGTTCAAGTTGTATAGATAATGTAAATAAAAAACCAAAGCAAAATGATTCGTTTTAAAAGGTTTTGATGGAGCTCAGGTTCTCTACGTATCACGTATGATGTTATGCAGTAACTATAGTAGGTATCCTGTACCCAGTTCCGATACACTACCCGCGCCCTGCTAGTACTACTCAATAGGTAATTTTAACTATATAGTAAATAGTGCATTTTATATTTAGATCTAAACAAGATAATGTGATTTATATGGTTGTACCAGAACTGTGTATCATACTACCAGTAATTTAGTACCTACCCACCTAAAAAAATTAACTAATTCATTAATTCGTGAATTTAAAAAATGTACCTAACCTACATGATTATTCAAACATGACATCCCTATTGGCTATGTCATACATATAGGTAGGTAAGTACCTATATATTTTATATATTAAGTTTGGTTAGTTAAAAGGGTTTACCTTTTTAGGGACGCTGACTGTTAGTATTCCATCCGAAGACAAGCTTGAAACAACTTTTTCGATATCCACATCTTTAGGTAATAAATATCTTCTTTTAAATTGTCTAGATATAAAACCATGCTCGTCTTGTTTCTCTTCATGTTTTCCTTCTACAATTATTGCTCCTTCTGACGTTTTAACTGTAATCTCGCCGGGTCCAAATTGTTGGACGTCCAATATGACTTGCACTTGTTTTTCATCAAACTTAAGATTGGATGTACCACTATTTTGCCTGTTAAGTACACCTTGCCATGGTCTGTAGTATGTGGCCGATCTCAGAGAAGGCGAAGCGAGAGTAGACGTCAAATTGGACAGATCATCTCTATGCAACCCCAGACCAAAGTGTTGGTCCAATAATCGTCTTGGTAATCGCTCGCGTTCGAAATCTTCCCACCAGTCTCGGAAAAACAATGGCACCAGAGACATTTCTGTGAATTTGATGCATTATGTAACTATCAAGCAATTCATAATGTGCATTTGTAATAAACACGTTTAGTACTACAGTAAGGAATATGATCCATTTACATGGCTAGATTCACTGATTTATAACACTCAGTTTTTTTTTAATAAATCTACTCATTAAGGTAGGTACTAGTAGCGTTATAAACATCTAACTATAAACAAATGGTTTTTTTTAATTCGTCACAAATTGACTCGGAAAATAAGTGAAGCCAGTTCATGTAAATGGGTTATAAGCTTACAGCCAATACTATATATAATACCTACTACTTAAGTATATAAATATATATTTTATAATATTAATTTAATATATTATTATTGTGTATTATATATTCGACCTAGGTATCATTATGTAAACATCTATGTAACGTACAGTAAATACTTACTACAACAAAATAATTGGTTCCTGATGTATAACGTAACTACTGAAAAATAGAGTTGTTACTTATGTGATTTTTTAAAGTGAACTATTATGAAAAGTACGTTTTTCAACGTATTTATACACAAGTGTTCCGTTTCCATAGTAGGTATGCCTTTATTACTCACCAATCGTTTTTAGTTTATTTTTGTACATTTAAAATTAGTGGTTGTTAGTTGACCTTCCTCATTGACTGTGTTAGTATATCTAAATAAGTGTGGGAGGATTCCAAAAATATTCTTTACTTTGTTTATTTATTATTCTTAGTTCTTACCAAGTCGTGAGTCATATAGCTACAAATATTGTGGATGCCAGCCGTAAATCGTACATTTGTACAATTGTATGATGTATATAACTAAGTCCTATATACCTACATACTTGATATTTTTGCCAAATATCTATAATAAAAGTGGGCCAACTGCATATTATGATAATAAGAAATTTAGCATTCTCGAGTATTAATATTTTTTAATTAAGAATTTAAAGAAATAACTCAATTCAAAATAAATTGTATGTGTTTACTAAAATGTAGTCGTTCTTGACGTCTGCAGGGTCATAATTCAATGGCGCAATTTGTTCGAGGGATCAGTATTCAGGGTCTCAGGGAAGGGACAAATTAAACCTGTCAGCATTTATGCCCAAACATAATTTTATAAGGACCCTACCGACTGCTGGTTGTAGAAAAATTGAAGATGAAAATAGTCTAAAAATGTATTAGGTAAATAGAATATATTTAATCATTAGCATTTAACTATTACTTATCGTCTATTAGAATCGTGGAAATAAAATGCCCATTTTTCCGCTGCTGAAATAACCCCCGAAGAAGGTATTTTATCAAAAAAATCACTTTTTGGCAACTACTAAAGGATGGCATTATTGGAGATTATAAAAAAACATAACTATCATTTTCAAGTGCAAGGGCAAATGGGCAATTATATTATGTTACAAAAAGAAAATATTGCATATTTTGCGTATGGACCAAAAAAGGATTCAAAACTGAAAAAATTATGTATGACGAATTATTTTTGCAACAAAATATGTTGCCAAAATTAACTAATTTCTTCTTCGACTGTTTACTGCCCGAAATTGTAGACCCGAGACATCCTGGAAAACCTATCAGAAATCCAGACTACATCATTCAAGCTCAAAATAAAAAAAAATGCTCTGCAATACCATCTACTGTCAATCATTGTTCATAAATTAGAAATTACTATAAAATATTTAATTTAAAGTATAGGTACTTAGCTATTTATTATGTATACTATTACTCTATCACTAATATTAATACTATCTACTAGGTTGTAATAGACAATAGTTAATGTCTAATCATTAAAACAACTACCTTACTATAATATATTACTCAATTAGTAATTACTGTATTATACCAATACTCGAACTAGGTATTATAGTAGAGGCACTATCTATTTAATCTGTCAAAAAGTTTAATAATATTCCTGATTTTTATATCATTTCTATAATATTAACTACTAGGTAAGTATACATAAATGTATTACTTATATTTGGTATTACATAAGTAGGTATTTTTATTTGATAAGAGTAAGTAGAGGGGCGAATGTAAGTTACTACGCGAGAACTAGCTGGGCAAAATTTATTTATACGTTAGTTCCTACACGAATATAAAATGTGTAAATCCCTACATGGTGAAAAAGAGTGCGTATGTTAGTTCCTACTTCCTAAAAGATGGAAAAATTATATAGTATATAATCGTTTGATATATTACGTACGTAAGTTACTAGGTTCTTACACAGTGAACTTACTATTCTCCAACTTAAAAAAAGTAGTAAATTGTACACTGAAGAGTGCAGAGGTGCGGACTATATTAGGTATTATTAATTTGTTCAATAGCTATGATGTACGTCAATAAGATTATTATTATAGTAATTATAAAGTAATGAATCCAAAAATAATTTTTCGATTACCTGTGCCGATGGCGTGGAAGGGAGCAGTACCCGCATTTAGTTTCACTCACACTAATAATCATTTACAACACAGATACCCATAGATAATATCTTATATTCTCTATGTAGATACCTGGCGGTTATAATGTGATTAGAAATCGCCTAAATGTTGCTCCTTAAATAATAGCAGTAGCGAGGCTCCTTAACATTTTCTTTATTTTTTACCTTCCTGGTTCCTACCCTATTAATTATTAAATATTAACCGTTTAAACTCTTTTTATGAAGAATTATTGGATTCTAGTAATTTCTAAGTAAGTTGTGCTTATTAGGCTTTTGACATTGAACTTGTGGCCCGGTTTTTTTTTAATCTTAAGCTATAAAAGTTGAATATTTATTATATTTTTAACTACAAAATAATTTTTCAATTTGATAAATGTCAAAATTTGAACTTTGAATGATCATAAAACAAAAACGTCCCAACGTATTTTTAATATTTTTCAACTGATATCGTAACAATATATCAAGAATCTTGAATTAAATTTTCATGCTTTTTGACCCAACTAATACAATTTTATTGTCAATTTAGGTATAGAAAAAAAACTAAAAAAAATGAAAAGTATATGAATCAATAAAATGAACATACAGTGAAAATTTCCACTTTTCAATATTCTACAGTTATTTGTTTATGAATTACAACAAAATAAGAAAGTCGCTACATGAGAAATCTAGTGAATATCCAATATATTGTAAACATTTCAGCTTCATACTCTCACCAAATTTAATTTGACTTTCGGGTAATATTTTTTTTTTTTGATATAGGTAGACAAATTTACAAGGAGTCTTGTAGTACACATTAAAATTTTAGATATGAAAAAATTTTTTTGAATTTCCTAACTTAAAATAATTTGCAAATTTTAGTGATTCTTACGTATTTTGTCAAAATTTGAAATTCAGACGCAGATAAATAAAAATTGTGGACTTACAACAAATTAAGAGGAACCTTGTATTATATTTTCAAGTTTTTTGATCGAACCAACATTTTTTTTAAAGATTCGAAAAAAAATTAATAATAATCGAAAATATCATATGCCTATAAATAGTTCAACATGTGTCAAAATATTTTGAAAATTGGTGTGGTGTATAGAAAATTCAAACACAAACATTCAGTGAAAATATTCACATTTAGAGTTCCACTAAAAACCAAAATCGATTTTTTCGAAAACTAGTTTTGCGTAAGAATTCCAATTTTTCCTTAATTTTTGGTTGGGTTTTCTTGTCACTTTTTAAAACTATTTTGAATTTTTTACTTTTGACCTCCCAAATGCGCAAACTAGATTCACTTTCTTACCAAAAAAGTTGCTGTTGAAGAAAATCTCAGCATTCTTAAAGACCCAAACCGTGATGACAAACACAAAAATAAAAAAACACATAGTTTTAAAACCAATACATTAAAAGTTCTGCTCAGAATCTATAATATTAAGTATTAACAATGTGTCATACGTTTACAGCACCCACGATGCACAATTAATATCCCAAATTAAAATTTTTCTGTAAATATTCTAACTTCAGACGCTCCTAAATAATATATTGTGGATTTACGCACAGCTTTTTTTAAAATTTCCACATACTAATAACAACTTATGAAAAACCTTTCATTCAAATTTCAAGTTTTTATCATCGATATTAAAAAACCACTAACGAAATTCAAAATTTTCTCATAAATAGCTCAAAAAGAGTAAATATTTTTTTAAATTTAAGTTGTATAGAAAATAGAAGTTAATTATTCAGTGAAAATTCTGAATGTAAAAACAAAATAAAAATATATTTATTAGCTTTTTTTTTTTTTTTTTGTATTTAATAAAATATTACAATCTGTTTACACACAAAAACAATAAGTAACAATGATGATAATAATTAAAGAAGACATGTAGCACATGAAAAGGAGACTGTCCAGTGATAGAACCTCAGAAAATTTGAGTTCGGGCATTGCAATTTTATTTAATTATTTTATTTTTAATTTTAGATTTAGTTTAAAAGGTCTCTAGCCTTTTTTTTTTTAATCATCGAGGTAATGTGAGAGAAGACATGTTGTTGATAAAGGGGTTAGAATGGTTAATTAATTTGGAATGGAATTTTTTATAGTAGCTTTTAGCAAGTTCATTTACTGTTGGAAGTTTTAAGTCATTATGGAGCTGTCTATTAGAGCTGAATTTGTGATATACCACGGAGCACCGGTTAAGAGTCTTAATGAAATGGATTGAAAGGCTTGAATGGGGCGGATGTTAGCTGGTTCGCTATTTATTAGCTACTATAATTTGTATATTGTTAATGTGGTTAGGGTAAGGTCTAAATATTAAATTAAAAATAATGAATGATATATAAAACTATAGATAATTCTATAGACAAATTTTAGTTATTATAAATTATAATAATTTTTATTAATTTTTACAAATTACCATTCGAAGCACATGAGCAGCATTATTGTCAGCTTTGAATAATTGAAATAAGTTGCTCCTCTTGTTTCTGGCATATCTTATTACTGCCTGACATAAATTATTAATTATTAATTACATACTATTAATTTTAATAGGTTCAGTAGAAGGTATTTGCTATTTACTTGACAGTAATGGAAGTAACATCCTTGGTGTTTACTCTCTGGAAAAACTAAATTTACTGCATTGATTAGCCCTTGCTCAAAATCAGTAATAATTGTGAGCTGATCATAACACAATGGAAGCACATTTCTTATGTAATGAAGTAATTCAACATGAATTTGTTGAGTTTTTCCAATTAGAAGGGCATGAACTAAAGCTCTGGAGACTGGAACAAGATAATGTATTACATTAATCTATAGAATATATTATGTCATTGTAAGTATTTACAATATTCTATTTCCATAAAATAATTGTCATTAAATATATTAGTATTTGTTGAATTAACAGGATATACTATAAGGTCATAACAATGAGTAGTGGAATAAAATATTAATTTAAATAATATGGATATTATTATTATTACTGAATTTGAGTCATTCTAAATTATTATGCTAGTCATAATAAATTAATATACTACCTACTACACTACACAGATATATTGAAACTTACAATATCCTTGAATACAACTTGGAAAGAAAATAACTGATAGGCGTCATTTTCTAAAAATGTTGGTATAGTCTTAAATGTGCCATCACATCCTGCTACTCGGACATAAAAATCCATAATAATAATTCATTAAATAACATTCATATAGGTACATTATTGATTTACAGTGACCAACATTTCTCAAATCTGGTGCAATTGCATTTATATTGGCTACATTACAAAAAATGACTCCACTCATGGTTCCCTCTATAAGCAATGGACCTTGATAAAACCTATTAAAATGGTTTGTTTTAATTCTTTTCTTATGTTTTGTGTTTAATAAATGAAAATAATTAATATACTTTAACCCGTTAGGAGAATTTTGTAGTGTCATTGCAAAACATTCATTATCAGCTGCCGTCAATAAATCGTGCAAATTTGCCAGGTTTCGTGGTGTCTGAAGGAAAAACGTACGTCTTAAACGCCGCATCCTCTCTACACTCTGTAGAAATGTATAGTTCTCTGCAGCCTCTGGAAAATTAATTCATAAATCATATCAAAAACAAGTAAATAAGGATATCAAAACTAACCATCACCTATGCATAGTTGCATACCTTTTGTAAAAACTGGACAAAAAAAACTTACAAAATAAGCAAAAAACTAGTTTATAGGTAGGTACTAACTTTGCAATTGCTTGCATATAAATTCCATGTGGAGTATATGAATTTATTGTTTTCTCTAAAGCTCTCTCAGTTATCTCCTGTCGAAGCAGTGGGACATTGAGGTTGGACTCTCTGACACCATGACAATGGAGCTTTGACAGTGTCAACCTATCATCGTTGCGGTCCGGAGATATATGAGCAGTTGCATGGCACTGTCCTTCCAATTTTTTTTCGTAACATGACAAATAACTAAAATGTATGTTTATAATTTAATATACTTTTGTTTAATAATAAATTTTACAATTAATACTCACATTTTAGTATCTGTTACTTTATTCTTATAGTACATGAACCCAAGATTATCCCTTATAATTTCTGTAGCTCTTTGAATGCCTAAAACTACAATGTAGGACTGTGGTCTTGCTACAGCAACCGGAAGCAGAGGTTCTAATATTAACAATTAAAAATAAGATGTTATCTTAGAAGCATACTGAATGGCCATCCAGAATCTGTATCATGAATAGATTATAAAACTTCTGTACCAGTGGTTTAATGGTTTAATTAAAGAAAAACACTTACAATCAGGGGCTGTACTTAAGATGTTGTCGCTGTTGGCAACAACATTTTTGAGCTACTTGCTTTGGATATATTTTCTTATTTCAGTATTTTTACTCAATAATTATTACTCACACAAAATCAATAAGTGTCTTATAATTAATTAAATATAATTGTAAATTATAATATATAACAAATTTTTATAGAAGACTAAATTGTATTATTATGTTCTATACTACCTGTTTCACCCATAAATAATATTTGTGAAAAATGTACATGCCACATTTCAACTAATTATAAGAGTAATATACAGGGTGATACTTTTATCATGAACCACTCATTATTTCAAAAAGTATCAATGTTTTTGAAAATATATTTTTACAAAGTTTCATGTAATTAAAAAAACAACGTTTGTATTTAAAAAACATATTTTTAAATATTTTTTATCCTTATAATTTTTTAAGTTTTTTACTTTTTTGAATGACGTCATAGAGTTATAATTTCATAATCCAAAGTAGAATATTTTTTCTAAGTATTTTGATACGTAAAAATCGAATTATGGTTAAGTAGTTTATAAGTAATAAGTATTTAAAGTTTAGACAAGCATTTAGTGGACAAACATTTTGCGTGGTGACTCCGTACCACTCCACTCCGGCCATCTAAACTTTAAATACTTATAACTTATAAACTACTCAACCAAAATTCGATTTTTACGTATCAAAATACTTAGAAAATATTCTACTTTGGATTATGAAATTAAAACTCTATGTTGTCATTCAAAAAAGTAAAAAACATAAAAAAATTATAAGGAAAAAAATATTTTTTTATAACAACATGAAACTATGTAAAAAAATATTTTCAAAAACATTGATACTTTTTAAAATAATGAGTGGTTCATGATAAAAGAATCACTTTGTATTATGTAACCAATGTCAACCATATGAAAAAAACTAACTATTACAAAACTGTACTAAAATCTGCCGAGTAAACTTTTCAGAGTTAAATATTTAGATACCTACCTATTGTATTATAAAAATATTATTTCTTTAGCATACTCTTATGTAGTTTAAGCCACAAACTAATTTTATGGATTTGTGGTATCCAATTTAGTACTTAGACAAACAAGAGATCATTTTTAAAAAAAAAAACAATTTTTCACTTCGCCCAAAAAAATTTTGCAGTTGTTGATTGGGAACCAGTATTACACAATTTATTTATAATATACTCACTATTAATTATAATTTTCCATTGCTTATTGGTAAACATAATTTTACTTTTTTGTAATCACCGTAAAATTTTGTCGCCCCTAACATAAGCCAGGGTGCTGGCGCACTGCCCAACATTGCCCTCCCAGACCACCCTTTAAATATAACCCTGTTTACAATAGTTGGTTAATAATCGAAATAATTAATAGTTAATTAATACTTGCAATAAGTTCAGGAGATGAAGGACTTACATTTAATATATTTTATTTACAATTAAAAATGTGTATATTGTATACATACCATTATGATCGACAACGGGTTCTTGTACAACAAAATAATTGTGATCATGATTGATGATGTCTAAACAGTAACAGAAACAATTCTTATAACAACCTTTTGAATTATTGTGAATACATTTAGAAGTAAACCTACTTATCATTTAGTACTAATTAATTAATAAATGTCATTTATCAACAAATTGCCTGATAATTTTTATTTATTTGCTATCCTAACAAAAATAAAACAGTGTATGAATGTATGATAAAGTAGTGACTTAAGTGTTGCATAAAATCAGTGTATTTATTTACTATTTATCAAAAAATAAATAAAATGTTATTTTTTGTTTTTAAACTGTTTAGTTAATTTAAGTTTAAAAAAAAAATGTAAAACATATTTTCTGTAGTGGTTAATTCAATTTTCCTTAAACTTGGTACTTATACCTCTCCATTTAATAATCTTGACTACCCCACTGAGTATTTCTACAACTACCATAATAAAGGTCAAATAAATTACCAAGATCCATTTTTAGACGATATATAATAACTAACTTGTATAGTGTATACTAAGTAAAGTAAAAACTGAGTAGCGAGTGAAAAACTGAAAAAGTGAAAATCGTAAACTTCAAAATACGCGGGAATTGTATAACTTTTATCATAGTATAATTTTTATCATAGTATAACTTTTATCAATAGAAATTTAATAACAATAATAATAATAATTTATATTACAACATTTCTAACCTCAATATTTTACACAATAAAAAGTTAACGGTAGGTAGTTGTTAGAATTTGATTTAGTGATTGGTATTTACTATTTTGGATTTGGTTTTGGTACTTACTATTTGCCATTAGTTGTGATGGCTGTATCTATTTATGAATATTAGTCTATAAATTGAGTATTGACCATTGAGTTGGAACTTGCTACATCTTGATTATTGGCCACTGAAATTTTTTAGATATAAAAAAATTTAAATTATTTTTATTTTTAATTTTAAATTTCATTAATTGATTAAACTGTATTTTAATTATTTGTATAAGAAATCAGAAATCATTATTCAAAAATTGGATTGTATGTGTAATAACATATAATATTGTTTTTATTATATTCTAACAGATATTTAGATTTTAAATTTTAAATTTCCATCACCTTTTTTCTTGTTCTACTAATTGGTGGATAAAATGAATTCAAAACAACTGACGTAAGTTATGCTCAAAATCATTACTTTTCATATTAATTTGCAGATCAATATGTATAATTTTGCTACATTTATTTTTAGCTGCTGGAAACAATTCTACTATAAGTTAAATAAATTGAATGTAAACTATGCTGATGAATCGATTGAATCAATGATATATGATGGTTTGGATGATTTGAAAAAAGGCATACTCAAATTTAAATTTCATGCTTCATCAAGATTAATGTTTTATAAAAATGATAAATCAGATACAGAATACTTATATCCCATACTATCCCAATTACTTGTAATAATCATACATTATTTTATGTATCCTCGTCATGGTCTAGGATATAACTAAATTAATATATTGATTTTGTTTAGTTTATAAATGAGCAAGACGCTAAAATTGTTTACAACAAATACAATGAGTTTGTTTGTCAAAATGAATTGAATACAACTATGACTGAACATGAATTACACAATGTTTGTGTAGATATTTGGAAATTTTACAATGAAGAAGTGTTATTTTTATTTCGTTCATTAAAATTTATTCTCACTGCTGCAGAAAATCAAAACTGTCATTATTCTGTAAGTACTTTTTAATAGCTAATAAGTATTTAATAATTATTTTTCAATTTATTTATGATCACACAGTTGTATTATTTTAATTGTTAGGCTATATGTAAGAAAATTGTTCGTAAACAAAACTGGAAAGAGTGGTATATTTCTCTACGTGAACAACTTTCATATGTTCGTTCATTGACATTTTTTGATACTATTGTTTATAAACCGCTTCAAAAAATAATACACAAACATTTATTATCATTTGTTTTAAATCAACAAATTGAAATTTTGCAATTGATGGTGTTAACATCTCTCAGAGTGGATCAAATTACAAAAGATGATTTTAATACTTGGATTACTAATCTCATTGTAAGTAATTATTACATGTATACATATATTTAATATTATATTTTTAAATTGTTTTTTATTTATACTCAAGGATCATTTATTAATTTATCAAATATAAATGTACCTATTCAATATTAAAAAAAAAAAATATTAACTATTAATCATTTTACTCAAAAATCTCAACTGGGCTAAGACGTTTTAAGATATGGGTAGTATTATTATCCTTGTGAAAAGATTTGTCCAGTAGTTCCAATTTTGTATTGCATTTTCAAATATTAATATTTTCATACCAATAACTCATTTAAAAAAATTAAATATCACAAAAAAAAAACATTAGAGAACACAGATAATGTTCTTACATTTAAGCTGGATAATAGGTCGATTCACTCTAATATCTAAGCTAATAAAACAAAATGTATGCATATTCATATTTTATGCGTTAGTAAGATGGAGACAGTACATTCAGGTATGCCGTCCTCTTAATTCTTTTTTGATGTTTTGTGACTAAAAATATCCAATGCAATTACAAGACAAAATTCTGGGTGACTTATTAAAAATCCGGCTGTGTTGACTTTCTAATTTCTAGTAATATTCTCTGAAACACAATTGTTTTCAATGTCACAGTGATGTTAATTAAAAAGCCATATTATAAAACTTATTATGATTTCTCATTCCACTTAAAATCAAAAAAATCTATTATTTTAATAAAAGTTAAAAATAGGTAGTATTTATCAGTATTATATTATTTTATTTAACTTGGTACTTATAGGATAATAACTTTGGAAAAAATCAAACATTGGAGTATGATTATAATAACTTACAAACGGTGTATTCTTCTTTTATGAGTCAGATCTCAAGTTTAGAGACACTACATTCATTACAAATCATTGCATTATTTTGGGTGTGAGTAATTTATTATTAATGAAGTATTATACATTAATGCATTTTTCAACATAACTTTGTTTGGTTTATTTATATTTTATATCAGGAAAGAGAACTATATTTGGTCAACTAATATAGAATTCAATGAAGCAGATAAAATTATTCAGATGATACAACCTAGTAGTGAATATGGTGTTGTACTTATGGGTTGGACGCTTCTTCACCTGAAAGGAAAATTTGGAATAAAAAATATCCAAAAATTAGAAAGTTATACTGAAGCCATGAGCGCATTAAAAATGTGGCCATCTTTATTAGAAATGTGTCAATCACCAGCTGTTAAAGTATATAAACATTTATGTTAATCATTTTATATTCAAAATACTTAAATTCTAAGTACCTGTAATTATAATTTATTACCATTATTTAAAGTTGTTTTTTTATATTAATTTTAGGATCATCCAATAATAGACAAATTAGGAAGAGTCTTATGTGAAAACCTAATCATTGAAAGTATTGAATTGGATGTATTTGAATTGGTTGACTATGATTCAATTATTATAAAGCTTCTGTCTTATTTATTAAAAAGAAATCCTAGATTATCAATAGACACAATAGACAACTTGAAAAGTGGTGTTGGTTTGTTTGTAAAAAAATTTATAGAAACATATCCTGTTGATTTATGCAGCTTATTTGAACTTTTTACTGGTATTATAAAAGGAGCACCACAAAGTTTAAATAAAGTAAATATTTTGCCTTTAAATATTATGATTTATTTTCAATATTTAATATCTTTAGGTGTGGAATCTGATGAATAGTATTAATTCATTTACTGCTGTGGCTCCTCCTGATGGTCAATATGTTTATGAACAAGAGACAGACACTTTTTTATTAACTGATCAATATTATGTAAATGACTCAATATATAGCATTGAAATTCCTAAAAACACTAGATTTATTCTTAATGGAGACATGGTCCGCTTCAACATCAAAGTGCCCTTATTCTATTTTTTGAACTCTGCAATTAATAACTTCAGGATGGTATATAGATTTAATTAACATTATTATTATTTTAGAATTTGGATTTATTATTTTTTTTTTTTAGTGTCGTGATGAGGATCGTAAGACTTCTTCTTATATTAGTACAAAAAAAATACTTATAAATTCTGTTAAAATTATTCAATCTATTGCATATGTTGCAACATCTTTAAATGATGATATTATGGGAACGTGTGAAACTCTGTTGACGCTAGTACCAAGGTATAATCTTCTAAAATTAATGTAATACATATGCATGTTTTATATTTGATTCATATTTATTTTAGTGTATCATATATTGATTCAAATTATGCGGCTGATCCAGAAGTTGTGTCTGAAATATTAAAATTAGCAAGATGTATACTTGTTTACTTCCCTGAACAAACAATGTGTTACTTTAATGCCAATAATTTTTTCCCTTTTTTAATGAGCGGTATTGAAGATTCTGCCGTAAATTTACACCCTTTCTCTCAAAATTCTATTGCATTAATGATTCTTAAATATGGATCTGAAGTTTATCCAGTCTTAACACAATATGTCAAATTAGTTGAGGCTTCTTTGAAAGTATGTCATTAAAAAAAACTTTGTATTTAGTTAGATAAAATTGTTTCATTTTTAATCAATTAATTACAGGTCAGGCATATACTAACATGTCAGTGTGCAACAGCTGGTGTAATGTTTGTGTTCAAGACTATAATGCCTTTGTTAGCTGTATCAGATTTTTTTATAGGCTCCAAAGAAAAAATGGATTTAGGTTGGGCTTGTATGCGCTTAATCTACGTTGTTTCCATGTTGGAACCAGAACCTGATAGTGAAAATTCAATTATGGTTATTAAAAAAGTATTGGATTTATGTTTGCCTTATAGTCCAACATCAATTGCTTCATTAATGATTTTAAACATAGCCTCTATAGGTAAAATTATATTTGTTCAATAATATTATTCTAAACCAAGATAAAAAATATTCTAAATTAAATTTATGTTTTTTTTTTAATTTTAGGAGAAAAGGATTTTATTAAAATAATGCATAGTTATCACAGTTGGACAAGTGGAATTGGAAAAAGAAATATACAATGTTTAATATTTGCATTGTCCTTATTAAATTATATCATCGATATCAAGTCACTTGTAAGCTTTTAAATTGTATTTAATTTATATGTAATTATATGTTTATTTTTAACATTTCAGTCTACAGTTAAGCAAGGAACAAATACTGCATTATTTGATCCTGAAAGAAGGCTCGCAGTTTTGTTATCATATCGCTTGACTGTTTTTCATAACAAATTAAACACATTGTCTCTTACTATTCTTGGGACACTTGCAGAAGTAAGTAAAAGAAAAACATACTATCCCAAATATTGAATCATGTATTAATTACTTTGTTCAGAAACGATTTGTCTCCTTCAGCCTCTCAATGGGTTTTGACAATGACAAAAGAGCACGAAAAGAAATGATATCTTATTTAAAATTACATAGACTACATTCTAATAATATTGTACGTATATATACAATTCTGTTTTTAGTTCATATAAATTTCAATAATTATTTTTTTATCATATAGGTAAAAATGTTAAAGTTCTTACATAATGCTATTGCTTATCAATGTAAGATGTTTGAAATCATTTTAAACGTTGAGTTACTTGAAAAATGCATAAAAGATAAGAAACAAATTGAAAATAATGATGATAGTATATTATGGTTCATCGAAGTTGAGCTCGAGACCGATGTAAGTCAAATATACTTCTTAATGTAATGCTAGTGTTTTTTTTTTTTTTGCTTGACATATTAATTATTAAAATCTGGCAAATGTTGAATAGGTTGTAGTTTTATTTTGATATATTATTTAAGTGTACAGGAATTATTATATTAATTTTGCTAATTTAGTTTTGAATAGATGTCACACGTAAGTGTACACAGCAGGAGAATGCCACAGAGAACAAAATTATTTTTGTGTGAATATACACTCCCCCATCCTAACACAAAATTTCTAAAAATATTTTACATATTTATGATCAGTTTATTAAGAAATAAATAAATTTTTTGGTTAGTTAAAATTTACACTGGTCACTAATTTATTAATCACAATAAACACTTTGTTATAATATAAATTATTTTCTCTCAAGCTTACCCAGGATGTACAAAATATATTATAATAGCAATGTATTATCACACATCACATTTATCTAGTTTACTATGATATTAAAATTCGAATTGCATGATATTTCCATACTTTCTCATAGTTTAACTATTTTGTATATACTCACCGAAATAAATTAACTAAGAAGAAATTTTTATATTTTATTATTTATTTAAAAAGTCCAAATTATTAAAAATATATTTTCTCTGGTGGTGCTTATTCACAACCTGGCCATGCCCTCTGACCGTTTCCACCTCCCATTGTATAAATTATTTTATGTGATTTATTTAGGATTTTAAACAAGAGCAAGAAAATAATATTTATCTTGAAACACTGGGTATTATTCATACCTTATGGTACAACAGGTTTAATTTAGCTATGCATTACTTACAACAAAACAATAATTTTTGGAAGTTAATATTTAAACCACTTTTTCATAATAAGTAAGTATTATAACTAATATTAACTATTATTCATTATTACTCATATTGTCTTATGATCATTTTAATATTTTCACTGTCCAGAAGTTAATTTTACATTTATTTCATAACCATTGGCGTCATAAATATTTTAGATTAAATATAATCTTTTTTTATAATTAATACTCAATGTATATCATATTATAGCAATATGATATGAAATTTATTTTTATAGATATACAAATTTTGTCTCAATGTGAAAATATTAAAATATGTATTAGTTAATATAAAAATTAATTTTTTGCTAAATTAACTAAGTTTATGCTTATTATTTATAAATTATTTATTTCGATACCTTAAAATATTTATATATTTATAGAATGATACCAGAAATAAATTCAGAAGTATTTTCAATTTTGTCACTTCAAGCCCATTATTGTCCTATTGAAAGCAATAAAGAATTTGCAGAACAATTGGATATTTTTTTAAAAACTAGATTAAACAACATGTTAAAAGTAAGTTGTTTAAGAATGTTTGAGAAAATTGACTTCATATTATAAGTTTACCTAGTTAAATGTATCAACTTAATTTTATATTGATTTCTTATAATTTTCAGGGATTTTTAAATTTTTTTGAAGACAATAGTGATTCTTTAATTGATATTAAACGAAAGTTAATTTACTCATGGAAGTTTTTTACTCTTCTGATTTTAAAACACAGAGATTCTGCTGTCAACAATAAACATCTAGTTGTTGATAATATTTTAAAATTATTTATAATTGAGTTGAAAAGCAATGATATAAGTTCAATTGTTAGTTTGGGAGAGTCTTTATTGATCATGTTACAAATGTGGAAGAAGTAAGTGTCCTATTTTTAATATTAATTTAATATTGTTAGTTATTTAACTATAAATAATACCAAGTACCATAACTATAAAAAAAAGAGTTGTTTGTAATCCTGACAAGCCTGTTAACAATTAATCTAACGTACATGAAATATTTGTCCCAAAAATAATTACTTTTTTAAATGACGTTATACTCAAATTGTTCAGTACAGTATTAAATACGATGTATAGATCTATGAATGTGTATTAATGAATATTATTGAAAACTTTAAAAATGCCATAGTATTTAAAATATATATTTTATAAATTAAAAACCATAATTAAAGAAAGTAATATAAATTATATATTAACTTTCTATTAGCTCAATATTTAGAATACACTTAATTTTTGTTATTAGATTTGTCTTAATTTTTATTATTTTTATTAATAGGACCTGTGTTATAAATTCCAAATCAACCATTAATGATGTACAAACAATATTAAAACTACTTAATGACAATGAATCATTAGCAAAAAGTCAAACATCAAAAACCACGGTATTAATTGTAGTAAATGAGATTGTAAATATAATACTTTTAAACGATGCAGCTTTACCTGAAAATGTTCCTAAAGGTTTTTATCATACATTTATTTATTCTATTTATTTTTAAAAATGTTTTTAACTTACTGATTTTTATATTTTAGACATTTTTAGTAATGATATGTACAGTAGTATTTGTGAACTTGCTGAAAATCAATTGGAAAATATCAGTGAAACAGATCATGAATATCGATCTATTGTTACTAATATAAAATTGACGAACTCATTATTTTATAAGATCATACCTGAAATTACTAGATCATCTTCTAATTGGCGCCAATCATACCTTTTAACAAATACTATCTGTCAAATGCTTAAATTTGTGGATAAATCCAATAAAGTGTGTATAGTTGTAGTTGCTCATTATTACTGAATTATAGAAATTTTCTTTTACTTGTTTATTCAGGAAAATAAAATTAATTCTGTCACTGTTGAAGTAACTGATTTTCTTTTGTATTTATCATCATTTAAGCATTTTCATTCGCAGTTTGGCACTCAGCCATATATCATAAAGCACTTTTGCTCTGTATTGTCTGCAAAATTTGTAAGTAAAAACACAAAAATGTGTTTTCTTCTGTGAAAGATGTCTTATTTTTTTTTTTTAGACTGAATTTGATGTTAAATTTGATGATCCAAAACGGTTATGCGTCTATAAAAATTATTTCAAAATGCTCGTCAACTTCTTAAATATTTGTGACCATTGTGTAAAAAGAGAAGCAATACAGCAATTAACTTCAATTTTTTTAGACTTGTCAATAATTTTAAATTTTGTAAGTATTAAATAAAATAATATATTAATTGTATTTTTATAAATAGTAAAATAGGTGAACTAACATTTGTTTTTAATTATTAGCCAAAGAATATGAAAGTTACAACTTCGCATTTAAACCTTGTTCAGTCAGTTATTAAATTGATGAACTTAATTGTTTCAAAAGAATATTATTATCATTGGCAGTCAGTTGGTGGTTCGTGTTATATTGCACTTGAAAAAATTATTGTAAGTAACTTTTTGTTATATTGCTTAACACCTTTTCATTGACAAAAAAAATAATATTGGGTTTAGATAAATATTTGGGATTGTGCTTATGGTTCATATTTACAATTAAATGATCCAGATGCTTTGATCATGAGTATGTTCAAAAATGAAAAAGTACAATTAAATTTACCTGGTTGGAAAACTAGAGGAGATTTATTTACAGAAAATGATTTAATGACAATTAATACTACAAGAAAAATGTAAGAATATACCATATTTATTTATGTATCTTATACTATTATTAGTTAAATAATAAAAACTTTGTTATTTTTAAGACTTTTTGAAATGTTGTATTCTTGCAATTCAATTCTTGTACGAATCATGATCCCTCCATATGAAATTGTATCATTACTTCAATTGGGTATAAGTGATGCAAGTGTATTCAAAAATATTGTTAGCAAAGAAATAATTGTTGATAAAAGGTTCAGTACATTCTTTACTGTTGACGGACTAATTGAAATGATTGTATTTCTATCTGACAAAATAACTAGAGTGAGCTATATTATTTTTTTGTTTTACAATAGTTATTTAGAATTTAACATAAATAATATTTTGATAATAATTTAGCATGGAGCTGTTTCCACTTCGTTGATATCAGCACTCAATGAAAGATATGTGTTAGATGTAGATTTAGCCAGTTTAAATGATGCCTTAGAGCTATGTGTATACACATTCACCAGTCAACTTTTAATGAAAGTTTCACAAAACAGTGATAACAACCAACAATTATGTGAAATTGCCGAGGTTGCAAAAAACATGGTAACTTGTACCTAATTATTATTGTCTTTTAAAGAGTCTTCATTTTTAAAATAAACATTGAATAAAAATAGATAAATAATTAATAAATTATAAACATTTACATTTATTCATCTATGTTGAATACTTGACTTATATCAAAGAACATACTAGTGTAATAATTTTTTCTCGGAAAAATGTATTAAACATATCAATCTAACTTATAGTTATTAATTGAATAGTTAATTTTTAATGTTCTCATTTAGTTATGACAAAAATATATTTTTTTAGAGTTTGCTTCTCTATCGAACAATAAGTAAAGATGTTGAAGATAAGAGGATAACATCATTTGACATCAGATCTCAACAATCAAATGGAGATGGCACAGAAGATTTATTAATTGGTTTTATGAAATTACTAGAATTTATCAAAGATATTCACAGGTTGTACTATATACAATTTTGAAATGTTATTTTCAAAAATACCAACTTTGTTTATTTTTACTTTTTTAGAAATTCTACTACATCCTCAAAAAAGGATTTATCAATTACAGGATATTCAATTTTAAGATGAATAATAAGCTGACTAATGAGTACAATTTATACCAAGACTGATAGTTAATATCAATAATTTATTACTATTATTTATGTATGAAGCTTGTTTTGAAAGAATGAAAATATATTTTCAGTATTCATTATTTGTATTTTATTTTGTAAGACCATTAGGGGTGTAGTTTTGGTTTTTAAAAAACACATAGAGCAAAAACTATCAGGTTAGGTAAACTTACCAGCCATAAAGTAAATAGTACATTAAATCATCTAGATTCTAGATAGAGAAAGGGATGGATCTTTTTTTATTTAATGAACATGCCCTTTATTGACACATTTTTTTATTAGGCTCAAATCTTGACATAACCTACAATCATTTATTTAAAATAGATTTGAGTGACGTGTATAAAAACATTATTCCATAATATGTTCTAAATAGCCTAACGACTTTTTAAGTTAAATCAGCCTTTTTTATCGGAACCAAATGCAAGTTGGACATAAGTTTTGCGGAACTGTAGATTATTTTTTACAACTACTATCTACTTTAGTGCTATATTATTTATAAACTATAGTTGATGATTTTATTATGTTTTATAATATTATTTAGTCTGCAAAAACCAGAAGATTGGCATGTTGCAATAAGCGACTTGCACTATAAACAAAAATGGAGAACAGCAAAGGTGATAAATGGCCACCTTGTAGAATACCTGAAGTAGCTGTAGTCGTTTCAGAGATAAAACCATGGTCTTAGAAGATATATCGTGGGTAATCTTATGGATTTTAACCCATTGGTTCCTATTATGAGTGAACCACAAAAAAAGTAGCTCTTCACAACCGATTTTCCGCAAAACACTGACTAAGACGATTAGTCCACCATATACTAGTATAAGATCTGTGTCAACGAGGTGGAATGCTTTTGCAAAGTCAATGTATATTACATCGACTTGAGAGAGAATACTGCAGGTTTCTAAGACGTAATTTCAGCAGACAGCGTTGCGTGTAACTGTAGAACGGTGAGGCCAGAAACACTTTTGCTCTTCCATAAAGATAGGCGTACAATCAATTGAATTTTCCAAGAATAATAGATTCATATATTTATGATACACGCCAAAGGGTGGTGATGGGGTATGTAGTATGAAGTTATGAACATATCACCTGATTTAAAAATGAATAGACAGTTCGCTAATAAACGTATAAATGATGAGACATTATTAGTCATAACTCAATTTTCAAGCTTTTTGACCAAACGAATACATTTGTATAGACATTTATACAAAATAAATTTAAAATGTCTATAAATAGTTTGGTCGAAATATTTTTATTACGTATAGAAAATGATAAAATGACATTTGATGATTATATTTCAACCCCCTTGGGTTGAAAGTTTTTGAAAACAACAAAATAAGAAAATTGTTGAATGAGAATTTGTTAATTTGTGGGTGAATTTCCTATGTCTTACTTATTTTGAAAACTCGTAAAATATGTAATTGACTTTTCGGCAAACTTTTAAATTCTGAGGGAGAGATGAATGCATTGATTTTACTATGATGTACTTTTTATTTTTTTTGTTTCCGTCATCACGTTTAAGGACGATAAATGCATTAATTTTCTTCAACAGCATCTCTTCTAATACAACCTTAATCTAGTTCATACTTTTTGTGGTCAAAAGCAAAAAATTCCCAAAAGTTTTCAAAAGTGGCAAGAAAAACAAACAAAAAATTAAGGACATATGTTAATTTTTACGGAAACCCGGTTTTCAATAAAATCGATTTGGTTTTTGATTTACCTAATTCTAAAAAGAAATATCGTAGATACATGTAATTTTCACTGAAAGTTTATATCAGCGTTTTCTATGTACACCATAAAATTTTCAAAATATTTTGACACGTGTTAAACTATTAATAGGCATAAGCAATTTTCGATTATTATTGGTCTTTTTTAAATTTATGTCGATAAAAAAATTTTCACACTGTCTTAAAACTTGAAAATGTAATACAAGGTTCCTGATATATATTTACAATATCAGTTGAAAAATTATAAAAATACAAAGATACATTTTCTTATAAGCATTTAAAATTCAAATTTTGACAAAATTCATATCATTAAAATTTACAAATAGGTAATTGTATAATTTAAAATGTTTAAAGTACCTATTCAATTTATATAGCTGAGGCCCACGATAGTTTTTTTTTTCACGGTTTTTCTGTAATCAAAAAATTCAAAAATCTATAAACACAGTTTTTTTACGTTCAAACAGGACGAAGTAACATTAAATGACCAAGAATAATGATTTATGTTATTTTGTTGTAAATGAAAATATTATTCGTGGGTACTTGAAACTTATAAGGTAGGTACCTATATTATTATATTTTATACACATTACACACAATGACTTTTCAAATGTATTTGTTTAGAAAAAAATGAATTTACATTAATCGCTCCGCTTAGAATCTAAAATAGATTAAGATTTTTTTAAAATATTTTACTATATTTTCATGTAACTAAAAAAATGGTTAGCTCTTAATAATGATGATAAAATGAATTAATAAATCTATTCCTCTCTCACAACTTATTATCAGAAAGTCTTCTAGTCTATTTTGTATCATTGTTGTTCCTTATCTAGAATTTCTAATTACTCATAAAATCCATTTATCATAGTAATAACATTATAGTATAATGATGCTCTGTCTATAGAAACATTGAAAATGTAATGATTTCTACATCTAATATATTTACAGTTTTACTACCTATTATTTCTTTTCTAATGTCAATGCACTAAACTTGTTTAATATTGGGTACCTACTTATTATTTACTACTTGCCTCTTCCATTATGAATGCAGACTGCAGTATAAGATAGTTTATATTGGATAACTGCCCCGCCGGTTGGTGTATTGCCTATTAAATAAATATATATTTTTCTGGCTGCATACTAGTTGCGTCCCAAAGATATCTATTTTTTTTATATACGACAAAAGGTCTTATCCGAATGACAGCCCGAGTTAATTTTAGGTACAGACGCGTTTACGGCCAGGGCTTTTAACCTTTTTTTTTCACTCAAAATTTCATTCGACATTATAACTGTTTTACAGATTACTTAATGGCTATTCGACCAAGAAATTAAAAAGTAGAAATATTTGTTGATTAAATATTGGAAACATACATTTTAAACAAGTCCAACTTCCCTTTTTTTTTTTGGACAGAATATTCAGCGTCTACTATGCCCACTACTATAATAGTTGTGAGGCTTTTCATTCGAAATTCAACACTTTGTTCTACAGTGCTCACCCTAATATTTTTGTGTTCTTTTCGATGATCTGAGAAATATACAAAAGGATACCTATACAAAAATTAAGAAGCACTCACTTAAATATTCGCAGAACAAATATACCTAATCAAAAAAAAAAAAAATTATTAGAAATGCTATAAAACGGTTAGAAGAAAACCAAATTGACACACTTGAATTTATACGAATACTTTTATATAAATATTTTTAACCTTAAGAAATATCATGTGCCTTTTTACCAGTGTCAATATTTTTAGATAAAAACAAAACATCATTTTTTTTTAACCTACATGCAGTAAAGTATCTACGTATGCTACAGACAGTCCTAAGTGTGTATAAAAATGTGAAGGTTAATGAAGCTTTTTTAATTTTAATTTATTTATTTCAGTTAATTTAATTTTAAATTTTGGGTCGCAATTCCGAAGAAATTTTTACCGCGGGACACGACTATAGTAGCCACTCATTTTTCTTATTCAGTTGGGATCATTACCCACCATGGTCCATGGCCTAATTATAAGGTGTGACGAAGGATGATATACCTTGATTATAGGATAGCCGCCACTGGCTAGGTAGGTACACATATTGTGATTTGTGTTTGTGAAAGTATGAATGATCATTTTATACCGAAATGTATCGTTTCACTAAAATTTGTTTCTTAAGATTGTTGAATGTTTCTGAAATATTCACATAATATGCGCTTAAATGAGTGTGGATTTTACAAGCTATAAAATTCATAGTTGGTCATGGTTCAAAATAATGCATATAATTTCCGAAAATATGTAAAAAAGTAAAAAAATCTCTATACTACGCGTGTTAGAGTAGCGATTACTGCGACTGCAGCGCAACCTGTGGCCGTTAAACCGTACGACTCGTTTCGGGATGTTTTCAGGATTGGAGTTTGGTCCTCTTCATCAGCTATAGACTATAGTAATAGTCTTCATGGCATTCTTAATCCGTCATATTGTAACACATGATAGTGATTACTTATCAGTGATCATTAATGTAACATTTTATTTTTATAATACCTAATAATAATATTAAATTAGTATACTAATAATTCCATTTCCTATTAAATAATGCTCAATTAGGACATTAGGTAATAGGTAGCCAATAGTAGGTATATTATTATCACCTTAACACTTAATACAACGCTGTAACCTTCATTGTCTGAATTTCACGTCTTGGTGGTTTTGGATCCAAAGTACCTACTCAAAAATGGCTTCAAAAGTAATTTCGGTGTACGAAAATACACAAAAGCTGGGTGCAGAATTGGCCAAAAATCTCTCGGAACTAGCCAATGATGTACTGGGTGAAGGAGGAAATGCTGTTTTTAAAATTGGACTTTCTGGTATAACGATTTATGTATTATTTTAACTTTACGGAAAATGCATGAGATTGCACTATAAATGTTTTAAGGTGGATCGGTCGTGTCGCTGTTATCCGAATATTTGGCTAAAGTTGAAACAGATTGGTCAAAGTGGAGATTTTTTTTTTGTGATGAGAGACTGGTGGATTTTAATGATCCAGAGTCTACATTTGCTCAGTATAGAGACAAATTTATCAGCAACCTTCCTATCAGTGAAGATCAATTTATTAAAATAAACCCCCAACTTCCCGGTAAACACCAAGTGCATGTTCTGCATGTGTTGATTAATTATATGTATGAATAAATTATTGGATTTTGCATTGCAGTTGATGAGGCAGCTAAAGATTACATCCAAAAGATATCCGTATATTTTGCACCCTACGATTTGCCTCGGTTTGACGCATTAATATTGGGTGTTGGTCCTGATGGACATACATGTTCTTTGTTCCCTGGACACAAATTATGTGAAGAAACATCAGTATGGGTGGCTCCAATTTCTGATTCACCAAAGCCTCCACCAAACAGAATTACTTTTACATTTCCAATTCTCAATAATGCCAGATACTGTGCATTTATAGCAACCGGGAGCTCAAAAGCTGATATTTTGAAGGTACAATTTGGAATGTACATTACATAAAATAAAAGGATTATTATATTGTATTATTTTTTATTATATTTTAGCGCATTCTTAAGGATGGTGAACAATTACCCGCCAATTGTGTACAGCCAGTAAATGGTAGTGTACAATGGTTATTAGATGAAGCTGCAGCCAAGCTATTACAAGAAGAAACGTCTTTGTAAATTATTTATGTTATTTTTAACAAGGTATTGGTTAAGAATGGAAACTATTTATTTTTTAAATTTTGGTGTCTGATAAATTTTATCCTGATAAAATTCATACTCTATTTGTATTTATTTTATGTTGTGTGTGAAAAAAATCCATCAAGAAGTAAATAATTTATAAGATATAACTATCAAATATTTTTTATCTGAAGTAAAAGGCTTTTCATGATTTTTCTTTTTACTTTTAACCTTTTTTATATAATTAGTAAGGTTATTGTAAATTAACACGTCCAGTTCATCTTGGGAATTAGCAATTATTTCGATTAAAAAAAAAAAAAAACTGATCCCAAAACTAGTTTTTATAATTATAATGATTGCCGAGTGCAAAATAAAGTAGATGGAGTTACCAACCAAAATTTTAACCTAATAGTTTGTTCCACTGATGTCTTAACTTCACATGAGCAGAGCTATACTTCAGTATAAGGGGATAATTCTAACTATAATATAGTTTTAGGAGATTTATTTCATAGGTTCCATAAGTTATATTAACTAATTCAAAATATAATACTTTTGTGTATTTACACAATATATTTCTATTAAGTTTAATAATATTTTATAATAACATATTAAATGCTATTTTGCATATTTTAGGATTTCATACATTATAAAGGAATATTTTAGATTTTTTAAATGTATAGTACCTAGAGTACTTTTTATAACAATTCATATTATGAAGAAAATGTTAAAAATGTATTAATATACAATTTTTTCTGAGCGTATTTTAGAAGTATATGCCAACCTTTGCAATACTAATTAGATACTATTATTGTTGGATTTATTTAATGACAACGGTCGATGCATACTGTCAACCGGTATTTTTTAAAGATACACCGTGTACCTTCAGTATAATTGATTGTTTAAATGAAATATTAACTCAACACATGTAATTGTTAAACAATTTATATTTTGTTCATTATATGACTGGGTATTAGTTAAATTAAATAAAAAGTAATATAAATATTTTTTCGATTTCAAATATATTTGTACAGATGTTGAGTGTTTAATAGTATATCCCAATACAGATAGTTCCACCTATGGATTTACAAAAAGTAAACACAAGTATAAGATAATTGCAATCGAAATATTTATTGAAAAATTCTAACATGTCTATATGCTTAGTTTTAAATTTATATTGTAAAAAAGAAATCATGATTATTAATTTATAAAAATGTTTATAGTGAGATTTTAAAGCCATTGTATATAATTTTTTATTTTATAAATATTCACCTTAAATGTTATAAAACAAGTAAATCTAATCATCTTAATTAACTTATAAAGCAGTTTTCTTTTATAGTTATAAGTTGAGTATAAGAAATCATACTAAGACTTACATAGACCACCAGACAAATATTAAAAGTTAAAACCAAAGAGGATAGAGCAAAATATACTGATTGATACAGCATTTAAGATTTGTTCATATAGACTATAGTATGAATGAATATTGAATTGTATATAATTATATTTAACAGATGTCAACATTCAGGGGTGGGTAATATTTTAGCATAATATACAATATTTTGCAAATAAATGAAAATATTTGTGATAATAATTCTAATTTTAGCAAACATTAATCTTTAATAATATATAAACCATAATCAGTCTTATCTATACATATTTGTAACATGATATCACAGAATATTCTGTGATATTATGTTGTCATATTATATGTTAAGTAATTTTTTTTATCAACTAAAATATAAAGAAAACCTTAATTTATAAATTTATTATAGATATAAATTAAAATAGAGCTTATGCCTAGTAGATCCTAGTAGTTTTTATATGAATATAAGTATTAAAAATAATGATTAAGTAATCTATGAAATAGATAGATAATAAATAAACTATAATTTGTATAACACTTAAAATAATTGTTTAAAAACGTCTTCATAATTATTATAAATTTATATGATAATGGAATGATATATACATATATTATGTATAGTGTAAATTACATTTTAATTTTTGACTAAGATGATAAATAATTTTCACATAATTAAAAGTGAAATATTTTAAATGCTTCAATTTCAACAGCACAAAAAAAAATTATTAGTAAAAATATGCTTAAACATGTATATACAGCAAACATTTTTTTTTTTTTGACACATTGCTCAATACTTGGTTAATAAACTAATTTAATTTGAGCACCATATGTATTATTGAGTTAGCTAAAAAATATGTACACAATTTAAATATCATCAAAATGGAGGGCAAAAATTATTCATAAAAAAAACCAATAAGATAAATCTTGTTTACAAAATTGAAAAACATTTATTTTTGAACAAAGAGAACAAAAAAGTTTTACAAACAACAATATTTTACAAAACAAAAGTGTCACGCATGACTAGGAACAAACTTAAACAATTTTTTTGAAAAAAAAAAAATAAGATAAAAATATTGCAATTTTTAAGGGGTAGAGTTAAAATCAGTTAAATTGTTGATAAAGAAGATTAGGTTAAAAATTACAATATATTTATTTACCTTGAGAATATTCTTTTAATATGATGACCAATTCTAAATATATAGCAGGCAAGTCAAAAAATGTGAAGACAATACTTTATCTCTTTAATTGGATTTTACAAAAGAACCTATTTTATTTATTTTGGAAAAATTATGTTGCATCTGGAATGTAGGTAGAAAAAGCATTTGTGTTAGAGACAAAGAAATCAAAAAAAGTTTACAAGAATCTATTAAATTATGTTGAGCCTAAATTTGATTGGTAACAATATCAAGATGTATTTTACAAACAAGCATTGTGATAATACATAATTACATATTAGGATAATTATTAATAATTATAATATAAATATTACTTATGTTAGCATTCGACATATTCTCAACATAGTTAATAATCAAACTTAATATTTTTTTTATCCTTATGGTAACCATGACTGTAACGTATAATTTCTACCCTTTCAGATCACTTTTCTTCAAGACATACTTCCCTAAATTCAAACACCAATAAATGTTTGTAAAATTAAAGACAATATTTTAAAAACATGAATGAAAAATATTGAATGTCAAGAGATAAATAAATATGAAGAAGTTCAAAAAACGTATGTTACGACATAGTGACCCCTAGTGCTTCACGGCATCGTTCATAAACGACATAACTTATACTAACAGCAGGTGCTACTTTCATAAAATTTGGAGTTATGCCTCTATACAAGCCAACCATACCTTCTTTTACCCAAATTTCTCTAAATACTGACATCATTGTCCTTGTATCAGGACCTTCTAAATCTGAAACAATAATAGATCAATTATTGATAAAATGATAAAGAATATAAATGTAATAACTTACGAGGTGCCTGGAGACGTGTACGGACAAGAGCTAAAGGGTACGAACACACCTGGCCACAAGTACTAGAAACAGTACCACACGCCAATAATAAAGGCATTCCAGGTTTCTCACCATTGTTATGTGAAGCGATATAGTTATTTTTTAATGTCTACAAAATAATACAGAACATGATTGATAAAATAATGAAATATGTAATTACTAATTTTCAGTTATTTTTTTTATATGAAATACATTTCAAATATATTTTATTTTAAATATAAATACTCATTGTTTTAAGAGTTTTATTGTTTGAACATAATTATTCGCCAACAAAACTTTTAAAAAAAAAATTTTATATCGTTATTATTTTTAAAGTTTTTTATGCATCAATAACAAGTATTGAATGAGTGGTTAAATAATTATAATTATTTAAAGTTTAGACAAGTGAAGTAGAGTTTCACAGAGGTCCCCAAAAAAGTTGGTCTACTGACACTACTCTGCTTATCAACTTTAAATTCTTCTATTATTTTTACAATTATTATACTTGTTACTTTATTGAGATAAAAGTGAGGAAATACTAGTACGAAGGAAGAAATAACTTCTAGCTTTTAAGAGATGGTGTTATCAATGGATGCCTAGGAGTTCGAATACACAGAATACATAATGAATAAAAAAGTTTTACGAAGAATTTGAGAAACGAGAAGCTTGCTGAATATCTAAAACCAAGCCAAGAACCAAGCTAATAAGACATATCTTCCACTCTACCATAAAAGTCTGCTTAGCATAATATGAAATAAAAAAAGACAAAATATAAAGATTAAAAAAAATTTTAACTTTTCAAAAAAATAATGAGTATTAACACTTAGATTGATCACCTTTTAAACTTAAAGATAATTACCTCATAAACTGCAAGGTCAATTCCAGCGTATGGAAGTATACCTAAAAGGTTGGGTACATAACCTCTGTAAAAACTGCGCATACCTTCACGGTAATACATTTTTTGGATACAATCAAATATACCCTTGTATTGATTACTTTTCCTTATGGCTAATCTTGTTTTTAAAACCTAAAAAGAAGAAAAAAACATAAATATAATTCTAATTATAAAAACAAAAGTAACATACTTCTAAGGGATAAATTAATGATTGACTAAAACCTCCTGCAAGTGATCCCGCCATAAATCTTTCAAGTATTGTTAAGTCTTTAGTTCTCGAACCTCGTATAAGGCGTTTAGCTTGTTCATAAGCCATAAATTTAAACGCAGACTCTGGAGCTATTTTGAGTACATTAATACCATTTCCACGCCACATGCCTCGTTTTCCTCCTTCTTTTAACATGCTTTTGAAACAAGTTGTTATATTACTATGTTGATTGCCGTATACCTAAGACACATTTTAAGCTATTTTTATAGTTAAGTAACAATAATCATAATCATAATTTCAAAGATTCTCAATATAAAATATTAATTAATATCTATTTGAATACAAGTGAATTGGAGATGTATTATTTTGTTTGAAATTAAAATTGTAAGATATACATCTAATAATACACAGCAATTTGGATTAAACTATAGATTTTAATATCAATTAAATGAGTTGTCAAAACATCAAAACATTGTCTTACTTGTAAAAATACTTTAAGTCTATCCAAAGGTGCAGTAAAAGTTCTTGAGACAGCGCCAGCTACACCACCAGATACAAGATGCCGCCACCACATCCCTGTTATCATCTCAGCTTGGGTGAAATCATCTGGCACATTCATGTCTTCCCCAATGTCTATAAACTAATATTACAATGTCACCATTAATATTTGATGTTTTGTAGTATTTACAAAGAATTGACTTTCTTCAGAATAAACAAAATCTGTTAATGGAAATAAACCTCCTATGTGATAAATGTATGATTTTGAGATTTTGTTATACCTGGACTCAGAAAAAAATAAGCTATTTATTGATAAAATCTACTATGTTCTATCTAAATTGTAGAATTAATGATAAATAGTAAACAATTTTTCCTATGTGTTACCTTTTGTTACCTACAATAAATAATTTATGAAATACCTCCTAACTGCTATCTCGTTGTAGAAAAATCCTCCAATGTGTTACCAAGTATAAATTGTTTATGAAATAACTCTTATGTATTATTTTTATTTAAAATGTTTTTTGTGTTTTCTGAAGACTACACATTTTTTACATAGGAGGTATGGTCCCGTAAAAGACAATATAATATAAATAGAGTAGGTATAATACAAAACTGTATTCAAATATTTGACTTTTGAAAAGAATTATTTTATTTTATTTTATTATTTATACTTCAACAAATTAACTAATATTATTATGTTATTGAATTATAATTAGGTTTAAGTTTGTTTTATTAGAAGTGAATAATAATAAATAATAAATAACAATATATTACACAAATATTAAATAAATATGTAATATAGACTTTTTTACAAAAATCCAGTAAGGATTATTTCAAATTGGAATTTTCCCAAACTACTCAGGAAGATTAGTTATTTGTTAATTATATTTTATTAATAGTGTCAAACAAAAAAACGGTTTTGACCTTGGATTAAGTGAGCTCAACCTACAGATACCTGCCAAGTGCATAGTACATTATTAGCAATATATTAAAATCTTGTTTAAATTTCTAATTAATCCGTTCCCAGTATTTATTTACAAAACTAATTGAAATCATTATTTTTTTTCAAAATATCGACAGGATATTTATTTTTTCTGAATATAAAAACAAAAAAAAATTTACAATTTAAAAAAAAAATATAAAATGTTCAAACAAAAGGATTAGCAAAACGTTATAATAGATAATTATTCATAATTTTAAGTATTAAAATATAGTAATATACTTAATCATGAAAATTATTAAGCTAAAAAGTAGGTAATAATACGATGTATTCATTTATCTATTACAGCTGATAAGATTGAACGCAATTAAATAAACAAGGAAGAGTTCTTGATAAAATTACATATTTAAACAGTAGACCAAAGTCCCAAGAAACTATTTAACTATAAAGCTATTAACAATGCATTACAACATTTGTATTTAAAATTATGTGCGTAAATAAGATAAATTTATAAAATTATTACGAAAAATATTTTTAATTATGTATTTTTTTTTTAGTAAAAAATTATTTCAATGACATAATTAATAAACCTAACTATACTATATTGATGTCCCATAAAAATAAAAATAAAATAACTATTTAAGTTGGTAATAAAAAAGTTATTTAGTTTTATATTTTAAGTTCACTATAATTACATTACTTTTTGACTAGAAAAAAATTAATCAAAATGTTATATAAGTACCCTTAATTTAATATCTTAATATATGTTTTTTTAGGAAACGTTTTTTCAAGTACTTACTTTGGTTGAAACCATATGTTTATAAAGTTCTAAATACGATTTATAGATATCACAGCACGAGGGACAATTCTCTTCATAATCAATATTACATAAACCACCAATTTCGTCTTGGTCAAGTGAGTATTTTAATATTTTAAAATTATGTGTATCCATAGTTAAAGTTCTTATAAAAAAAAATATATATAATAATAGTTATAGAAACGCGAATAAAATTCACTACATCACATAGCCAGTCTACTAAAATAATTCTTTGCACAGGTCTAAAACAGAACGCTGCTGAATGTCAATTGGCGGGGGCAGTCACACACGTGATACAAGCGTATAATTATCGAACTAGGTACATAACATTCGCGACGTTAAGAATATATAGTATTTCTCAATTTTAAGTTTTTATTACTTTTCAAATATTGATTACGCATAAAATGAATCATTTGGATCAATAATAAATTGCAATCACTTAAAAATGTTTATCAAGAATCCATACTTACTGTTGAATGCCTCCAATATTTGATTAAGTCGTGTAAGTCTGTAAAGGGGCAGTAAAGTAAAAAATCTCTCCACTCTTCAAAGCTAATTTCTAAACTACCGTCTTTATCCATCCTAATGTATAAAAAAAAAAAACATAAGCTAGCTTCATTTATTTTAAAACATCAACCCTGAATTAATTACCTTTTAAGAAGTTTTATAGCTTCGGCGTCGTCAATTTCAATTCCTAATTCTTGAAAGGCTCTTATAAGCTCGTATCGATCAATTTTCCCTAAAGAAAATATATTGTTAATACTTAAAAATAAATCGTAAGTTTAAAGTGGTTAAGGAATTTCCTTTTTTGTCATAATTTGGGAAATGGGGCAAGTTTATTTAAATATGACATTTCAGAAACACAAAATTATTTTAATAAGTAGTGCAGTTTTCATTTTGCTTTGGTACATTCAAATATCCGCAATGCGCAGAATGAAGTGTGTAAAGCGTATAAGTTATCGACTATCGTACAATTAAAAATCGAAATTCAATAATATAGGTTAAACTATTAATGGAATAATATGTATTATTTATATTTGTAATGTTAGTATTCAAGCAAATAAAAAATCATAATTTTACATAAAATAAATTCGTAATAACTTAAATATTGAATGATAACTGTGTAAATAGTACTTTTTCATCTTAAATTTTAAATTGCCACTTCAGTATTAAATAAATCATAATTTAAAATTAAATTATATTATACGCCCATAAATATTATTTCTTAATAAGATATATGACAAAACTATACTCAACCAACTGAAATATTAACCTTATCGCCAGTTTTTCATATTCGTTGAACTTAAACGTCTTTAAAAGAACATTTTAAATATATAAATGTACTTATCCTTAAAAAAATTAATTATTTTTAAAAACTTCTTTGAAATTTTCAACTTAGTTACAATGTCAACTAAAAACCAATAATCGATTTTTTAGAAGCTTTCATCTTCATATGCACATACATCTCGGCCCCTTGAGCCATAATATGACCGTATACTCATTTAGACACAATATTCAGTTACGATAAAATATATTCTATGAAATTCAACGATAAAATTATCCATTACATAATACTTTTAACATTATTATTTCAAATAATATTAATCATCTTAATGACTGACAAATATATGAATACTAGAACATCCTACCTCATATTTGTATTTTATTACTTATATTCTTTTATGTCAAACATTTTTGCTATAAATCGGTAATACATTTTGAGAATTTATCGTAAATAGAAAATTCGATAGTAAACTTAAATCAGTTTCTATTAATTTCTGAACATCGATGATACAATTGTTTTTTAATTTTTAAATAAATAGTAAGTAATCTTAACCTTAACACAATATTATGCCAATGCAGATAAATATAGAGTCCGGCTTCAAATAGTGTAAAGTATAAATTTATAATTAAACGCATCTATTTAATAAATTGTGTTAAACTATTCAAACCCATAGGTTTATTAAGTTAATTCAATTTTGATAAAGCTATTAAATAAGTAATTACTGTCATAATTTATTCAACACATAATTGAATCTAGGTGATTTATAATACGGTTTAAGGTAATATGTACAATGCATTTATACTTCATATATTCATATCTACTTTTTTTCTCATAATATATAGGTATTACACATTATACACTTTGTTACGTATTAATGTATTATATTTACGATATTCTTTTTTTTGTAATTCAACCAGGAAGTATAAAAACTAAATTAGAGTATGACACTAGTGGCGTCATTTGACAGGAGTTAAGTGGGCGTATTTGCTCACGTCTGATTTTAAAAATGGGCCCGAGTTTGGTTTTTAGTGAAAAAACAACATAACTGTAGTCTGTAATTATAATTTTGAGGAAATGTAATATTGCTTGGATACTATACTAAGAAATTAAATTATTGTCACGCAATAATCATAATTGATAAAGAGGACGCCGCGCGCCGCCATATCTTGTATAAGTCTTACAAACGCATAACATAACAAATTGTACGTTCTGAATAATTCATTAACTCTGTTATGTTTAGTCTTAGAATGAATTGACCTATTATCAAATTTAGAAGTAAGAACATTATCTAGTCGATTTTTTTTACATTTCAATATTAAAGCGAGTTATGATTATTTTGAAATAGTAAATTGTTGGTACATTCTAAAATGATACAATTAATAGTATACATGCAATTGGTAAATATTTACAAAGATTAGTATGCGGGCGCCGGGCATGTACAATAACAATAATATTATAATCCCATATAATTTTATTTTTAAAACTTTTTCCATTCCAACAGTAGTACCTAGTTACCTACTACTATGTATTAACTGACACAACAAACATTTTTAAAAACAAAATAACAAGTTTTTAATTTATTCGTGATTTATAAGAAACCTCTAGGGTCGATAGTATTTTATATTTTTCACGTATTAGTACCATATTAGCAATTAGTATTTAGTATTGCAGTTTGATTTGTTCGACTTCTCTACAAAATAATTTTAAATGACGCCACTGCACTCTAAATATTCAAGGTGAACATTTTTAATGAGATTTTCTAAATAGGTGATGAATTATCAAGGAGAAAAATGAAAAAAATATAAAAACCTTTTTTATGAAGTTACATTGATTCCTACAGAAAAATGTAATTTTCTTTATGTATTCATAGAAGTATGTCATATAATAAATGTATACCAAACTATTTACTAGCTATTTATTATAATAATACACAATAAACTTTTAAACCCATCTTTTTCATTTCAATTTCAAAATTTGCAAAATAAATATTTTGGTCATACATTATTCATTTCTAAACTACATAATATTTTTAATTCCTGTATACATCAATCTTTATTATTTAAATATTGTTATTTTTGATCACCTGATTAAAAGTTTTTGTTGAAGATAATAATATAATCACATCAGACAAGTCAAGATTTAAGAAAGTTCAATGTGTGTACTTGCCCCAAAAATATACAGGCCTCATACTTCAAAAACTTTTTGATAAAACAAATATATGAAATACAATTTTGAAAATATATTTTTCCTCTCTTAAAAACACTAATATTTTCTATTATCAGTTGTATTGATGAATAAAATTGATATTCGACAATAAGGTAAAATTGATTATTTTAAAGATATACAATCTTTTTCCTGTACTTAACAAAGACTAACAATAACTGCATCATGCAGGCTAATATATAAAATGACTATGCTAACTGCTAAGCATTTATTACACTCACTATATGTGCTATTAAACTATACCTGCTTATTGAAAAATGATTTCTTTGGATTAGTTTAAATTCCAAAAAATTGGTGGTTCCTTACATTTATAGATACATTATAATTTTGATGTATTAATGACCTATAAAAGTAAACCATATAAATGTCTCCAAGTTGGTCCATGTATTTTATCCCAGTTTCTTTTAATCTGGCTCTGGGCATAATATGGATATGACTTGGCACATACAACAAGAGTTTGTATATAAATGATGAAAAAAAAAAACAAGATATATTTTTTTTAAATTAATGGGCAATATCCATTTCTGCTTATTATGTTATCACTCATTTTTACTCCCTTCCCGTATTTAATCACAATAGCAATTTGAGAATGGGGCGGCTAAACTTACCAAAGTCTTTTAAACACCTCTAAAAACGATTGAAAATAATTGCAATATTTCTTTTACAAATATTAATATTGCCTATAGGAAAAGTATTAAAATTGTAAATAAATTGACTGAAAGTAAGATTTCCTCATTTTCTATTGTCTGGTAATGTAATTTCGTAAGCAACAATCATTTGCTATTACATTAAAATAAATTATAAGACACGCATGAAAACTACCGTTCATCATTACAATTTAGTACTTTACAACACAGATATTGATAAAAACCATATTAAACAAACAAAACAATATATTTTATTGTAGGATGCTTGAGTATGCCTGTGCTACAACATAGCAAATGTGTGTACAGGAAAATATATTTTATGTAGTTAGTTTCAATATTATTATCTAAAGCATCACTCTAGGATTAATTTTAATTTTAATTTTAAAATGTTCACGATATTAAATTAAAAATGAAATAACAATAAAAGCCTTTGAGATGTTCTTCATAATGTCACCTTTAAATTTGATAATAAGTCAATAAATTCACTTATTTGTCCTTATAATCTTATACACTTACATCTTATAATTTATATTAAAAGAAAAAAAATGAATTTGACAGAACATAAATTTGCTGTGCTATAACTGTCTTGAAGTGTGTTACCATTAGTATAATTATTTAGTTACTATTTTAAAATGCTAGCTCCCTTCCAATTATTGAACCCAATTTTGTGTTTTATGCTAAATCCAAACATCATTTTAAATATAAAATAGTTACACTTTATGAAACAATTAAATTTATTTAGCACAACAATCAGTTGAAACTTATCAAGTGTTTTTAATTTATAAGTGAATATATCCAAATATAGCGTAGAATTAGCACGACTTTGACACTGTTTTTATATTCCTTTTCATTTTATAGAATTTTTGAAATTTACCGATTGAATACCATTAGACTACATTAGTTTGGAAGTGGAACAAAAAAATTATTATTTTAATAATTAACATTTCTTTTCAAGATTTGTTTTCTTAAATGTAACTGTTAATAAAAATAAAATAAAAAACAAAATACACCTAATTGACTTTGTATTAATATTTAAGCTAGAAATTGTCTTAAAAATTGAATTGTTATAAATTACACTGTTTGCTTTCTATACAATTGTACATAACTACCATGGAAAATTATAAGAATTGACTATTTTAAGTAGCTATTAAAGAAACTATATGTGACCAAAGAATAAAGTGCTCATTGAAACTATTGAACTTCTTTAAGAGGATGTCAGAGCACTGTTAGCTTTCTCTCTTTGGCCCACGCGCAACATAGACAAAATTTATTTATGTATTTATGACACAGAATCTTTTTCTTTGATGGTTTTGAAATATCTTAGAGTAAAATCACCTATTAAAAAATCGATATAAGATATATTTTTATAGAGAAAACAAATATTTAGTTGACATCCTCTTAAATAATTTTCATTTAGAACAAACTCAAATACAAAAAAAAAATGGGAATTGATCTGTTGTATTTATAGGGTTTAAATGTATCTTATTAGTTCAAAATTTAAATTCAATAGTAAATCATTGTTACTAAAAACGATTCTAAGCGAGAATGGAGTTTCAGGGTAAAAGTAATGGCGTATACTTCACGTCTCTGTGATTATTATTTTTGAATTCCGACAAAATTGGAACAATAAATATCTTTAAAAAAATTACAAAAATATATTTATTTTTATATTTTTTAACTGCAGCAAGAACAATAAATTAGATACCTTGTATAACAATTTCAAATTTAAGATCCGAAAAATGTATATCTAATACAAAAAAAAACAATAAAAATCTATAAATTACAAACTATATTTTAAATTTTTTTTTGATGTAATTTAAAATAATAAATTAACAGTGTAAGCCATTTATAATTTATATGTAACAAGAAAACACAACAAACAAATATTAAATATCTCTACAAATTTAAGTCTTCGCTGTACTTTTTAGCAACAACCCTAACCAGTTATTTTAGGTATACTTATAATTATAAACAATTGTATGAATAAACAATGTATTATGAACCAATAAGACAATTTCTATAAAAATTATATATGATACTACATGTCAACATATAATATAGCTACTAAACTTTATACTAATAAAACTATTTTCTATTTGAATATCAACCAAAATCATACATGTTAAAAAATTCAAATGTAATATTAATAAGTTATCCCATAATAAAAAATAATTATATTATAATGATGTATAAACAAAGAGCATAGGATATTTATTCCAAATGTCTATCCCTCACATTATGACTCTAACAAAATTATAATGACAATAACAATTAGTTGTTATAGGTTATAAGCTAAATAATTTTAAAAATTATAAAAAGAAAATACTTTTAAAAAATATGAAATTAAACCTATTAACTAAACTTTGAATGCAATAACAGAACATGAAATACTAATTATAATCAAGTATAGTAAACGTCATTATAAAAAAACTGATTTACACATTCAAAAGAAGAATGCATATCCAGATACCTGTTATTTTACAAATTTCTGATTAAATGATTAAATACAATCTACTCCTTTACTCAAAAATGATAATATGTATTTTTAAAATCTACTAAATATACATACTAAATAATATAAACAACATGAGTTCATAATATAATATATTATACTATTATTATTTATATTTCAATACATAGTTAGCCAAATATTATAGTTATAAATCATAACTGCCATAACATTTAAAGAGTTAATGTTTATTAAATTACTTCTTACCATCTTTGTTTTTGTCAATGTTTGAAAAACTTAGCCTTAATGATTTTTCATGTTCTTTAACATAATGTATAAATTCAGCTAATGTAATTGAACCACTTTTAGTAGCATCAGACAGTTCCAAAAACTTCTATAGAACAAAATAAAATGTTAAATTAAATTAGCTACTTATTATAATAACAATATTAACTTAGGGTGACCATATGTCCCATTTAAAACAGAATTGTTCTTTATTTTGAGCATCATCTGCCCTTGTCCCACAAATCTCAAGTGAGACACTTTTGGTCTCATTTTCATCTCATTATCTCCAAATTATTTTAATTAAACAAACAATTGATACAGACATCAATGAAACATGTAAAATTGCAGAGTAATTATGAAAATTTACACCAGCACCCTTTCAAACAATATACCTCACCTAACAAGAACATAGGTTGTTGGCTTTAAAATATATTAAGCAATTTTGGAGTTCAATTACTTTAAAATGAAGCCAAAATTTTTAACCTATTTTTTTTTTAAATATGGTTACCCTAATAATATTCTATTTTCAAAAAAAATAATTTACTTACTTGAGCATACTCTTTATCATGTAACGCAATAGACAAATCATGTATGTCAATTTTACCGTTCTTGTCCATGTCAAGCGTTTCAAATAATTTAGCCAGACGAAGTTCATCTTCATTAGGAAGCTCGTGTAGATAGTGAGGAGGCATTACGCTTTCCGTATTATTGGGGCCAACAGGCACATGATGATTAATGGCGTTCACCATGTTAACTTAGCTTAATAAAATGTAACTTCAATTTTATTTCTATACTCAAACTAAGTAGAATCATACATAGCAAATAATTCAAAGATACATGATATTTCACATGGGAAAAATATAAAATTAAACTTTGAAGTTTTTATACGATAAATAATTATTAGAAAATTGACTAGTGTTCTGTTAAACTCTATAGGAAATTTTAAGAAATTTGGGCCAACTCAAGTCTCTAAGTCTCGAAAGTCAAAATCATCATTATCAAGACGTATCAATACTGTATCAACTTAATTTTCTTATCAGTGTGGTTACCATATACCACACAAAGAAGTACGTTGATCAACTCCACGATGAATGGCATTAACCGTTTGAAAAGTCCGCTTTTTAAAATTTTAAATATGTTCTATAATTTTAATTGATAATAATACTATTATGTTATAGTTTTTTCCTTTTTATAATACTTATTATACATGATTTATAATACAAATGCAGTTTACCACCCACGTTTGATTATTTTTGGTCTTCGATTTAATTTGATGTGGTCATTTTAAACTGTGATCAGATATCGTCAGCTGTTTATAACCTAAAGTAGGGTGGTTCAACCTTTTGTAGTTGGTGTGCAAATTTATACTTTTATAAAAACTAAGGGGGCATTCAAAAGAAGAAAAATGATATTATTAAAAATTTATTTTATTTAGAGAAATAGAGAATGCTCGCGATTGTAAATAGTATTCAGACCGTTCAGGAAAACCCGCATCCATAATATTAGGAGGCAAAAAGGCCGACTTCCGAGATCTTATCTCGAAATTTTTTATCAGTCTTTTTTTTTTTTTGGGGGGGGGGGCAAAAAAAGGATTCGAGGGTCACAATTTGGACCACCCTGACCTATGGTATAAAAGCTAGAAAATTATAAAAAAAATAAAATTAAGAGGCGTTTTGGTAGTTTGGTATTCGGTACTAAGTACCATAATTATTAATTTGGGCGTTTTATAAATGTCAGTGACGTATACGTCTGGTTGTGACTCATCCCATTTTCGGAGCAAGTATAATGTCAAATAAAAATTTGTATTCTTTTTTTATTGATTGATATGAAAGTTTTAAATTAATTGTGTCATTATTATTTCCACAGCAAGTCAGCAAAGGTTGGTAGTATTTTTCTAATATCGGACCCTGTAATCATCACCTAAAAATATAAGGGGGGCTTAAGTACCAAAATTATTTTAGGGAAAACAGAAGCTTTCCATACCAATCTTTACCAAATAATCTGTTACATTTGATAACTTTATAATTAAATAAAATTTATCATAGATTAAAATCAATTATAACATTTTATGCGAAACAAATTATTTTAATTTAATAATTAGTAAAAATTATACAATACAATGAACCTATTTATTTTCATCATATTTATTTAAAATAGTTTCATTTTTAAGGACAATCTTAATATATCTTTCGATGTGGATAATTGATAACTCTGATGGTCTATCATTTTTTTAGAAGTTATAAAATCCTTCTAAAGTTAGGTTTTAATACATATTTGTTTTGCAATATTGAATGCATATTCTATAACTTACTTATCTAATCACTTAAAATTTTAAAATTATTTATAATATTTTTATATTATTTTAATTATTTATTTTTACAGCTTGTAATATCTGATATTCCATCAATAATGTAAACAGCAAAAACTAAAATGTACATATATTGCTGATGGCACAAATTTTATTGTAGAATTTTAATATTTAAAGTTTATTGTTGCCTTGAGGTCTGAACTCTAGGCCGTAATTATAATATACTATATTCTTTGACAATTCAGAATTTATTATTGACTGCTATCTATAAACAGAAGAATTTGGAAATAGATGGATAGATATAGAAAACATTTTTATTTTAGATTTGCTGTTCTTTATTTGTAACTGTTGTATTAATAAAATATACACTTATAAATTTTATTAAAGCTAGGCATGTTTGTTATGTTTACGTACGGTGTGTTTCCTAAGTAAACCACTGGACACAAACACCAACTTGCACAGACCGCACTCATAGGGTCTTTCGCCAGTGTGAAGCCTCATGTGTTCAGTCAGAACGTGCGATTGGTTGAATGCATATCCACAAACATTGCAAACATAAGGCCGATACCCTGTGTGTGTTCTCATATGTACAGAACGGTTGGCTGAACATGTAAACGTATCGCCGCAGACTTTGCATGCAAACGGCTTATGTCCAGTGTGCATCCTGAGGTGCACAGTTAGGGTATATATCTTCTTAAATGCCAGACCGCAAATTTCACACACATGAGACCGAACTACACCTGCTTGTGTTTCGTTTCCAATAGGCTTGTGTCTTTTCTCGTGTTCATTCAAGCTACTTACATATTTAAAATATTTATCACAAATCTGGCAAACATATGGACCGACTTTGCTTTTAATGCTATCAACTAAAGTTTCATATTTGTCATCCACGGCTACAGTGGTAGTTCCAAAAGATTCATCGCAGACAACCATATTATCTGTAGTACATTTTCCGCTAATAGTAGCTGTCCCACAATCTGTCTCTTTAACCGGCAACATCATGATTTCTACTTGGCTCACCATCTAGAAATTGTTTGAAATTTTTAGACATTTTATTGGATGCACGGATTTGATAACCTTTATGATTTTATACAGACTCTAGTGTCATTTGAATAATTTGTATTGGAAATAGTTGATGATTGACATGGCAAATGAATCACTGCAGTCATGTGTTCATTGCTTGTTTCAGAGGCTGTGTGTTCTGTTTTTTCTTTTGGCATAATTTTTCTTTGAGTCACCTTCTATGCATTTTTTGTTTAAAATTGTTTAATATTACAATACATACATCTACACAGGTAATATACAGACTTGGATGTTACTCAAATTATTTGTGACTTTTAATGATTGATAGTGCAAGAGCTGCATCATAGCTTGGGACATAGATCCTTTACTCATGGTAGTAGTAACTTTTGTGCGCTGAATACGTCCTGTTCCTTTTTTCGGTGATGTCATTTTTAGTTGGGTAGTCTAAAAATTAATCATTTAAAATTGTTAAACATAGCATAAACTTAAAATTGATAGAGATATTGTACTGACTCAAGTGATATATGTATTATCCGTAATCGAAAGTTTAATTATTAATGTGGTAGGAAATAAAAATCACAGTTAAAAACATTTTTAAAAATTGCAGCGCAGTTCAAAATTAAGTTCATGATTTAATATTTACAATAGTGGGTGACGAGTGTTCACCATTCACCATAAGCCGGTATTTTGTTCGTGAAACCTGAAGATACCAACAACTTAGAAGGAAAGAACGAGATTATTGCAAGAGCAATTATCATTAACGAACCGTTCGGCGTTTAGTGATTTACTGTGGTAATATGGTGTTTATTGATACAAAAATTGAACAATAAGTATAAATCTACCTAGTACCTATATTGATAGAATGGTAGACGGCTGTCAGCACCACAGATCATGATTAAGGATAATATAATAAATACAAATATTACTAAATAATAAATAATAATAAAATATAAGTAAATAAATTTCAAAATTAATCAGTAGGTATTTGATAACAGTACACCGAATACTGATAAGCACGATTATAGATAATCTATAGACTATCTATAATCGTGCTGATAAGTGTGGCACTGAGATAGATAACAACTAGTAGTTGGCACACAGATATCTGTGAGTTGGCAGCGATGGTTACCACTTTAATAATATCACAGAATAAGACAATATATAATATATAATATATTATATAATATGATATAATAATATATATAATACAATATAATATGTCATATACGATGGATGGAGCCATACCATGATGTATTGAAGCACATATAAACGACGAGTCTCCGACATTCATGTTTGATGTGCGCATGCGCACGGCACATTTATCAATCAACGATCAACAACTAAATATGCGACGGCTAACCTCACGCATGCGCACATCAAACATCAATGTCAGACTGTGGTTATATGTGCTTCAAATTGTTTATACGGCCGGTATGGGAATGGCTTTGTATATGATCTAAGGTTAGCATGGACATATTACATATTATATACTGTATATGATTAGTGTTGCTGTTTTCAAAACTCTAAAATACCTAAGTTATAGTTGTTTACAAAAATATCTAGAAATGACTAAATCAATTTTTTTTCATTATAACTTATAAGCTATACAAGGCCAAAAAAATGTCAACAAAAAATGAAATATATTTAATGAATTAAGTTACAAAACATATTAGTAGGTACATTGTGATTATTAACGCTTAAATTATGATTTATATTCAAATCAATTAAAATAAAATAACACATTTAAAATATTTTATATATTTATTTACCTTTGAAGTGGTGTCAATTGACGCCCCCTTCTCTCAAGCCTTCGTGTTCTTTTCGTTTTCGTTTAAGCTTTCATAATTTACTTATTGTATTATTTTATGTATACAGATTGTAAATATTCATTTAATAAAAAAAAAATAAATATTTATTTACCAAAAAAAAAAAAAATATATTTGATAGATTCAGTATAGAACATTTTAATCTTTCATACAATATTATAATATACAGCTTACACTGATTACTGCAGGACAACTGGACAAGAGTAAATTATTATGGTTATAGGATTGGCGAAGTACGGACTACGGAGGGTTTGCCTTAATACCGCTTCGGGTCGCTTCGATGGCCCGAAATATCGGGGGTTTAGTAAGTTCCCACACGAGACATAACTGATAAACAGGTACATATGTAAGTTCCCACACTAAGATTGGTTTATTTCTATAAAATTAAAGTCTTTTGTAAAGTCCAATCAATTTTTTGAATCTAGTCTAAGTATATAATCAAAATTAATAATATAATGTGTAGGTGTGGTCCCACATATCATTTGTACTTTCGCAAGCGTTTATAGTAAGACTTATCAGAACTAGCACTAATACTAGGGGGCACGGCTTTAGATACTACCTAAAACCGTGCTAGGGGGGAAAGTATTGCGGTATCTTCGATGTAATAGTAGATTGCAAAAATCGTTTATTTTATTATTTTCTGGTTTTTCAGCCATGAAAGTATCTATAAAAAACCTTTTCTATCTTTTAATACTTATCTTTATTACCTAAAGGCTATAATATGAAATAGTATGAAACTATGGACAGTTCATTTTATTTAATTCAGTACTCGTTCATTATTAACAGAGTTAACATTGAAACATTTATTATTACAATTTATAAAAATGGACGTAGAAATTACTTACATGTTAATTGAAAAGGGAAAAATTCTTTTAGTCCATAATAATTTTAAATTGTATAAGAAACACACCGCCACAACAAATATATGTACGTGGATGTGTGTAAACAATAAGTCCCGTGCTAAATGTTACACCGATAGTGAAAAATTAGTTAAAAATAAAAATACGTGTTTTGTACATACCCATGACTCATGAGGAAGAAACTACTTTAAATCTACAAAAAATAAGTACATTTTATAAAAGAAAAGCAATAGACAGCGTTGTTGAAAAACCATCAAAAATTATCAGACGAGAACTTACACAACATGAAAACGAAGGTAAGTTGGAATAAATCCAAATAAATTTGTCTTAGACTTCGAGATATCAATGCACCGAGCAATACATATTATATATCCGACGGCTGAAATATGGGGATACCGTTTCCATTTGGGCCAAGCTTGATACCGTAAAATTCAAAGCTTAGGGTTTGCACAAGAATTTAATTTTGCAAATTATGAATTAGGAAAGTGGCTGGTACATTTATTTGGTTTACCATTTCTTAATCCAATAGAATGTGAAGATTGTTTTATAAATAGTTACATGGCTAAAAAACCAAAAAAATAAACGATTTCTGAGATTATTTAGTGACAATGACAAATTACATCGAACTATCGAAGATACCAGTATATTCCCCCTTAGTATTTGGGCTAGTGCTAGTTCTGATAAAAGTCTTACTACAAACGCTTGCGAAAGTTTCCATTTCGAATTCAACTCAAATTTTTATCATCAACATCCGGATACATTCAAAATAATAGAAGTTTTTATTATGTTTCAAACAAATACATATTATATAAAGATAAGAACATCAGATTTCAATAGACCTCCAAAAATAAGTAAAAAAACAGAAGAAAAACAAAACTATATAAATAACAAAATTTCAGATTATAACTTAAAAATAATTACACAGTATGACTAGGTATGTGAAGTGTTTGAGCTTTCGCAATTAGCCAAATAAAATTTAATTTTTTCTACTACTATAATCATTGATTTTAGAATCAATGCTAGGTATTATTATAATTATTATAACTATTATTATTTTATACCTATAAACACATTATATTATTAATTTTCATTATATATTTTGACTAGATTCAATTAAAAAATTGATTGGATTTTTTAGCAACACAAAAACAAACACATTTTAACCACACCAACTATGTTTGAGTTCACAGTGTTAAGTCTGAATAAATTGGAAAGGAAGTTTGTATTTGTTATAATTTTTTTCGTGTGTGAACTTACTTTTTACCTGCTACATCTCTTTTGGGAACTTACATTCTCCCAAATATTGAGCCCTCCATGATATTTCAAAAACCTGGCACCTATGGATTAATAGACACTATCTAAAAATAATCAATGTCACTATGAATTAATATTGAAATAATTAGTACATAGGTACCTACTAACGCCTTTTATAATATTACTTTTAAAAAATTAAAGAAATAGGTATACCTAGTACCTATTCACGTAACCCAAAATATAGACTTGTGGCGTTTTTTAAAAATTTTTAAGTGACAGTATTTATGTAACTATGTAAAACTGCCTTATTTTAAGATGTGACTAGATGATGTAATACTTAAAATACATATATTATTGTCATTGAGAATGTTATATATTATACTGAAATATGGAAATATTTAATTTAATATTATGGCTGCAATACACAAATTATGAAATATCAAATATATGTACATAACACTAAATGTTGCTGTTTTGCATTCAACACAAAAAATAGTTTATAAAGGCATATTCAATATAAGAATGCCCAAACTGAAATATGGCAGACAGGAATGATTAGTTTGATAAATAAAAAATTGAATACTACCATAAATTAAATATTGAGCCATATTTTCATACATATTTTGTATAACCGAACTTAACTATTTTTGTTTACCCATACGGCCATACAGTCCTTCTATTTAACAGTTTGTCCTTATCTCATATTCTTTTTGGTCCGAAAATCGATCTATATAATACTGTATTGACTACTGACATGCTGTGTTATAATTACACATATATTGAGTTCACCGTCCCTATAAATTGATGTTCGGCCACCTCGATTAAAAAAAGCTCAGTGATACAGATGAATACATTTATTTGTATATATATATTTACATATATATATCTTGATAAAATATTGTGTAGGATAAAGATTACATATTCTGGCGGTCTCGAAATTCGATTGATGATTTTGTTCTCGATCGATAAAATAATGTGACCCTGCAAACAATATTGCCAACGCAAATAACGCGATCAATATATCGACGAGATTTAACCCCTTCTGGCCGACCACGCACATCAGTCGCCATCCGTTCATCAATGTCGAGCGCGCGCCTAAATTATTTAAATTTTAAATACGCCGAGCGTCGTATTAATATGTATTTAAGTGCGTGTAACACACATTGCCTACACCCTGCCATTCCCCAGTCGGAATTTTCATCGAGTTTCGATTTAAAATATTGGTCGTATTGACAATACAGCCACATGGGTACTCATTGGCTACCTGTCAATTCGACCTTTTACTACCCGGAGATTGGGCCATAAATGTTTTTTAACACATAGAATATATAACGTTTATTGAGTAACTACTTTTTTTTTTAATATATAAAAATACAATTATTTTTTTAAATAATACGATACAGATTTTATAAATTTAAATTTGTTTTTACCTTCTTCGTATTTTTAATTTTGCTAAGAATATAATTTTTTAAAGTTACGGTTAGTTTCCTGGCTCTTAATGTTTCTAAGCTTCTAATTGTAATAGAAACTTCTGATTGAACTCCCTATAAAACATAAAAAAAAAATGTGAACATTTGGATGTGACATAAAGAAATTCTTTGTGAAATGCAAATGAAAAGACTCAACGGCATATCTTTTAGTTCGATTTATAGACACAAAGTTATATCACAAATATTAGTGTAAAAAATATAATCGGAAAATAAAAAATAATTTACCGTGTATTTTCGTCTTAAAAAAAAAGTTCAACTGTGGCCCAATTCCCGGACGCCCTCGGCGAATATGTTATTAATGTCAGTCAGCAGATAGATAAATATAATAATATTATTTGTGTTATATTAATTTATTATGTTATGTATTATTGAGTACGTATATTTTAGTAGACGTATGTTGTATGTGCTTTATGTTATATTCCGGCGAGGCGGTGATCGAATGTATAAGTCTAGACTAGAACGAGTGAGCACTGAACAGCGAAAATGCATTATTACACACGATTTGCAGAATTCGAGAAAAAAATTTAAACCATTCGCGATTTCTACGAATTGTTATAAACTTATTAATACACATTGGTAAATTGATGGAATGTTATCGATTTGCCACAACTGTTATGTCGAAAGTCACACAAATTTGCTAAAAATAAATCACCTGTATTATGCAAATTTAAAACAATATAGCCAAATAATGTGATTGTTCAGATTATTGACGAACTACCAAGTAGTACCAACACTTCATTAAACAATAATAATTAATGATAATTGTAATTTGTAATTCCTAATCATCAATTAAAAAAAAATATATTCATGATATATCACAGATTCATAGATATATTGTAATATAGATTATCTGTCTTATATTTATAAAATACACTGTTGTCTGTTACCTATATTCGACCAAGTGTGGAAAAATAAAAAATGAAAATATTCATCCGTAGCAACGCCTTAAAATATCCGTAGTATTAAAATCAAGGCCTGCATACACATGTGTATGTAATAAGTAATAAGTTACTAATACTGAAGTATTACTAATAAAGTAATAACCATAGACATTAGACTTATAATCTTAATAGTCTATGACATTACACACGTGTTTTTAAAATTTAAAATCGATACAAAATGCAATAAGAATTTAAAAAATAGATAACACGAGTGCTGACGAGATATTAATATTTTCCATTTAGCCTTTCGAGTTTAGGGTTATCGGAGCAGGGAGACCAGTGTAATGTTTTTGTGTCTTTTACATTTTTACATACCTACATTGTGTGTGGTCGAATGGTCGATCTACTATTTTTTTTTTTATTATTTGATTTAAAGCTTCAATTACAAAGATCATTAGCCTGGTGTTATTTACAAACTAGAAGTATTTACTATTTATACAATATTAGGAAAGAAAAAAAAACATATGCTATAATGTCATATACGATATACAGGAGTATTATAATTTATCATCTAAACCAATTAGTTTATAAAAGTTTAAAATATTGGCGATGTTGGTTTGATTGAGGGCTTATTCGAGTGATGTAGCATTTTTGAAGAGGTGAGGTGCTGATGCGAATTAGAGACAGTTGATGATTATTTGTTCGATGGTAAGGGGGGTGTTGCATGAGTCCCACATTGCTCTACGTTTCTTAGTGATTAAGTAGGAGTGGGTAATATTGGAATGGCCTATTCTAGCTCTGTTGATTATTATTTGTTCTCTCCTAGATGCATTTTCAGGGTATGTCCATTTTACAACTGTTTTTTTGACGTTCCTTATAGTTTGTTACTGGCTGGAATGTCATCCCAGTGGTTTTGTCATGATGTGAGGATACGTTTTTAAGCTTCATTTATCAGGTCTTTTGTGATGATTTTGGTTATGGAGGAGGTAGATACTAGATCCAGAAGTGAGGTCTAATATTATAATGTTATTATACATAGTTACTAGTAAATAAAAATACTTAGTACAAAGGTTTAAACATTTTACGACTGTTGTCCGCGAGCGTGCATAGTAATAATATTCTTGTCTGGATCACTAGAAAGTAGAAAATATATAGAGACGTACTATCAGATAACGTAATGTCACTAGTGCGGCCTATTTGGTCACGCTTACACCACGTTTAACTATATGTCTATATATTTATTATTAATGTGGTACGTCATAAATATTATATTTTTTTTTTTTTCAAATCGTTCGTAAAAATATGACATTGTGAACCTTTATAAATTATATGTATAGATCCATCTATGCGATATTGCAACAGTTTATAATTTATATTAAAAAATAACGCGTGTATATTGTATACTGTATATATAGCTGATGTACTGTTCACACAACTTCTCGAGTTCTCGACGATACTGGTGAATGGACTGAATGGAGAATAATTTACAAAACCACGTATATAACACATTTTAAAAATAAAACTGTTTATTTCTCTTATACAAGTCACTAACAAAGTAACAATAATATGGAATATTTTATATTTATATGAATAAAATAAACGCCAATGAGTTCAACGACGCCAGTTCTAAATGATAGATAATGTATACGGTTAATGCGCATTTGTCGTTTACATTGCAGCATTTGCTCATAGCCTCATACAGTCATGTTATATACATACATTAGCATGGATACACGTTTTGTTTTTGATTCGTTCAAAGAAATTCCTTTGGTATCATTATTAATTATACTTTTTTTTAGGAATACTTACTTAAAATATTAAATCAAACACTAGTTGAAAATCAATCTGACTTTCAGCCCTCAGGATCAAAGCATTCTAAGAGTCTAAACTCTATACAGAATAAAACATATTGTTGATTAGCCGTAATAACAATTTATTTTAATAAATATTCAAGACTTTTCAACGTCCTTATTAGTATCGGAGTTTAACCTTCCTAGTTTCATTTAAAGCTCAATACCTACTTAAAAAATATTACTTACTTTGGTTTTAGTGTAATACTGTAGTATAATATAATATATGTATTATAATGATGTACCTAACATTATGATAAATGATAATACACAATAGGTTACTGATAACTGTAATTAATATTATATCATGTAGTCATGTAGACATATAAAACTATTGATTATGAAATATATATTATCAACGATAAAATTATAAAACTAATAATTAATAAAAAAAAAATTGCCTACATATACATATTTTAATTTTGTATATTGATTTTACAATGATGTCATATTTTTTTTGTGTCTGTCATTGCACGCATCACCTTTTGGGTAAGTAAAAATGCTTCAATTTTCTACCTCATCGTATTATTTTCTGGTAGGAAATAGTTTAAATAGGAATTCTATTTGGTACTTTAGGGGGATTACAAGTAAAAATGTCCAATAGTTTTCAAAAACATCGGGAAAAACCAAAAATAAATTAAGGAAAAATGGAGATTTTATTTTTAAGCAAAACCACCAGTTTTTGACAAAAATAATTTAGTTTTTCTTATGACGAAATATATTAAAAATATATATGCGCCTATGGCCATTGGCCATACATACATTTATTTAGCCATGGTTTTTTTATGTTACTCAAAAATAATAACTGTAGATACTTGATATCAAATGTTCAAATTAGTATTTTCTTTACACACAATACAATTTTTAGAATATGTTAACTTTTTGAGCTATTTAGATTTTAAAGCTACGGATCTCAACCGGTGCAGTCTCGCCAACATTTTTTATACTTACGTTGTAGATATTCAAAGGCTCAAATATAATTATATGATAATGTTATAGCGTTATGTCGTGTTGTTAAATACTACACATACGAAAAAACAATTGTGAAGATAGTCTTGTTTTGAATTTATTTTTAGGTTTATAAGTGTTTATTTTTCAAAAATCTTTTTTTATTAAGTGTGTCACTATTTTTATGGATCTCAATTAGGGCGTCGTCGTAAAAAAAGGTTAAGATGCACTGGGATTATCCACTTCTTTACCACCAAAATCAAAGTTTCAGGTTTTATATTACCTTTACTCTTACTATGAAAACATGTATGGTTATTGATGATTGGCAATCACTTTTAAAATGAAAAAATAATAATTAGGTAATCGATTATTAACTAAATATTTAAAAAAAACACACATTCACGTAATAGGTACTTATAAATTAAATAAATACCGTTTTATTGTATACATAGAAACTCGTATAATGTATTAGAAAATATCAAAATCAAGAAAATAAGGATCAAATGAAAATTGTATTGGTAAAACAAATAAAGTTTATAAATATGTAATAACATATTGAAGTTTATATAAATTGATTAATATAAAGTGTACACACATAAATTAAATAAGTAATAGGCTTAATATTTAATTATAGCTATACAATTAAATTATATTTTGAGACACCCTATTAAATTACACAAATTAGTATTTTTCAAGTATATAATATATATCAATATATTATCATTATATTTTATCAATCTTTTATGAATAGCTATTATATACAACTTAAAAATTATTATTATCACTTATTCCGACTAATTATACATATTAATTTAAACAATTTAAATTATTTTTAATCATTTTCTAAACGTAATATTTTAATTCTTACAATAAAGGCTACCAAAATATAAAAATTGAAATTCGTGGTGATAGAAAATGGAAATATGTATAATATTATACTGGCCTTAAACGGAAAAAGGTTGATTTTGGAGGAAAACGGTTACGCCCAAGCACTGCCCTAGACACCTTATACTGTATACAGCAGACCGGTACCAATTTCAGCCTACCTCTTTATTTTTGTATTTGTCATTACCTTTAGCCTTAGGGCCCTTAAAAATGCTTTGAATTTCAACTTCAGCATTTTTTTCTAGTATTTACCACACATCTCCTACTATTAAAATAATAGTCCAACGCAGTCCACCTATATAATGTAACTTTGTTTTTTAGTGCTTGTTGATGTAATAATTTACAACAAATTAATATTGAGATCAAAATAGTTTTAATATTTTTTCGATAAATATTTCATTATTCTTACAATATTTTTAACTAAAATTGATGATAGGTATCCCACTAAAATTATAATACATAAAAGAACGAGAGGTACTAAATTATAACGGGGGGGGGGGGGGGGTGCTAATACCCTTTTGCACTCCCCTAAAGTTGCGCCAATGAATGAGATGAAATATGATGTACTTGTTCTACTCTATGCTAATTCAGCGTCATCGTTTTGATAAAAGGGTGATTTGAGGACTTGGTTGCCTCATTTTATTACAATATAACGTATCGAAATATTAAATTTTGCAAACGCCAAACAGTCTTCGGTAAGATGATGAAAACTATTTTTTTTTCATATTATTTCATATCATGGTTCTAAATTTGCTCTCCCTTGGAATAAGGAGTTCACCAAAATCAAAATTACTACTATTTTAATCGATAGTTTCGTAAACTAATATTATTATATCGGATACTTACAATGACTAGTTTAATTGTTAAGGAATATGTGTTCATGATAATTACGAATCTAACAATTTAATTCAAATTTACAATAGGGTATCAGTGTATCAATCACCATCAAAGAGCGAAACTTGGTAAACTTTCTTATGTGACATAGGAAATAGGAAAATAGTAGAATATGTCGATTTTTGATGATTTCGATAAGCGTCATTCGACTTTGATAGTTGAATTGGGGGAAGTCATTAAGTCAATAAGGTATTACGTAGTACAAACGTCAGAAAAACTACTAAATACACAACGCGTGTTTCTGCAGTCTGCACCTATAGTAAAGTCGATGATCAATATAATAATATTGTGCATACAAGCACACACACATACATTGGAATGATGTATAATTGTATAAAACGCATATCGCAGATAAGTTGATAATGTAACACCCGAGAGAAAAATCATTGGTAATGTACTAATGTCACCCGACATGGGAGGGGATGTAAGGTATTAGGTAGGTTGATGTCATTTTCCCTCCAGAAAACTGTGCACAATGCACAGGACTTCGGGCACTATCCCGGGTCATATAAATTAATAATTATTAAAGTCTATGTGAGTAGCTGCTAGAGTATTAATTTTCCGCCAAAAGGTAAAGTACCGTAGAAGTCTATATAGTAGTATATAATATATATCTATGGCAGTAGTATATACTTAGAGGGAACTTCACGAGGGGTGGCCTGATACTTGATAGCGTGCGTGGCTAGAGAATACTAAAATAATATTATATAACACAGTGGACAGTAGCCAGTAGGTATATAGACGATTTAATTTTTAATTAATCTAAAATGTATTTTTTATTTTTGCGATTCTGAGAGTTTACATGTATCGTTCCAAATATATGTCTTATGTGGGGTCTTGGGACACTCCGAGTCTACCCAGTTTAAGTTAGTTAATCTACGTCAGTATCAAGTGTATTTATCTACCACTCATTGCTCATAGAAAGCTTTATATATATTATAAGCACGAACTCGCGCACGCACTTTGTACTAATACGGACAACCGTCTTCCAGCCGAACGTTCACACACCACACTAACGTATTGATTTTTGTCTTTTTTTTTTCTAAGTCCCAAAAATCGTCTCAGACCGATCGCACACGCGTCGTTTTAGTAATTTTAGTTTTGCTCACACACATGCTTATGATGGTTCGTTCAATAAAGTGCAATAATGCATTACAATAATACAACGGACTAACAATTGTAAATGGCATAATGTGAGTGATAACACCTCGCGACTCACTAGTTCGCTAGTGGACAGTGTGACCCATTGAACGTCCCAGTGTCCCACCCACATCACCACAACTTATCGGCTATAACTTTTACTACCACTGCAATATTATTATTACACTACATTATACGTATTATTACAATATATATGCTACTATTACAACAACAACACGTCCCCTCTACAACGTCGTCCAATGCGGCGACGGCGGCCGTCCGATTTTCGTGTTTACACACGTCGTCGCGCGCCAAATCTGGCAACGCAGCCCGTCCCGCGTTGCCGTATGGCCGGACAACACAAAAACGTTTTTATCACAATAATAATATATTATACGTATATGTTTCGGTTCGCGCGTGCGGGTGCGAGCGAGTCTTCTTCTATGCGCGCGCGCACCCAGCGAGTAGCGACGAGTAGTTGGCGTACGTGCCAGGTGTGTGTGTGTGTGTTGCGTGTATGTGTGTGGCTGTGTGTGTGTGTGTATGTGTGTGCGGGCGTGTGTGTGCCGCGAGAGTCGTGTTTTTGTTGCGGAGTTGTCGTCGAGGAGGAGCAGCAGCGTTGTCGTCGTCGTCGTCACTCGTCTGTAGTCGCGGTGTGGTGTGTGGCTGAACGAAATTTGGGGAAAAAAAAAATAACATTCACACGCGCGTCACCCACAGTAATCTGTAGTCCTCGCCGCACAGTACGAAAATCGACCATTAGTAATTAATTATCTATATTATCATTAATGTGTACGACACACACACATCACGATAGACAAACGAACCTAATCTAATCGTTCTGCGTTTAATCGAAAAATACGCTCGTGGTATGGATCTTTAAAATAATATTAGGCTGTACGTTATCAAATGCAAAATTTATAAACGGGCAGAGACGGTATAATATTTCGATTACATTGGACGGCGGTTAAGATAAGAAGAGGAGAAGAATAATCGAAAGTAAATAAACACAAACACAATACACTCGTGTACGGGGGACACGAAACACAATGCGCGTTTACCACTACCATACCAATAATTGCATCAGCGGTACCAGCACGTCTGACAGCAGCAGAAGCAGCACGGCGGTGGTCGCATCGGACGCCTCCCGGATCGTCGTCGTTGTCGCCGCCGCCACCGCCGACGACGCCATAGCACGTTTGTCCGAATTGCACTAACCCCAGAGGTATAATTTATATGCTATGCGATAAACACGTATCACCGAAATTCAATTATCATATTATTACCTACCGTCTCGCGCACGTCTACGTGTGGTAGAGTACCCTCTGCGCAGGGCTCGAGATCGTGGCGCACCGCACGTGGACTTGTCGATGGTCTGTGGGGGTCTTTGGATTCTCGTCGCACACTTCTACTAAATAAACCGCACTCACACACGTCGTGTAAGTTACTCATTAACTGGCTATTCCGGCCTAGTAGCAGTTCTTCAATTGACATTTTTTTTTTGTTTGACTTCCATTCTTTCATTTCTTCTCGATTAAGAACTTCCATTTTTTTTTGCTGCGCAATGTGTAGTTCATCGACTATAGGTAGGTCCCTGTTTTTTGTGTTTTCGTAGAAATAAAATATACTTGTACCTATTATATAATTAACTTACATTATTATTTATTTGCTATTCTAGCGTCCCGTCCCCATTGCTTGTTTAGTCAAATGACCATGCTGGACGACTAGGTATTAATCGCACCGCAGTACCATGTCTTCTAATGGGTCGGATGCAAAGAAACGCAAACTGCTGAACAATGAAGAAGCTATTCTTGAATCAAGTACCAAAAAGTATGTACCTGCACTATATTATATTATGTTCTATGTAGTTTCTGAAATCAAATGCCTCACTAGTATAGGCCATTTTTGTTTTCATTTTTAATTATGTCAATTGATTATTTAAATTGTTAGTTAATAATTATTGCAAACCTTATAACAAGACTTTGTATAAATTGTTTTAGAATCAAGGTACAAGCTCAGCGTAAATTTGCCCAAAATGCTGTGATACCTACCAGTACTGCACAGAAACCTATTCCGACTTCAGTGGTGCCTAATAATGTGACTAAACCTCCAATTAAACGGCCAAATACTGAAGACTTTCTTACCTTCCTTTGTTTTAGAGGTACTTTAATTATATTTCAAATTTAAATATCATATTATTGATTATTTTGTCATCTAGGTACAAGTTTATTACCACCACGACTAGATTTCTTCAATAAACCTCAACGCTCTCTATCAGCACAAGAGATTGCTGCTGGAAAAGTATTTGAATTCAACATTTCTATTGAGTTATCTATTATGATACTAGGTACTGAAGTTTATTTTGTTTTGTATTTATAGAAAAGAAGAAAAAGCACTCCTATACTGCCAGTAACTAATACGAATAATCCATATGTAAATATTGTAAATAAGGAATCAATTGATCGAAAGAAAATTAGTCAGTTACCACAGACCAAGTTTCCACTGTCTAAGCTTGGACATAAAGGTAAAGTGAATGTCATTTGTAAAGTTTTGAACATTTTTAAATACGTAATTTCATTTCTTAGTTATGGGTCGAAAGTTGGTAAGGTCCAGTTCAAGGTATACTGTTCGACAAGAAGCTCTCACATTACGTCAATTAGCCCTTCGTCATGTTCCAAAAATAAAAAAATCAATGTCAAAAGTTATAAAGTAAGACAATTATTACTATTGATAAATAATTAAAAATGTATTAAACCGATCATTTTGTTATAATTGTGTAGACCTTTAGTAAAAGAAAATATAAAAAAAAAAACTGAGAAAAATGGAAAACAAGTGTCATTAGACGGTAAGCAAATACAAAAGTTGAAAGGCCGTATAACCCGATCAAATTCTTTACCAAGTATATTTTGTCCTGCGATAAATCAACTTAGAGGTAAAAAATTTGATTAATATTATGTTGTGCATATGACTTAGTTCAACATATATTTCAGATGACAAAGGGAAATGGTGTAAAGGGAGTTGTAGTAATAAACCTTCTTCAAAAACATCATCTGATGAATCAAAGGATATTGAAGAAGAAAGACCATCGAGAAAAAAGACTGCATCAAACAATTTAGATCATAGAAGTAATAGTCTGGGTAACATGAAACGAAAGACTAGTATTGTTAAATGTAAAGTGGCAGATAAAAATAACAGAAAAACTAGAAGTTTAGCTAGTAAACATAAGAGCAGCGACCAAGATAATTATGTTGTTCCTGAAAAGAAGTGTGATAAAAATTTGAAGACTGTATCTAAGAGTAACAGAGCAAACAGTTTAATTGAAACAAAATTAACAGTTGATGTGAAAAGAAGAACATCTTCAGTTGATAACATGAAAACCACACGTGAGAGTAAAGATTTAATTAGGTATGTCTGAAGTGGTACATTTTCCTTATTCACATATTTAAAAGGATAAAAATATTATATCATATTTACATATTTAATAAAATAAATATTTATTTGGAATTATTATTGTTTTAGTTCAACCCGTTCAAGGCCACCCAGAAGAACTAAAGAAGCTGCTACTTTATTCATGGAAATGTTACGAAAAGATATGCGGTGCCCTGATGAGCAAGAAGAAGACGATACATCATCCGTTGAGAGTTTCCCTGAGCTTCCTAATACACGAATAAACGGTAAGTTCTAATATTTACTTGTTGTCTATATAAGTTTATTTCTATGCATTCTTTTACGATGTTCAATTTTACTTTCCTTAAACTGATAATTTTAAAACTGTTGTAAGTTATTAATCTGTTATCACATACATGCATAACAGTCGATCAGAGATAAAATATTTCTGGTTTGTTATTAATTCAACTGTGAAAATACGTGGACTTAAGTTCCAAATGAAGAAGCTACAGTTTGACATGTCATGCTTGTGTAAACACTTATTTATATTTGTATTGTTTTTTTAAATCCACATGTATGTATAATTTACATACACATTAAATTACTTTACGAGAATAAGTTATAAGCTTTAAATATAATAATTACACCACTATAAAATGTAGTGGTATTATTTTGGTTAAAAATTTAGTTTCTTTATTATTAATTATCTTTAATTAGACATATTAAAATAAAAATAAGTTAAGATTCAGATTCAGATTTTGAAGAATTACTTCTTTAATTGGCCAATAGATAAAGTATGCGATATGTACCTTTATAGTTCTGTAGTAAACAATCAAATAATTATGTTTATAGTAAATATGTTACTTGGATGTTATAGAATAAATTATTTGGTTTTCACTTTTTTCTTAAATATTATATTCTAAAAATGAATACAGAATACAATCAGAAAAATATATTTTTCAGAACAACGTGAACGTGAATTAAAAGTGTTCTCAAAGCAAAACAAAATTGAAAAACAACAAGTAGAACAAAAGTTATGTGAAAAAAAGGATGATAAACCATTGTCACTGGGAACTGATGGTAAAAAGACAAAATTAATTGACAAAAAGGTTAATAAGTTGAAAAAAAAGGTTGAGGTGAAAACTCTGGAAAAGAAAAAGATGAAAGAAGTTATAGAGACGATTAACTTTAATGAAAGTAGTGGAACAACATCGTTTAAAAGGAATCTGAGGCCTCGACGTTCCTCTACCATGTTGGATGATTATATCATGACTGATTCTGATGAAGACGATTTGAAAAGTGAACCCGTTATAGAGGTGACAAAATGTGAAGCTCCTAAACCGTCGACCAAAACGACAACTGTGGCAGGGGAATCAAAATCTCAAAAATCTAAGTTAAGTACTGACGAATCTGTTAAAAAAAATCTTAAAATCAATAAGACTGACTTGAAACCGAAAAAAGATTTGAATAAAGATTCTGAAGTGAAAAAAAGTCTTTCTGAAACTAAGTCAAAAAGTATATTATTAAAACGTGACAAAGAGCTAGAAATCAAGAATTTAAAAAATACTGCTGTAGATAAAAAAAATGAAAGATCGTCAAAAAATAAGACTGAAATCGTAGTAATTACTAAAGAACCAAAAACTGCCGGCATTGGTTCAAAAAACGCCGGAAAAAAAGTGCCACCCCTTAAGCAGCAGTCGACAAAAAAGGAAAATGTCTCAATCAAGAAAAAATCCAATTTAGATTTATATAATAATAATAACAACAATAAAAAAAAACGATCTACATCATCGTCGTCAGTTACGTCTTCGACGTCTTCCATGTTCAGCGCTATTACTAGTCAATCAAAAGAAGAGCTTTTGGAACGCATGGCTGCGAATTTTGATGCCAAACCTACCGATTGTGAGGGTGCCGAGAAATCTGCTGCCGATGATGCGACGTCGACAACAACAGTGGAAAGCAACAACTGCATAGCTGTGAAAAAAAATACACAAAGCAACGTGAAGGAAAAACATGTGGAAAGCCGCTTGATTGAAAAAAATGTACAGAACAGTAGTATTGTGGTGGAAAAAAAGGCAGCCGTCGAAGTTCAATCAGTTAATAACGAATTGGTGAAGAGCAAACAAGATTTGGATACAGTTTCAAAAACGGAGAACGTAGTTGCAGTGCCAAAAGAAGAAAACGTCATTGAGACCACTGAAAAAGTAGAAAATGTGGTCATGGTTGTCGAGAAGGTAGAGAAAAGCGAGTCTATGGTAGTGCCATTGAACAAAGTGGAAAAAGTAGAAAACATGGTGTTCCAGACAATAGCGAAAGACCTTTTCTTGGGACAGCAGAAAGAGATCAAGATCACCATACCCGAATACTTCTCCGGTAAAAACTTCCAATTGGACAACAGGTTTAAACAAGATGATGGGCTTTCCGTATTGTCCGAGATTTGTAGCGCCCTGCCTAGGTTTAATGAACCGTATGTGTCCAGTAAACAGCTGTTAAACTGCAAGATGCCGGCGCCTGAGGATAGCAGTTTCGTGAAGTACGTTCCGCCAGCGATCAGTGGTGATGAAAAGCCTCTGGTGCCGACGGTCACGCCGCCGTCGTTTGATAGTAGGTGTGTCAAAATTGTTAACTTGGCTCGTGGCAACGTCTCGTCAGGGACAAACCAAAAAAATGATTTGGCAGCGTCTTGGCGACGGGCTTTCAAAAACGTCAAATTACCAAAAAATGGAACCGTCTCATCCGCTGTTTCGGTCGGTAACAACTTGATTGGTTGGACTAAAAAGAAGCAAAACGACCATCAAACACCGCTACCAAAGACATACGCCGATGGTATTGATGGCGCCGGTGATAATGGTGGTCCCAAAGAAACAGTTTCCAATAGTAATTCGATGATGAACACTTTTCAATCATCACTGGTGAATGGTATCACTGAAAAGAAATCTGAACCTTCATATACATGCCAAAAAACTTGCTGTGGCGAATCGAAAACCGTCGAAATGGACTGCAAAAAGACTGTGCCTGCATCGGCAACCAACAACGCGTCTTATTTGGCCAAAACGACGATATTGAACAGTACAAAGTATGATTTAAAGTTTGAAAAACGTTCCTCGTCGGCTGCAGCATCAACGACTACGGCAGCTCCCATCACCCTAGAAAAACAACAAGTACGCAAAGACGTGGTGGGTGACGTGTCATCTTCGGACGATCAGAGTCCGGAGAAGAAGATATTCCACCAGCGGCGACTGTCTACCACTCAGTCTTGTAGCGGAAACAGTTCCGATGCCTTCTCACCTGATAACGAGACGAGTGTTTACGCTTTCCAACCTGATTTGCCGATAGCCAGTACCCCATTCCGTCGGAACAAACCCCAATCGCCCGCTAAGTCCAGGACGGTTTCGCCCAACACTTCAATCGCTGTAAGTATACGATACAAATACAAAAATAATTCGATTCGTTTTGCTGTATAGAAGTTGTTACTGTTGTTTGTGTACTCGTTGAGTAGAGGTCACTTTCATCCATGCGTTTAATTTGAATTCAATAATAAATTATTGTGTACGATGAAAAATAATTATGATCGATAGGCTGTCAGTCCAAATATTTTAAATATTTCTTTTTATTTCTTTTAGTAAGTACAAATCGCGTGAATTACTTACTTTTTAATTTAATAATACTAGTTCTTATTAACTTAGAAACCAGTGTTGACGCACCGTGGTGAAGTGATAGAGGGGTGTGAATGGTTTCATGGTATAAATAGTTAAAATTTAATTTAAATATTTTGAAGATTTAATTGTTTATAAAAATAATAATATACATTGTGGCGGAAGTTTCAATTCTCCTCGAATATTATTCATTATAAATTATAAAAAAAATAAAAAAATTGTAAGTATGTATTTTCGATTTTTTTTGTTTGCCGTAAGAACAATTTTCGAAAAACCTTGTGCTAAATTTTCAAGCCTTCTTACTTTTTCCATACATGATTCGAAAAATAGATTAAAGAGTAGACACGTTCTTATATCTTTAAATCGCACAAAAAGAGCCTAATTATTTTTTATATTACGGATAGTAAATTATGGTGTGAATATTTACTATTTAGTGAACATTTAAAGTCTTTACAGTCATTTATTTTTGAATTACAACAAAAAACAAACGATTTCTCAAATCTGGTTTTCTGTAAAATCGAATTTTTGCCCGATTATTTTAGTAAAAAGTCGTGGGATTTTTCACTTTTGACCGACATAAGCTACCAACTCGATTTAATTTTCTATCAGAAACTACTCTCGAAGTTGCAGATCGAAATATTTTTGCATATTCTATAAAACGTGTACACAGACATAACAATTAAACACACATCATTGTAAAATTAAAAGTTTAATCGCTCTGCTCAGAACCCAAAATAGGGATAGAAGAAGGATAGTTAAAATCGAAATTATTTATCCTTTTTGTCCGTTTGGTGTAGGTGAGTATTGAAAACGATTCTATGGAAGAAAAATCTCACCAGTCCACCGTGTCATCGACAACAACAGATGTTGATAGTGAGGAAGGACGACTTTTTTATATCCCGTTACCAGCCGGGGTTCGGGCACAGCCGATGATCCAGGGCGTCACAGTCAAGCTTGGCACGGAAGGCCCGCAGAAGAAATTAGTGATGAGCGCTAAGTTGGTAACCAAACCCCCAGCATCTACAATACCAGTCAGGTGTGTAGAGACTAGAGGGTCATGTTGAAATCATCCATAAATATAACAATTAAAACAAATGTAGCTTGATTAGTTCTGCATAATCATGTGTATGACTCTTCAAGTTGTATTATTATTATAGGTATATGAATTTGTATTTGTTACAATTTATAATTTATCTGCACACAGTTCCATATCGCCAAAACCCGAGCGGAAAATCAAACCGCTGTGCACGACAAAAATAACCAACAGCACCACTCCCGTTGGCACTGTGCAACCAACTACTAGAACTATTCAGCCCCCAAAGTGTACCCCCTCGACTTCAAAACAAGTGTTACCATTACCGTCACAGTCACAAATCCTGGAAACAAAATACGATAAGAGACGGTTACATCAAATCACCACAACTACTAATTCTACTTCTACTGCCATTACTTCTGCTAAGGAATCTAAAAAATTGTCATCTGTTGCTAACAACAAGAAACAAAAAAAGTAGGTCAAATTTTGGGGTCGCATGGTTTAATTTTGTGCATAAATATACTGGTGTACTAATCTGGTTTAAATTCTAAGGACTGAAAAACAAGTTAACAATAAAAGGAAGTCCAGTGAGAAAGTTGCTTCAAAAAAGAAATTAGCAAAAGAACATGCTCACATGTTGGACGCCCCGACGTTTTACCCGTCTGAAGAAGATTTCAAGGATCCTTTAGAATATTTCGAAATTGTTAAACCAATTGCTCAAAAGTATGGTATATGCAGAGTCGTACCGCCTCCCAGTTTCAAGGTCTGTATAATATATATTTTATACTTATTAACTATTCAACTTAATACAATAGTGTATTTATACTTGTACTCCACCCTAAAATGTAAAAGTTATACCCATTACTTTTCTAAATACTCAGTAGTTGTCAGTAGTATGTCTGTCTGTCTTTGAAACTATTTGAGTAAAATTAAATATACAAATTATACGACTATCATATTTTTTTAAGAAAAATATTTTTATTTTGAGTTAAGTTAAAATAACTATTCAAAATAAGAAAAAATAAATATATTGACCATTGCACTTATTATTCAAACGCAGCCGGAATGTAAAGTCAGCGACGACATGCGTTTCACTGCATACAACCAGTATGTGCACAAAATGATGAACCGTTGGGGCCCTAATGTCCGCGAAATGATGGCTATGAAGAAGTACCTAGAAACACAGTCGATAGTATTTTCCAATCCACCGCTCATTGGTGGCATGGAACTGGACTTACCCAAGCTGTATCATACAGTACAGGAGCTCGGTGGACTCAAGGAAGTGATAGAGCTGGACAAGTGGTGTCGTGTTGCTGATCTGATGAAGATTCCAAAGAGTGCTCAAGACCGTGTAACTAAACTCGACGACATATACTGCAAATATCTATTGCCATACGACACACTCTCGCACGGTAAGTCTATAGAATAGTCAAGATCCTCTAAAAATGACTGGTTGATTGTATTCTCTACAACATGGGTTTTATGCCATTTTCTTAGATGAACGGCAAAAGTTGATCGCTGAAGTGGACAAAGAGTGGAAACAGATCTGTAAAAAAGGTGACACTGATGACGAGCTGTATGAAGACGTCAATGACTGTATAGCTAAGGTATAGACACTAAAATATTACAAAAACATAAAATCAAAATAATCTTGCAGAAAGTTGTTCTGTTTAACTGATGGTAAATTATTACAATAATAGTTCATTGCTAAAAAGTTAATGATAGTTCTTAAAAATATTTTCGTACCTTCAAAACACCTCCAAATAACATGAGAAACCTAATCTCCCTCATTCTGTCTACAATTGGTGCCAGTAGTCCTACATTAACCTCTATGAATTTTAAACTAATACAGTAAATACAAATCAATATACGTGTTGTACGTGAAAAAATTTATGTTGTGTTATTTGGTTCACTATTTTTGTGTAAAGGGTCGAAGTATCGCGTTGAGCGCCTATTACCGGGTAGCACGCAACACCTTTGCCATGTGGTTCAAGGAACAGCAACAACCGTCAGGCGGACACTCATCGTCGACGTCAACTGCAGCAGCAGCGGTGGTCCGGGCTGAAGACGTCGAATCACTCTACTGGAAAAACGTGCAGGACAGGAAGAATCACATATGCGTATTGTCCGGTTCAATCGATTCAGGAGCCGAGGGTTATGGGTTCCCAACAACAAAGACGGCCACATTCACCAAACATCCATGGAACCTGAAGGTACTTACTAACAATCCGGCGTCTGTGCTCAAGTCACTGGGCCCAGTGATGGGCATGACTGTGCCTACTATACATATGGGCATGGTATTTTCGGCGTGCTGTTGGTACAAGGACCCGCATGGGTTGCCTTGGATTGAGTACCTGCATACCGGCGCTGACAAGGTGTGGTATGGAGTGCCATCCTGTCAGAGCGACCGGTTCCGAGCAGCCATGAAGCGCCTGCTGCCCCGGGCCGTGGCTGAAGGTCAAAATCATCACACCTGGTTGGCTGCAGACAGCGGCATGGTGCCTCCCACTCGGTTGCTTGAACACGGTGTCACGCTCACCCGAACCGTGCAGAAACCAGGCCAGTTCCTCATCGTCATGCCGCGCGCTTACACATGCAACGTGTCTACCGGTTACGTGATATCTGAGAGTGTATACTTCACACAGCCCGGCTGGCTCGATGGTGCTGAGAAGATTTTCCAGGTATATAATATATATATTTTTTCATTTTGTTTATTCCATCACCAACAATTTTCATTATTTTTAACAAAATTATATAAAATGATCGAGAGTGTCAAAAAGAGTACAAAATGTCAATAGGATCACTCCGATATTAATAATATTATTCTCCTATTCACTCAAACTGCTGCAACCAAATTGATTTGTATATATGGTTTCAGGACCTGCAAAAAAACTGTGAACCTGCCGCCTTTTCGTTTGAAAAACTACTAATTAACATGTCCACAGATTTGCGTACACCTCAAAACATACTGAAACAGGTAAGTCGACTTGTCTAGGATTATACTGTTATTCAGGTTATTCTCATTATACTATTTTGTTCTAAATGTATAAAATAGTTTTTTCGCAGTTTAAGGTTAATGACAGTTTTATATTAGCAAGAAGGGTGCATTACAATTTACAATACTTTTCTGTAGCAATGTTGTTATAACTTTTTCCATGGTATCAACAAGAAGAGACATGACAGCATTTTTATTTGGAATTTTTAAAAAGTATTTTTTTCTCATAACAGTTCTACCACCATTGTACTACATTATGAATAAATGTTATACATATTTAAGATGTAAATTGGCTGGAAAAATTAATAGTAATTAAAGTAGTTGTAATACTGTTCAATTAAAAAAAATAATTGATATGTGATAGTAAAGGAGCTTAATAGTGGGTTAATCAATCAAAATTCACAATATTACGTCCTTTTATTATTTGTTTTGTTTTATATATACCATTCTTTAAAGAGCAATGGAAATCCCGGATGGCTAACCACACTTAAAGTACTTAAAAATTAAAAATATAAGTTAAAGTAGTACTACTAATTTGTTTCCAATAATTGTTTGTTGTAAATCTAAGTATAATGTTTATAATAATTTTAGTTTTTTTGTTTTTAACTCTATTCGCTTACATGTCTGACAGCTTCTAAACATGTTGAGCAACATGAGAGACTGTGAAGTTGCGCTCCGGAGTCAGCTGGTGGAGGATTTAGGCCTAAAGGCGTCCGAACGTATTCGGCCCTCAACGTCCAAATCAAACGAGAATAATGATGACTATGAGTGTGACGTGTGCCATTCAATTCTTTACATATCAATGGTAACGTAAACTGCAATATTATTATTATCATAAATACAATTTGTTATTTTAAATGTAAGACAGTTGTACTTTGTCAAATTGTGAATATTCGTTTATAAATTATCAATATTCATATTGACAATACTAAACAACTTAAATCTTTGTATAATATAAATTAAAAAGTGCTCCAAATGAATTTTGGTAATGTTTCTATTCATACTAGTCGTACATTACACACATTTATACTATTTATACATATTATATATATTATATATATTTAGTCACTCTTTACATTATACAGTGGTCGCTGCTTTTTTGTTTTTTCCTTGTTATCAAGAACCGAGGGAGGAACTGCTGTTGGCATTGCTTCTCCCCCGGTCCCCATAGTTTATTGTGTACTTATACAAATTAATAAGATTCCAAGTGGTCGCTGCTTATAGTAATCACTTTAGTACTAGATAAAATGGATGACAGAGCTACTGATAATAGTGAACAAAAATTAAGTAAGTACATATTAAAGCCCGTACTTACACATTTTAACCGTGATTATAATAAGCGACGACCACTGCACTTCAAAGTTATTGGCAATTTCCTGGTTAAACCATTACTAGCTCAAATTTGTTGAAAAGTCCTTCCCTCCCTCATAGTATTTTCTAAGTATGATAAATGTTTAGAACTAAGTAGGTACTGACTTTTGAAACGAGTGGACAAATATTAAACTATGTCAAAAGAGAGATATAAGAAAATGACAGTTTGATTAATCACTTTCTGGCCCACTCTTTATACCAAAGGCTCAAAACAAAACTTGTTTGAATAACAGGCTAATTTTGTTGTTGTTTGTACAGGTGAACAATTCGCATGAAGACTGTGACTATTGTCTGAGACATGGCATTGAAATTTTATCAAAAAAACACAATCAACTCAAGTATTGCAAGTTTTTGTACACTTTTGATGAGGTGAGGAACAATGAGACAACCTTTTTTTTAAGGATAGTGGCAACAGCTACATAAAATCTTAAAATCCCACTAGAGAATAACCGTAATTCGCTTATTGAAATAATGGTCGCGATTGTCGCTAGCCGGATTTTCTCCCACCATAGTTTCGATCCCCGCTACAAGTGTGAATACAACGATTAATACTCCTTGAAAAATACGTTATAACATATATGTAACTGTTGTAACTGCCATCACTAGATACTGAATTATCAATGATGCCTCTCGGCGATCGTGGGTAACCAGTATGGTTTGGTATATAGAGGGGGAGTTACGGAGCAACATATGAGTGAGTTTTTAGTTTCTACTGTCGTTCTCTCCGGGGGGGGGGGGGGGGGTTATAGACTAGCATTTTAGAGAGAACGTCACATCCACATATTTTTTCTCCATCTCTAAACGTACAACATAGAAAATTTTACACTAACAATAATCCATTTCAATACATTATCTTTTTAAAATTTAAAGATGAGATTTATTATCTAGGGCACCTTGGAGGATTACAATTATTGTAAAATGTATATACTATTGTATCGTCCATATGGGATTGGTAGTAAGGTGATATTGTAGATAGGGTTTATTTCACAACATACACTTTTTGGAACTTTGTCACCATAACGTAATAAACATTCATTTAAGAAGTATGAAAACAAAATTTCTCATTCAACTTTAAAAGTATTATGTAATACTTTATTATCACTATGATTTGTGTTTAATTTTTTTTTTTTTGTATTTCAGACTGATTTGGATACGATATTAGTAAAACTTCGTGAAAGGATTGATTCAAAAAAAAAAAAGACATCTACCAAAAGTTGATGATGATTCCTGGATTAGTTACAAACATACTAATGTATATTTAAATAAAAAAATTTAATTTTTTTAACTACAAACAATAATTAAATAAATCTAAAAAAAAATTGCATAGGTCTTTTTCTAATGAAACTATATCAAGTTATGTTGCCGTTGAGTGTGTTCGATCATATTATATTATTATACTCTTCCTAGAGAGTAAATTTCAAGACTTAATTTTAATTTTTTAATTTTCTCATATGTTCCAACATTTTGTGATTTAATTTTTTTTTTTTATTATTATTTATTATTACAATATTATTTTAATTTTTTACATTTGTACAAAAATTGTGTTCATGTGGTCTCAGAAATTTGTTAATTATCCGTTTAGCAAATTTTTGTACTTAATAGATTTAATAATAGTATTTTATCAAACTTACATGTTGCGTGCTCGAATAGTTTTATTTGTGTACAATTCATTGTGTTGCAAAACCAATGTTGACTGGTTACTCTTGAAAATCAATAATGTTTGAAGAGTCTAGTATAAAACAAAAACAAAATAACAATAAATGAGATTAGCATTATTGAAAATATAACTGTTTCTTCTTGTGATCCTTGGTTTAAAGAAGTTAAGTATTGGTAATGGTATACCTGAAGTGACGCATTGTGATATGCCAGCGGAAAAAATAAATTTTTCTGTGGACAATATTTGGGCCCAAAGTGGTACAATTAATAGTTTCTTAGCTGTTTTGATGAGTCCTAAAGATTGATTGAAATTCTGTCCAATTTACACCTTTTTCCTGATGTTTATTTATCATTTTTACAATTTTTTCTAGAACAAGATTAAAAATAATCATTTAAAGTGCAAACCAGTGTTCCAGGACCGCTCTTAAAAGTATGTTCCGGGCCATCAGGGCCCTAACAAAACAATTCTGAGGGTCCAACAGTATTTTTACATCCAAAATATAAGCTCTTGTTCAACTTTTAAAAAATTTTGGTAGGTCTGGACTCCTAAAACTTTCCAGTTACAGCCTTAAGGCCATTACTTTAACTGTAGTCTTTTTTAAATTCTTTTATATTAGATTGAAGAGTTTCTGTGGGAAACTAATGGTATGTTGTAAATACTTTCTCTATTAATGATGTAATACGTTCTTTTCAAGGTTATATAATTCCCAAGTTTTCTGGAACATTTGTCTTACAATACATAATAATGTACTAAAAATAACCAAACTATTTGGTCCAAATCAATTTATTTCATTTAAAACCCACTGGTTCCTTTTCATTGAGATGTAGTTTATACAAACAAAACATCAGCAGACAGCCGTTAAATTATATACTGTTCAGGTTAAGAAGTAAGAACTGTACTGCACTCTGACCAGTTTTTATCGTCAGTAGTCAAGTTACATCTGTCAAATGCCCACCAAGTTTACAATCTGTATACCTGCTGTGAAGTCATGACCATAGAAGATAGATATTGCCTCGGCACAAAAATTATTATCCAGAGTAAATTTCTTATCTCAAATAAGATGCAATTTAAAATTGAAAAAAATGTGCTGTTTGAAAAAATAAATTAAGTTTGCATTTGACGTACAAATTATATTGAGAGCATGAAAATAGAACAATAATACATAAAATGTAAACAACAATAGAAGGGTAAAAGTATTGCCAATGAGATACATTAAAAAATGTATGCATTGAAAATTTTAAAAGTACAATTAAAGTATACTTAAGTCAAATTACTAATTACAAAACTACAAAATCACAAACCACACATCACTTTTAATGGTACCATGCCTAAGTACAGACATCGGCAAATAATTTTGGTGAGTCTGGAAGTGTAAAATAATAAATTAATGAGGGCCAGGGAAAAGAATCATTGACAAATCTTAATATTTTTATAAATTGAAGACAATATTATTCTGAGATATGTTCACGGTCCATGTTTTGGCAGCAAGTTGCCTACTGTTGCCTTAAAAGATCAAGTCAAAGATCAAGTTGATCTTAAATTTTTAAAGGGTCTAAATGGTGAACTAGTAATTATTTATGGTTAAGGTTAGGTATATTATATTATATAATATAATATGATTTATAATGAAATAATGAGTGTTGGAGTATAAAAATTATATTTATACTTATTTTGTACCTAAGTTGCATTAAAAATAGTATAAAACGAGTAATGAAATTAAAAAGAACAACAATGTGTTATAAAAACAATAACAAATACATAAAAAATTATCAATCTTGATGTTTTCAATTGGTAAGCTCAGGTCTGGTGCGCACAAAGTAACAACCAGATGTGTACTAAAATTATATTTTAGTGTTATTTTCCATTAATAAATCTGAAAACAAAATAATAATAATTGTTACAAGCCCAACACGTGATGGTTGTAGCAGAAAACACTGACTTATGGTATGAGAAATCACCCTGGGAATGAATTTTGCGCACATGTTTGGTCAAGTTGCTCTGGCTATTAGATGAATGGTTGCAGAATGGACAGCAATAAGGCTTGCAACGAGAGTGTATGACTGTATGTCTCTTGAGCAGCGTCAGTGTTTTAAATGATTTGTCACAAATTTGACATGGGTGTACAGGTTCATTGTGCACAGTGTTTTGGTGCGTTATCAACCGGCTCTTGATAGCAAACATAGAACCACATTCTTCACACCTTCAATAAAAAAACATTATTCATTAGAAATAAAGTTTAATTACTGAGTAAATGTACAATAAAAAATAAATACATTTCTAAAATAAAACTTAATATGACACATGTAGTAAACCAATTTTTAACATGTTTTGAGATATTGGTAGGGGCTTGTCCAGATTGGACAAGTGTAGAATTAAATATTTGAGTCATTGATTGTGCATAATGGTCTAATAAAATAACGTAAATGGACACTATACCTGTATGGGTGTCTTTGTCTTATAACTAGGGGCCTGAATTATATTCTTTTGCATATTTTTTTTGAGCCTATGCCGTCAGATGGGGGTTTGAAATCTTTACAAGTCATGAAACCGGTTAATTAATGGCAAACATTTTTTTTTTTGCATATTAGAGAATATTTTGTAAAATAAAGAATATTAGAGAATATATATCGATTCATTTTTCATAGATATTCGATATTTTTTGTTGCAGTGGCGTAAATTATACGTCTGATAATAGTAATATACTGATGTGATATTATTAATATTGATAAATTATATATTTATATACGTATATAACCATCGTATTTTATATGATCATTATGCCCTAATTAGTAATGTACTGTAATAAAGGAATAAGTAAGTAATAAGTAGCAAGGAGTCAAAAATCTCCCAGTCAGTCCGTACTTAATGTAAAACAACAGCTTTTGACTTAGAAACCATAGAAAACGATATAATATCTATTAAGGCCCATTTTCTTGTTCTTGAAACATCAATCAAAAGGTTAGAAAAGTCTTATGTGTCTCTTGTTGATTCCATAAATCTAATTGAAAATACAATTGGTCAACTTCAAAAAATACCCAGAGAAAATGGAGATAAAATAAAAATAAAATTGATCAACTTCAACAAAAAAATCGATGGCTCATCATTTTGAAAAGAGTAGCTCAAGTTTTGAATGGATGAAGTTCAACTTAGAGATAACTGTTCATCGCCTATGATGATTACTGATTTGTAAGACTCTATTATGTGCCTATTTATATCAATTTTTTTGGTATTATTTTGCGAATAAATGCATATTTTTAGTGCAAGAGAATACATTAATAAAAAAGCATATTTTATCATGATTTTTAAAGAATATTGGAAGAATAATTTCAACTTTTTAAGAGAATATTAGCACCTTATTTTGGCTATTTTAAAAGAATATAATTCCGGCCCCTACTTATAACGAACAACATAAGCAATTTGTGTTCATAGATAAGTTGGTCATTGAAATACTCACATATAAGATTTAACATTGTCATGACTGTATGAATGTACATTCATATCATGTTTTGAAGCACTGACATGGTAACAAACAGAGCAGACAAATTTTGCTCCTATGTGATCACCTTCTATGTGTTTCAATTTTTTATGTCGTTTCAATGAATCAAACAAAAATGTTTTATAAGTGCACTATAATGCAAACAAACAGACACATTAATTATTAGTCTTAGATTTGATATTTTGGTTAGGTTTATTAACAAATGGCTGTTTGTTTAAATATGAAAAATAAAATTATGAATGGTTTATACATTACCAATGAACATGAATATTGTTGTTTTTTAGTGTGACTAGCATTAACATGTCGCTCCAAGTTGTATTTATCAAAAAATTTCCGCTCACAATAACTACAAAAATAGTCGCACACTCCCATGTGACGTTTCAGATGTTTTTTCAAATCAGATTTTCTAGGTGTTTGGTACTTGCAGTCTGCACATTTGTAGATATTTTGTTTTTTTACAGCTATATAACATGAATATTATATAATAAGATCATAAAATAGAACAGGAGTTAAGTTTAAATAAAGTATGATATGATGTAAATTGTCTTACAAGGCGATTTATTTTCACTGCATAACGCTTTAAAGTTATCAAATGCCTTGCAATTTGTTTTTCTTTTACCAAATTCTACTTCTTTGAAGTTTCTAAAAAATAAATAAAAGATAACGAGAGCAAACAAAATACTTAATAGATGATAGTAAATAAACTTGCATACGTTTTAGTTGAGTTGTTCTCGGACTGTATCTCTTCTTGAATAGTGGATTCACTATCATTGATTTTACACATAAATTCCTGCAGTACTACATAAATTTTTTCGAGTGTTGATTTTTTCGATAAGGCTGTAGTCTGAACACATAAGATATTTTCAAAAGTCTGTTTACACTAAAAATTAAAATAGCTAAAATTATTATATAAGCCATAAGGTATACAAAGTTTCAAGTGTTTAATATGTATTTGTGGTTTTAGGGCACACAGTTATCATTGACAGCATCAAGTAAGCAATTTTATTATGTCATATACTTGCAAAGTAGTAAAGTGGTGATCTTATATGTAAGTAATAAATTGTTAACTGTATTTCTGTACACAACTATCATTTATTATAGGATCCTTTAATTTGGAATCTGTACTGACCATTCCACATTAAAACTATTATACAAAATATCCATCATATCATTGACAAAATATTCTTCACATAAAAAAAAAACAGTTAATATGTACTGGTATGATGAGATGTAGCACAAGCGTCGATAAGAGTCTGGTAATAAGGCCTACTTTTTAAATTAAAATCTATCTTTCCCACTTACTAGTAGCTCATATTCAAATCTTATAGAAGAAAGATACTTTTCTACAGGGTGAGGTTAGTGTTATTTAATCCAAGTTGGTATTCCTCAAAGACCTGTTGCAGTCCCATTGTTATTCAAAATATTTACTCTGATCATTCAAACACTTTCTATACTACAAGTGGAGCGTTTGTCGATGACAAAGCTTTTTCTGCTCATAAGTCTGATCCTGAAATGGCCTCACAAACATGAAACGAAGATAATTAAACCTCCCGGCAATAAAGTATAAAGACTGTGCGATCAGAGTAAATTAATCAAAATTCTTTCACTGTACATTCATGCCAGATCAAAATATTGTCTTACCATCACACAGAGTCACTGAATAATCTACCTCCAGCACAAAACGTTTATTACTTAGACCTACATTTAGATAGTGGATGACATAGCCAAGCCACATATACACTAAACGTCTTGCTTTCAATAAACATCTCTATTCCAATCTCCATAACCATCGCAATCCATTCATTCACAAACTATCTGTTCTTATCATCCAATGACCGAATTAGAATTGGTTTTGTCTATTTGAATAAATTTACCATGACATAAAGTTCCATCAATATATGGATTCTTCAAGCTTCATAAATTCAACCCATCACTTTTACTGGTTGTAAAAATTGAATTTGTAGATTATGAAATAAATTTATAATAAACAAAAAAAAAAAACAATTTTTTTATTTTCCTCAATTGAATATATTCATTAAATAATGAAATAAGTAATGGGTATTATACAATATTTATACTATAAAAAAAATTGCATAGTTGGTGATAATTTTTTCTGTTATTTTTGCATAATAATAGCAAAACAATTATTAGGTTTAGGTAGGACTAAAACTGGATTTAAGTAGTAAAAATACTTATTCAAGCACAAGTATTAAAGGTTACAGGTGTTAAATGTTTTAGGTACCTACTGAAGTTAAGAGGATCATAAAATGGTACAGAAAAAAACAAACAACATATTATTAAGTAATATACAATAAAAAATACTCGTATGATAATAATTGTACTTAAATGATTATTAGGTACCTATATTAATTGAAAAACTGTGTTAATAATTTGTTTGTAATATAATTAAATAGTAAATATTAATTTAAATTAAAATTTTTTCATAGTTTAAAAATATTATCAGTCAAAAGTGTTGATAAATAAGAAAAAAAATGCAATAACAAATGATTAATATTTACTTGCAACACCGAATCTTCTAACACTTGTGAATCGTAACTATCATCACTGTACTTAGCCATTAGGGTTTATTTATATTTTTTTATTCACTACTAGGAATACCTAATTAAATGAGATCAATATGTTAGTGACATAAGTATGGTATCGAATTCTAGTAAAATTAGTCTTCACGAATTTATTACAATAAAAAAACGAAAAAACTATGTCCATGCGAAACTGTACATCGACATGACATGCTCAGTCAAACCAGTTGAACAGTAGGTATTATGCCTGATAGAAAATTAGATATAATAAAAAAAACAACTTTCATAATAAAAAATTTAGTCATTGTTCACTTTTTATTTTAGTGGTGGGTGGGGGGTGACGGATGAAGGGTTCACTATAATATAGATACCTATGATAATAATATTATAGTACTATATTATATTTATATTTTATATAAGTATATTTACGTGCACTTAATGATGCATTTCCAGCACGAATGTTCTGGCTTGTTATCTCGTCTACAACATTTATTTGATAACTGCAACTGCACGCATTATCAGTAAACAGAATATATATTGCCCATACGGCCATACCACAGAACCTAGGTGGATTAATATATATATTTATATATCCACCTTGCACAGAACAATTTATACCAGTATCTATAGCCATGATCCTAACTACTAGCATAAGGTCTATGATATTATCACAGATTATATTAAATATAATATAGTTCACGGTCTTAGCAGATATCTTCTAAGACCGTGAATCGTGATATAGTATTTAATATAATATTATAATCTGTGATATTATCACAGAATAGCAAACAATTTTTAAGAATATTCATAGAGCTGACTAGGTACCTGAGTTCTGAGTATATGGTCCATGACTCATGAGAATATTAAACAATTTTAATAGGTATCAATGTTCTTACAAATACTCTAAGTACTCTTAGTACTAAATGTCCTAATATTTTCTTCATTTTTCAAATGACTATTCTGTTGTGGTCACGGACGTGTAGACGTGTAAACGTCTGTGATCATGGTTGAGGCCAAACTTGCTTCCATCTATGCATATTTTTTATTCTTTTGCTTATATTCTCCCACTCGTAATCCAATCTTTGGACACTGGTATAGTGGTATTCTCTGCTAAGCTCTTTTCACCTTTGTTCATTCACCTTTGGTTTGGTCTGCCTAGTGGTTTTTTTTCAATAGGAAATGTGACTTTCCTTAAAGTATCGCCTTCATTTAACCGTTTGATCTCCATAAGACCATACTTGATCAGTCCATGCAAATGCAATTCTTCTATATTGTAATACTGCTACTATCGGGGCTCTGTGGCTATTGTAGTTCTATAGGAAGGTAGTAAAGTTATAAATATATATTTTTTGGCCCTTAGTACTCTTCTTTCGAGGATTGTTATTTTTTCTTTGTCTCCTTTGTTCTCACATGCATACAGAAGTACTAACTGTGATTTTCGAATTTAAGTGATACTTAGTTGTTTTGACTTAAAGATATCTGATATTCACTAGGAATAGCATTAATTGCCGCAGTTGTTCTTCTTTTAATACCTTCATGATTATTGTTTTTGCTATATAAAGTAACGCCCAAGAATTTGAAACAATGTACTCTTTCAATTTTATAATTATCGACATCTAGCTTCTAGGTGTTCCCCATGATTCTCTCTTCTAGATATTACCATAAATCTGGTCTTTAACTAATTTATCTGTAGTCCCATGTGACGATCTCTTTATTGATAGGTCATAGGTCATTGATGTCCGTTTTACTTATTGACTATCTATTCTGATCGCCCTAATATGATAAATGATAATACTGTCCGCGTAGTATTCACTACTCCGCATTCCCGCATTGTCATCGGTCATCTTATCCACCAAATTAGATCAGCTATATTTGATCTGCGTTTTCTTCATCACCGATAATTACGGAAGTACCTCCATTACCTCTAATTTTTGACAATATCGATTTTGTGTTTTGGTAAGATACTAAAAAAAATAACTGCAGACACTAGATACATGAAATATGTCCACAGATATGAGCATATGTTAATATGTTATACACCATAATATTAAAAATATTTGACTCATTTCGAACTAATTATTAAGCAAAATCAGTGTTAAAGTTTTTATTAGTAGTACCTATGTATTTGTATCACAGTTCGTTTTTCCACGGTATTTTTTTTTTTGTTTAATTGGGAATGTTCCGCTCGGACGACTCAGAATTACCGTATCACACAATACGGTAATTTCACACTCAGTGTCCATCTATTTACCCCTCACACGAAAATATTTACCGTGTACACATTTTTTTTTTTCATGAAACCTTACTAAATTAATATTTCAAGTAAAAACACAAATTATTAAATACATTTTTTTTATTGTTATAAATTAATATTATATTTACACAAGTTCTCTTACTTCTCTAGTAAAAGGTACGGAACAAATGCACTTTACCACTCCCCTCACAATTTTCGATTTTTTTTTTGAACTTACTTATATTAGCTATTTAAGAACGATGGTGCAATCAGAATTGGTCGGTCGGACTTAGTTTCAAAGTTATGGGCTTTGGAAGTTATCAATTTTACGTTTTTTACGCATGAGCGCAACGCTGCGTTTATCACGTCTTGTACGATTCTTTAAATCTTTTTTCTTGAAACTTGCGTATATTAATGAGTTAAGAACGATGGTGCTGTCAGAAATTATCGGTCGGACTTCGTTTCGAAGTAGTCAATTTTGAAATTTTGTGTTTTTACGCATTTAATTATAAATATGATTTTAGATAATATGTTAATTATAAATACGATTTTAAATAATATGATATTATTATGGAAACTGATATTGATATACGATTAAAATAATATAATATCCTTCGACTTGCTATGCAACACAATCTTAAGTAGGTCACAGGGTAAGTAAGTTATGTCGTAGAATGAAATACACATGTTTCCCCAAAAAATAATTCAAAAAATTTTTTATAAGAGCGGTAAAATAGAGCGTCGTGAGCATGAGTAAAACACCGAAAATCGTGAACTCCGTAAGTTAATAACTTCAAAACTAATGAACACAGAATAACTGTAACTTACAACAACAACCTAGGCGCTAGGCGTATAAATAAGTTAATTAGATTTGTAGTTTTTACGTTATATAATATAACCATAACTAAAATTCTGACTGCACCATCGTTCTTATCTACGCAAGTCTCAAGAAAAAAAATTAAAAGAATCTTAAAAGAAGTGATAAACGCGGCGTTGCGCTCATCAAAATTGCCAACTTCCAGAGCCCATAACTTCGAAACTAAGTCCGACCGACAAATTCTGATTGCACCATCGTTCTTAAATAGCTAATATAAGTAAGTTCAAAAAAAAAAAAAATCGAAAATTGTGAGGGGGGAGGTAAACTGCACTTTAGCCAAAGGTACATATTCTACGATACGATCATGAATTAATAAACAATAAGCAGTTATACCTGTAAAGGATTCTGATGCCTCAATTTCCAATTGAACATCCACTGCTGAGGCTGTAGCTGAATCATTCTGCTTTGAAGTATCGATAACTATAATCGGAGCGTTTGATAGAAAAGTAGAAGGACTCAATATCGGGTTCCGTATATTTTTTTCATAGTACGTATTTTGAAAATATATCATATAATAAGGTAAAATTATTTTTTGAAAAATCCAAATTTAAATTATCATACGGATAAGCTATCGAGTTTAGAAATACTTTAACGTTTGTTAGATTACTATGATCTTTGAATTTTGATAGTAAAAATATTATTGGGCTTTTTGATGTGTACATAGGCGCCGCAAGGAATTTTATCAGAAGGGTGCATCGTACAAGTATACTCTGGTTTCTAAATAATGCTTGTATACGTAATAATAATAATAATTCAATACGTAAAAATATTTTTCTAAATTGTATAACGATACAAAGTTATTTGAGTTTTTTTTAACGGCTACAATGTAACGCGGGCTAGTGGCTGCGATTAGAAAATCCAAACATTCAGTTGAAGAATTTGAAAAAAACCCTAGGCGTTTACCTGTATTATTTAAAAAATAAGTATTATAATACATAATATAAATAATATTTATAGACAATTATGTAGAATAAGTATAGTAATAAATAATAGAAATAATGTAGGTAATTATGCAAAATAGAATAGTTTTAATACATTATACCATTCAATTTTATTTTCTTTTTTAATTTTTTTTCTTTGAAAAGCCAGGGGGGTGTAAGTGCACCCCTTTGCACCCCCTCGCGGATCCCATAGATGTGTTTTATTTAATTTTGTATTTTAATAGATACTTATTTTATTAAATAGTAGTATCTCTTACTAGAATAAAAATATATAATTTACGTTTTCTTTAGTTGTAAGTATATCATATTTATATAAGTATTTTTAATTTTAATTTGTAATTTGTATATTGTTTAATATTTTTAATATTTATATTAGTGGATTTGTATTGGAAATTGGTATTTGGCAAATAGCAAAAATGTTATTATGACGTATTACTGTATTATATTTAGACATTAATTTAATAGGATTATATTTTGATTATTGAGCAAATTTATTTGTATTGAATATTATTAATATTGTTTAATATTTTTATTTTTTGGAAACGTCCATTGCATCGGGGGCGCTAGATTCCACATGCGGGTGTAAGCGTCCTCAAGAAATTCCATATTATAGTATTATACATCCGTCGTCCGTGGGTACAATAACATAAACGCTAAAGATACCAAGAGTTGGATTCTATTACAGCTACTAGATTCAGCCAATCATATAGGTGGGTTCATACCTCGTCGTGTCGTGCAGTGTTCCGTATATTTAATAGGTAACAAAATGCTAGTCACCCTTTGGCCTTTATCCACGAGTTGAATATATTATACTCTACACGACACCTCACTGATTTTTTTCCAGCAACACAACAATCACCGAGTTACTAGTTTCAAAATATTCTTATCAGATAATTATCTATATAATATAACCTCAAATAATAATTGTGTACCTTGGTATCGGTTATTTATTATTGTCAATATTGTGTATTGTAATTTGTAGTTGTATTGTGGAATAATATGGGCTATAGAGATTGGAGATTGACGAATGACGGCAGACAATATATTATTTTGTAAACATAGTTCGTCTTCAACGCGTACTTGCGTTCATCACGATTCGCTCAGCCGTTGACGAGATAAAAAAATTATTTTTAATTGCACAATGTTCATGAACTATTTCTCATTTCTATTGTAATTAACAGTACATTACATTCGATTCATCATCATAATTATTATTGTTACGATTGAGGTCTTAAGCTTCTAAGTTTTTATCGTCTGGATTGTCGTTTGTCCGGTGAAACGTACCATTTGAGAACAGTTCGGCGCCAAACCGTTTCGTCTGTATTGCGCAGGCCGCCTCCGCACCGTACCACGGGAACCGACGAGCCGACTCCCCGAAATCAACTTAGGTACAACATTTATCGATCTTCGGACGTCGCGTTTCTATTTTCACGTTTGTGAAGTTCGCTGATAAAAGTGTCCATTACACTGACAATAATATAGGACATAGGTTTATATTATTATTTTATTTTTATCAGCCGAACGCCGTTGTTGTTATGGTCAGTTTACTCACGGTCTGTGATTAAATAGATGCACATGCAATTGAAATTTAAAAACGGATGCAGTGTACTTGACTGACAAACAATTGTTTTTTTTTTTGTTTAATAAATTATCTGTTATTAACTTAATTGTAGGTGTAAATGGCATCATTTAATCAAAGCGCGGATGAAAATAAACAGAATGGCAAGAGGAAATGGAATGAATCACATTCAGACATTGAAAGAAATTCTCAAGATGACGAGGATGACCACTCAACTACTGGTAAATTAAATATTGTTTAATATTGGTTTAGTTGTAAAAAGTTGATAATTTATTCATATAATTTGTTATTAAAGCTTTTAACAGATACATAATCTGCTCTCTATACCTAATACAAATTCTAATTAAAATAATTTATCAAGAGTAACTACCTAATACAAAATAGTTCAATCATTAAGAATCACATAAAAATTTAAACCAATAATTGGTACCTACTTAGATTAAAATTTATCTTGCTATAAATATGAAGTAAAAAAAGTGTTACCGTTGGGTATCTCTTTTTACCAGCCATTTACATGTAATCAATACTATACAGCTCATAGGTACACTTATTGTAAAAAACAAATAATTTACAGATTGTGTATTTCAAATAAAAATTATAAAAAAGAACTTGCTATAAAAATGTTTTTATAAATATCGGATGGCATTTGAGAGATGATGATTTTAAATTAATGATTGATATGATAGTTATGTTATGTACCTTTATTAAGATACTGAAATTAACATATTGGTATATTTTCTTTCTTTAATGGATGTGCATGTGTTATGAATAAACTTAATAGGGATTATTATTATTTTTTCTTTATAAAAATTAGTATAAGTATCTTTTGAATAAAGTAGGTATGTTTATTAGTTGTGATAGGCTTGTAACTTGTAAAAATGTACCTTTGTTATTTAATTAAAACATGTCTATTAAGTATTAGTATATGTGGTTATATTGTGCCAAGTGGATTAAGAGAGATAAAACAATTTTTACTAATTAACAAATATTAGCTATGCATTGGTAAGTAATGATAATTTGTTCATAAATAGAATACAAATTATTAATGCATGAGTATCTTGTACTCAGTGGTGGCGTGATCTTTTTTTTCTATGAAGCGACTATTAAAATAAGTACTTGCCCACCAATTATTTTCAACTAACCCATACGCCACTCTCACTACCAAATCCAATTCATAAAAGTACATAAAATATTCGTAAATTATATACAAGTCTATCATCAAATACTCTTCTCCGCTTTTATAGGAAGCTGTCGCTTCATAAAATAGGTATTCACACCCCCACTGCTAGTATTTAAAGATTATTCACACTTATATTTGTAGATTAGATATTTTATTAACTACATAATACATTTCAAATATATCTTTAGGATTAAATTGGTATACTTTTATAATATACCATGAGCTTAAAATAAAGAAAATGTACTGTGGTAAATCTCCTTATAATAAATATAAGAATTAAGAATACTATATTAAAAAGTAATTTATTTACTTAAATATTTGCACTCATTATTCTAAGTAGGGCTTATTTTGTCCTAAAATAGTTTGGCATCAGTTTAAAATGTTGTCTTCACTATTTTTTTTTTAAGTTAATGATAAAGTACTTATAACCATAAGATTTTAAAATTACATTTGTGATGAGTGTTAAGTATTCTTTTATCTATCATAGTTCATTAATATCACCTTCATATTATCAGCATTTAGGGAAAACTTAAAATACTATAATCTTTAATTATTGATCTAAAAATGTTAAAATAATCATACATTCTAAATTTAAAAATATATCTATTGCTCCGAGTTATCTAAAATAATTTAAATTTTGTACCACAAACTAATACATTAAAATGTTTAAAAAAACATTTAATTAGGGTGATTCCATGTATATAAGTATAGTATCCCTGAATTCTATCTTTATTATAACTCTTTTTATTTGTTTAAACAAACTATTGTTTGTTTTTAAGTGTGTAATATACATTTTATTCATAATTCAAATTCATTGTTGATATGCGGTTGTTTCTATTTATTTATTATATTGGTATTTGGTATTTCCTTAAAGAAACATTTTATACATGATATTTCATGTTTTATGGGTTGAAAATGTGTAAAAGAATGAAAATGGACAAAAACAATTTGGTTTCTATTTTTTTTTTAATTGGAAAATCATCAAACTTCAAATTGTTAAAACTTGAAAAAAAGGCATCTACCAAAATCTAATTCCTTCATTATTCTTAACTTTGATGTTGTTTCAAAAAATTTTTTTCATTGTTTCGGAACTAAATTGCATTCTATACAAGATGTAAGTTATTTAGTTCAAATTTGAATTTTCTAGATATTTTGGTAAGCACTTACGACTATTTTTATTATTTCAAGTTTAAAGTAAATTGCTTTTTTTATTAAATCAAAGTGTTTTTATTTTTTATCAATATTCTTAATGAATTATGTTGTCAGAATTATTCATTTGTAAGGAAAGTAATATTAATAATTTAAGATGTAAATATACTTTATTTAAAATTAAATTAATCAACAATTTTAAAATTTATTTTTCCTATCATTTACTTGTCTAAATAATCAGCAATAAATAAAAAATGATATAAAAATAGGTCCTAGAAATTTGAGTGCATTAATTAACAAGGTATTAGAATAATAGAAAGTATACATTATATGCTGAGGACAACATTTCAAATTAAAATTGGAATTAAGTTAATAGTTAAATGTATAATGTTATGTTGTTTGGAATGCAACATGACAATTTTAATTTAATTTTGTTTATTCAAATAATATTAATTAATTAATAAATTCAAATATTATTTTAGGAAAGATTATTATACCTACTATTACACCTTTTCATCACTATTTAATATTTTCCCATTTACTTATGATATATTAGGGAACTAAAATTTTATTATAACTATACATTTTCTTTAATGATTGCATGCTTGAAGTATATTTTTGATTACTTAGATTATTTGCTGGTTGAACAAAAAAAAAAAAAATTACAAACATAAATATTGCTGTAATATTTCTTTGATTATTTCATTGGCCTATAAATGTTGTTTTAGGTTTGTCAAATACTCAAATTAATTGCATACCAGCATTAAAATTGCTAATAATCAATATTTACATACTTGATCTGCACATATATATTGTACTGCATTGATTAGGTATATACAAATCAATAATATATTTTAATTTAAATATTTTTGTCAGATATGTTGTATCAAAACTGAGAGTTTATATTCATATTTCTGCAATGTGGTTTAAAAAGTGAGTTATTAATTAAATAGTTGTAGCCTGTAGGTAGATCATTTAGTAGTGTATATTAATATACCTAATATATATCATTACTTTAAATTTATTCAAAATAGAGTTGAAAAATTAATGAAAGATGTCCATATAAAGTTAACAATTAAAATAAAGCGCCCAGTACGCTTTCATTAAAGATTTATAGTGCTTAGGCAATAATTTATCTACCAATTGTTTTTATATTCTATGTGTTTAATTTGATTTAAAAATATTCTACAACAATAAAAGCTGAAAGTAATATAAAGTTGGAACAATTTATTTTCATTTTTTTGAAAAATAATTCTAATACTAAATAATTAATATAATTTATATAAGTAATTAATTAATGTAGGTACTAGTTTGTTATCATTAAAAAGTAGATTATTAGGTTTTTAAAAGTTAAAAATATTCTCTAAAAAAAAGTATTCTCTGAATAATCCTCAAACTAGTAAAATATATATACTTTTTTTACTTCAAATAATTTAAAAATCTGTAAACCAGTTTCAATAGAAACAATATTATGTAAAATATATAGTATAAGTTAATATTAAACTTTATAAATTTATAGTGTTTACCATCCATACATTACTCACCATGTAATAATATGATGATGCCAGGTTGCATGAAAAAATTATTAATTTAACGGCCCAAAAAAATTGATTGGACTAATCATGGGCCGCTAAACCATGTTTAAGGGATCATTAGCTCACTATTGATTCGTTAAGTGTTTAGTGATTGTTCATGCAACCTGACATGACACTTGAAAAAAATTATTGCATATCATTTTTTGGTTAATTGTTTTAACTCAGTGACACTTAAAACAATCAAACAAATTTAAAATGTTCAATTCAATTACAAACAAATAATAGAACAATTTCTATCATTTTTCATTTATAAATAAATTTTTTTTTCTTGTGATAAAATATTTCAACTCGAGAAATGAACAAATAATACAATATATTCTTAAAGGGATCGGTGGTGGACAGTTTTTTAGTTAAAAATTTACACATTGTAAATGTGTGCTTAGTAAATGATGATTAGCGTATGTGATTGGGTGTGAAAGAAATAGCGGTGAGTTCCGTATGTACAAGTCATCTACTTAGTGTTGCACTAGTGAATGGTTAACAGTTTCTGCTCATTTGTATGCACTTTCGTCTATCCTACCAACTGACTTAATAATGTTATAATATTTTAGCAAACTGATCTAAATTTGTTGTGTCTACTTGAGATCCGTCAGTCCACATTTTATGATTTCTGAATTAAATTCTGAATAATCAACTTTTGAACATTTCAAAATTTTCTAACTAAATTTATAGTTGTAGGGGGGGGGGGGGCGTGAAATTGGGAAAAGTAGACTGACCAATCTCAAGTAGACATAATAAGAAATTCAAATCAGTTCTAAAAAGTATTATTGTATTACTAGGTCGAAAGTTTAATGGACAAAAGATTGTTATGTTTTGGCTAAAATAACTGTCCGCTACCGATCCCCTTAAGTATGAAATAATAGGCTGAATCTTTAAAATATGCTGTAATGTGCAAAATAAATATTTTATTACGAATTCTGTACTGAAGAAGTTGTTCAAATTATTTACCCCTGTTGAGCTGCACAAAGCCAAAAATGTATGTAAGAATCTAAAAATCTACTGTCTAATATCATCCTGTCACAGGCTGTATAAATTATGTTGATAAAAGTATTTATTACATATTATTATGTATGTAATTATTATAAACAATTTGTAAATTAATTACAATTATTTAATAATTTACACAGTTAATATCTTAGTGGATATCTTAGAGGATTTATTAGGACCATCCCTATGCAAAGTGTCTTTGGTTATATGTTGGTGATCCAATTTTGTGTTACTCATCAAATTATAAGAACGTATCTGCTGTTCATATATTTTTAAAATATTATGATACATGGTTCGCCATTCAGTAGGACAATAACTGATCATAATCTAAATTTATAATTAATAAATAAAATTAAGTCAGTTTTAATTTGAACCCTAGGTATAATTAAAATGTTAATATAAAATAAACTTAAAAGAATAATTGGTTTTACATTTTTAAACTAATTTTTTTAAATTTGGCTAATGCATAAAATGTAAAAACTTTATAAATATTCAATATTTAATTAAATCATTTTTACGATAGTCAATAATGCTAATTAAAAATGTAAAGCTCTTTATAAGTTGTAATTTTGATTCATTATTCATTATCACGTAGGCTTAGTAATTATATTTGACTTGGCCATTAACAAAAGTTTTGGTGGTTCCATACAGAGATGGAGCAAGGTTACCAGGAACTCTGCAAAACCCAACCAACCATTCTCGTTGAAGATTTCGAGCCAATGAAGCCACTTGAAGAAGAAGAGTTAATGGAAGCATCTTTAACTACAGACCGTAAACAAGTTATTGTTGGCATATGTGCCATGAAAAAAAAAAGTTTTTCTAAACCAATGAAAGAAATTCTCAACAGGCTAGCTGAGTTTGAATATTTAAAAATGATAGTTTTTGAAGAAGAATTATTATTAAAACCTATTGAAGAATGGCCCATTTGTGATTGCTTGATATCTTTTCATTCTAAAGGATTTCCTCTTGAAAAAGCAATTAGATATGCTGAGCTTAGGAAACCATTGGTTATTAATCATTTGCCAACTCAGTTTGCCCTCCAAGATAGAAGGCAGGTTTATTCAATTTTGGAATCTGAAGGAATTTTAATTCCTAGGTATGCAGTTTTAGATAGAGAGTCTCAGGATCCAAATTTACATGAACTAGTAGAGTCTGAAGACCACGTAGAAATTAATGGCGTTGTATTTAATAAACCATTTGTTGAAAAACCAGTTTCTGCTGAAGATCATAATATTTATATTTATTATCCTACTTCAGCAGGAGGTGGAAGTCAAAGACTTTTTCGTAAAATAGGTAGTCGGAGTAGTGTTTATTCTCCGGAATCTAGAGTTAGGAAAACTGGTTCTTTTATATATGAAGATTTTATGCCAACTGACGGAACTGATGTAAAAGTATATACTGTTGGCCCAGATTATGCTCACGCAGAAGCACGTAAGTCACCTGCACTGGATGGTAAAGTTGAACGTGATTCTGAAGGTAAGGAGATACGATATCCTATTATCCTCAGTAATTCTGAAAAAATGATTTCTCGCAAGGTATGTTTAGCATTTAAGCAAACTGTATGTGGCTTTGATCTACTACGTGCAAATGGTAAATCTTTTGTTTGTGATGTAAATGGATTTAGTTTTGTTAAAAATTCAAATAAATACTATGATGATTGTGCCAAAATATTAGGAAACATGATTCTTAGAGAATTGGCACCTACACTTCATATACCTTGGTCGGTTCCTTTTCAATTAGATGACCCTCCAATTGTTCCTACTACTGTTGGGAAAATGATGGAATTACGGTGTGTTGTGGCCGTTATAAGACATGGAGATCGTACTCCTAAACAAAAAATGAAAGTTGAAGTTAGACATTCCAAATTTTTTGATGTGTTTGAAAGGTATGGGGGTAAAATGAAAGGAGAAGTTAAATTAAAACATCCTAAGCAACTTCAAGAAGTTCTAGATATTGCCAGAGCATTGTTAGATGAAATTGAGCATCATGAAGCTGATCAAGAGCTTGAAGAGAAAAAAAGAAAACTTGAACAATTGAAAAGTGTTTTAGAAATGTATGGTCATTTTTCAGGAATAAATCGTAAAGTTCAAATGAAATATCAACCTCACGGAAGACCGAGAAAAGAACAAAGTGTAAATTTTAAACAAGATCCATCACTGGTTCTAATACTTAAATGGGGAGGTGAATTAACTCCTGCAGGGAGAGTTCAAGCTGAAAAATTAGGACAAATTTTCAGATGTATGTATCCTGGAGGCCAGGGTAGAAATTCAGATACTCAAGGATTGGGCCTACTTAGATTACATTCTACATTTCGCCATGATTTAAAAATTTATGCGAGTGATGAAGGCAGAGTGCAAATGACAGCTGCTGCATTTGCAAAAGGATTATTGGCTCTCGAAGGGGAATTAACACCAATTCTAGTACAAATGGTTAAAAGTGCAAATACAAATGGTTTGTTAGATAATGATCGTGATTCCAGTGAACAACAAAATATGACAAAAGAACAGTTGCATAAATTAATGCAGAATGATCATATATTTACTCCTGAAGATCGAGCAATGATAAATCCTTGTAGAGCTATTAGTATAGATGAAGCATTAGATTATGTAAAAAATCCAGTTCAGTGTTGTGAAATAGTTCAAGAACTAATACAGAAATTAGTAGCTGTTGTTGAGTCCAAAAAAGATGATCCCAAAAAAGCAGATACTGTATTATACCATGGTGAAACATGGGAACTTATGGGACAACGATGGTCAAAAATTGAAAAAGATTTTTATACTAAAAATAAAAAATTTGATATCTCCAAGATCCCTGATATATATGATTGTATAAAATATGATTTACAGCACAATCAACGAACCTTACAGTTTGAAGAAGCAGAAGAATTGTATACATATGCCAAATATTTGGCCGATATAGTTATTCCTCAAGAATATGGGTTGGATATTGATGAAAAGGTTACTATAAGTCAAGGAATTTGCACTCCTTTATTAAGAAAACTGAAATCTGACTTGCAACGAAATGTTGAAGAGCCATGCGAAGAAGCAGATGAAACCGTAAATCGTTTAAATCCTACATATTCATATGGTGTATTAAGTCCTAGAAGACATGTAAGATCTCGTTTATATTTCACAAGTGAAAGCCATATTCATTCACTTTTATCTATTTTGAGATTTGGTGGCCTATTAGATGTGAATAATGATGAACAATGGGGCCGAGCTATGGAATATGTCAGTATTGTTTCAGAACTTAACTATATGACACAAATAGTTATTATGTTGTATGAAGATCCCACCAAAGATGTAAAATCTGATGAAAGATTTCATGTAGAGCTACATTTCAGTCCTGGTGTTAATTGTTGTGTTCGAAAAAATTTGCCGCCAGGTCCTGGTTTTCGACCACAAACAGGTAGTAATTTCAAAACAAAACATAAAGATTACGAAGAGGATGATTCATTAGATGAAGATGAAGGGCATAGTAGATTTTCTGTAACAGAACCGCAAATTGAAGAAGAAGAAGAAGAAGAAGAAGATCATAGTCGTTTTTCAATTACTGAAGATGATAAAAAAGAATCATCTGAACCGCCTATATTTTCTGAGGATGATACTTGTGATGGACCACTGAAGTTCAAATTTTGTCAGCCTCAAAATGCCACAGCAAAAAGACATTGTTATTTTTCACATTTGTTTTCTGCATCTCCGCCAACCAGTAGTTTGTTTAGTACTGCTGTAATTAGTGGCTCATCTAGCACTTCAGATTTACATGATTTGATGACTGGTCCTTCAAGCTATGCTGGTTCAATAATTGGTTGCGATGGAGTTCCACCAATAAGACCTTTAGAAACATTGCATAATGCATTGTCGTTAAATCAGGTTATAACTTTTTTTGATAAGGTTATTAATAATCAAGAACCAAGTTCACCAGAAATTTGGCCATAATGTGTGAATCGTTCTATTATAAATGCCAATATTAAACAATATGATTTAATTGGTTAAAATTATTAATAATCTATTATTTCATAATATATACCTACCTTTTCAAAATTATTATATTCTTAATGCTTGAACAAAGTATTAACTACATTTTAGTATTTATCATTTTTAAATAAATGTTACTTTTATGAATTAAGTATTTAAAAAAGTGATGAATGTATTACAGTAGATAATCTTATATAATTTATAAATCAATATTTATATTCCTATAATAATATTTGAATACATTAACGGTTCTCAAGTTGTTTATTTATTGAAGTCTTATTGAATTTACTTATATTGTAAGGTTTTAATTATTTCAATAATTACCATGAGTAAATATTATATCCATTTTTCATTCAAGAGAGTTATTATGTGTATTAGTTTAAATTAAAGCGTAAGAAACATTTTCTCAGGATTTCTAAAAAAAAAATACTTATTTTAATGAAAAGTGTAAAATTGAAATGCTTGGTTTAAATAATTAAGCAAGTTGAACGTTTTGTTAGAAAAAATCATAGCTTCAATAAAATATGTCTGAGAATCACTGTAGTACAGAATAGAATATATTATATTTGTGATTTTGATGTTTACAGTTTTAAAGTCTAAGTTAATGTAATGTTAATTAATGTAAGTACCTGAATTTGTAATTATTTTATGTTGTTGAATATTTTTGTGGACCAAAAATACATATTTAATTTATTTACTAAAATTATTACTATTTTTATTGTTTTTGTCTGGTTGTTATACAACTTCAGAAATACTGGCTAAGCTATCCTCATCTTAAGTAGTTAAGTACATACTTGACAGTAGTAGTTATTATTTAAAAACGATTTATACTCAAACAAAAAACTAATATATCATATTTAAATAAAATAATTACAAAAAACTATCAACCATGTCGGTGCAGGGCAATATTGCTTCAAGCTGACCTTGACAATTTAGTATTAAGAAATATTGTTCCACAATTCATTCTTCAAACTCTATTTAAATGTTGATAAATTGGTTCTTTATTAATTTCTTTTCAATTTTATAACAGTTCTAATAAACTTAAATGTCATGCTGAAATTATCGTCCTTTTATACATCTTAATTATCTTTAAATTAATGATAATGAAAACAAGTATTGTTATAAGCAATATATAATATAACCTTAGTTATATACATGGGTTGAGTCTATTTTTAAATTAGTATAGTTTAACATTTATAACATTAATTTTATACTTAGAGCAATGGAAAGCAATTATTTAAATATGAACCTAGGGTTTATCTGTTAACACATACTCTCCGTTCTCCGAGAGGATGTGGTTATTTCGCCCGTACGACTGGAGCCGAGAAATTGGGGATTTGTGTCATTGCAATGGGGTATGACGCTTTCTGGTTTCTGCGCTACCACATTCTCTCGAGTCTAGACAAATAGTGTATAAATAAATACTTACCAAATGCATAAATCTGACAATATTAAACGTCCAATGATTAAAATGTTTAAATGCAGACCTATTTAAAATGAAAGCGACATATTTTTAATTATATAAAGTGTTTTTAATTCTAAGAAAATGTAAAATTGGTGAAAAATAATACATTTTAATATTTTATGAACAAATCTGACAGTATGTGATGGTATCTATTAAAACAGTTGCAACTTAAAATGATAATTATTAGATTTTTCTGCTTGTAGGTATAGTGTTGTACCTAATATATTTTGAGTTGTTGAAATTAAACATAACAACTATGATTAATTTAATTACTACAAGGTATGAAAAAATTAGTTTTTAGGAAACTAAATTGGTATAGAGTTACTATTATGAAATATTACTTTTTGGACGAATATTTTTATAGTTTGCAAAAACTCACATTAAAAGATTAGTGAAGAGGTGTAAAAAAATTAAATTTAGAGTGACCGCCTAAAAAAATGTTATTTTTCTAATTAAAACATACTAGACAACAAAGTAAATAGATACTCAATTAGTTATAATAGGTATTTCGTGTATACATAATATAGATATAAGGTATATTTCTTATATAATATATAGTGGATGTATATTTAAAAAAAATAACGCGAAGGCGGAATAACTTTTTTTGTGATCATTAGTTCACGTAATTAATTTTATTTATTGTTATTATTTTTTTATAGTATTAGATATATGTTATTTAAAATGTATGCTAATGTAGATCATTGCACGTGATGATTTATTTTTGTTTGTACACGGAAATTAGCTCGTAGTTGACGGAAACTGAAGTCCCAAGTATAGGTATAAGTTATTTAATTGTGTCATTAAAGCTCTCCGTCTTCCTAATTGATAAAAGTCGACCTCGTTTAGTTTTTAGATTAAAATAATTCTCTCGTTTTTAGTCTTATATATAGTGTCGAATTTAAAATACCTACCTACAGGCTACAAGACAACAAAATATTAAATGTGTAAACTTATTTTATGTATATTTATTATAACCAGATTACTCGTCAGATGATAAATATATATAAATAACTATTCATATACTATGCCATATGTTTGGTGTACTAAATGGTATATGTGTATAATGTATATAAATGCGCATTTATAATAACAAATTGTAAAAATAACAACAAATTAGCTTTGATCTTGATTTTTATTAAATCATAGTCTTATATTTAGACTATCTGTATATGACTTTGCTCGGAAAAAAAATGAACAAATTTAACATACGGACCTTTATCGGTGTATTTCGGTTGTTACTTTATATATAGTACGTCGGTTTCTAAACTAATTCCATCAAGATGGGCAATCTGCCTGTGGGCAAATAGATATAGCACTTAGTATATTTTCGAATGTGGTTCAAACTACTCTCTAATGTTTCCCGATATCTTTAATAACAATCTCTGAAACTTTTGTTAATCTGTCGATTATTTTTTGAGTCCATAAGTTGAAAACAGTAGGCACATTGTATTTTTTTGTACATTTACAAACAAAACATTTAATATTATTTTCACTGATTTAAAAAAAATCCCATAGTGCAACTCATAGGGTGAGTCGGCTAGTCTAAACTTAATCCTGTAACCAATGCAACTGTATGAACAAAAAATTCTTTGATTTTTGTGAGCCAATACCAAATTCAATCTTTTTCATGGTTTAAAGAATAATAATATTAAGAGGGTGTCAGCGCAATATTTTTTTTCTCTCTCAAAGTCACGCACAACATATATAAAACGCTTTCACTTAAAATTGTTTTTTATGATTTTTGAGTAACCTTTGAGTAAAATCTGGTTTTATATTTTATTATTATTTGATTTAATATTCGACTTAAAAAAAATTTAATTTAAATGACGTTTAAATTGTTTTGAGACAATATTAAGACAAATCGATGTGTCATTCCCTTAAAAATATTATTCTTTATTGATTTTGTAATGCGTGGTTGTACTCAAAGATTATTCTTTTATGCGTTTTGTCTATGTGGTCTATAATGGGCCAGAGAGAGAAAACGAATAGTGCTCTGGCATCCTCCTAAATCTTCATCCGAGTTCTAAGGAATCTATTGATGTATATTTTATTTAAATCGGTCCCGAAGTTTCTGAGATTAGTGCGTTCAAACATTCAAACTTTTCAACTTTATAATATTATTATAAGAGTGGGTAAAGGTCGTTTTTTAAAAAGTATTTTTCATTCTTATTTATTTCATACAATCGATGCTTAAAAACATTTAATCAAAGTTTAAACGAAATCAAATATTATTATTATATTATTATTATATATTATTATTAATATTATTCATTTACTTTCGCATTAATAACAATAAAGTTTAGTTGTATTTTGACTTATACCTATTATAACAAAGTTTCCTTATAGAATAAAATATATAATAATTAATAAGCAGCAACCCAAGTTTGGAGATTTACAAAATTATAATAACTCAATTTATGTTAAGTTATATAAAATTACATCAATATAATATACTCACCAGTCACTTTATAACTTTATGTAATAAGTATATTGTATGTTGCGTTCGAAATTCCTTTTAAAATCATTACCTAATTAGTAACTTTATCAAGTAACTGCTGTCTACGTATACTCAAAACGTACTTTTTAAATAATTTTTATAAATTTATCATGGTTAGTCTGATTAGTCTGGACGTCTGGTTATTGATCAAATATCGAAATTAATGACCATACATAAATAATGATGGTTAAAAAAATTAACTGTTGTTATAAAATCATTATTTTTCTATAAACTAGCTGCATTTATTAATCAGAAATATAACTTAAAAAATTAACCTTTTTCTTGAACCAATTGCAAGCAAAAATAAACTTTATAATTTTAATATTATAAATCTAGAGGATAAGCTATCCTAAAATAACAGGTTCATTCTGAACCTTCCTCGGGTCGTCAAAATCTGCCAAGTATTTCTTGTTAATTTAGTATTTTTTTTATTAATAAATATACATTTTGCCTTTAATGTATAATTGCTGTTACTTTTGGATTCTATTCTTACGGTCCGGGATCCCAAATAATGTGTGTGCAAAATGTTGTGCCAATTGGTCAAAAGTTGTGAATTTGCATATTATGTGTAATTCAGTGTAGCACTACAAATAATATCTTTATTTTGATTTACCAATCTTTTCCATTTTGCTTCAGTTGACATTTTCTCAATTTATTTTACTACCTATATCGACTTCAACTTTACACTTTCCATCTAATGTGTAATAGCTGTAACAGCCTTAATGACAAAATATAATACTAAACAGAAAATTATTTCTAAATATCCAATCATAATAACTATTTTATTATCTTTTACCATTCATTCATTAGTATATACTATAAACAAAAAAATATTATGGTTGAAAAAAGACGCTAAACTCCTCCCCGAGTTTCAAAAAATCTGCTGATATAATTTTTACCTCAATCTGTTAAGTTGTTCCATCATAATAGACGCACGGAAGAATTGTATATCTAAAGATGTTTTGCGACGTGAATAGTTAATGGTTATGTATTGAATTAGACAAAGAAAAAAACAAATAATTGAGTAGATATTGTTATCATCTACGTGTCGCTTTATCGTACCAAAAATACCGACTAGGTCTAATTTGTTACAAGAAACCACCCTCAAAATTGATGAACAAAACATTTTAACTACTACAAAAGGTAATGACAGTGACACACACGAAGATATTGTAAAGCTGATACATTCGTTGCTTCGTTCAAAATCGAGAATCTAAATATTGATGTTAAAATCTATTTTTTTACCAAATGCACAGTGGTAAGAGAGAGGCATGACGTGGCTACGGTTTATCCTATAAAAATCAAGTTGATTGTTAAATCAGAATAATGATGCATCTAACAGATTATAAAATATGAGTTTTCTATATAAGCCAGGGGAATGAATTTCTGCCTCGATTAGAACTTTTGAAATAGATTCAGTTAGCTCCCAAACGATTTTTTTTTCAAAATTTGCGTTCTTGCATGCTTTATATTATGATTGTACTTTCAAAAAAAGTTGGTCGAATTTTCTATGAATTTATAGTCAATTAACATAGAAATCAAGTTTAAAATAGCAAAAATGTCTTAACTATGTTTTTTGTAAATGTGAACATTTTTATTTTCAACATTTCAATGAAATAATCCATCGTAGTATTGTACTTACTTTTTAGGTTATTGTTAATAAAGTAATAACAAAAAACACTTCTGGATAGAAAGTCGTATGTTAGAATGCACCAAATCGTGGATTTCAAAAGATTATAACTTTTAAATTAATTCAAGTTCTAATTGCATCATTGTTCTTAGTTCATTGAAATAAATGGGTTTCACTGTTTCAGTCAAAAAACTGCCAATAATCACTTTGCGTCTTACTGCTGCATTTATGCAATTTAGGAACGAATGCAGTTTTTATTCCTTGTATGCCTTTTTTTGTCATTATAAAATAAATATTAAAAAATAATACATTTTTGTTTGATATGACACCCCCCTCCCTCCAACCGGCTAGGATCTGTCATCAAACACGGATAATACTTTGCCAATCATATTTTTAAATCGTATGACATTTGTATGCATTTTATGATCCGTTTGACGAAAACCTGAACGAAATACTACTGCGTTGTTTCTGTTGTAGACAAATGGATGAAAAAAGTGCACCGTTTGTGTCCGTATTTAGACACGATAAACCGGCAGGTGTTGGATTTCGATTTCGAAAAATTGTGTTCCGTGTCGCTGTCGAGGATCAACGTCTACGCGTGTCTAGTATGCGGTAAATATTTTCAAGGTAACGTATCGACTAATTATTTTGACGTTCGTAACGAATAACGTGGCATGAACTAATATATTTTGTTTTTTTTTTTCATGGAACCATTCCAATCGACGACGATCTACTGCGGTTGTTTATCTTCGTCTTGTTTTTGATCGATTGTCGTTGCAGGTCGCGGCACCAACACCCACGCCTACACTCACAGCGTCGCCGAGAGCCACCACGTTTTTTTGAACCTGCAAACGCTGAAGTTCTACTGCCTGCCCGATAACTACGAAATAGTCGGTCAGTATATTGTATAAAAGCGTAGCATTTTTTGTAGGGCGTCATCCTTTCGAGATTAGGTATTTACATTTCATGAGAGTTGAGTGAAACGAATGTGTGGTTGGTGACTCCGCCTCTGATCGCTGTCGACCAATTGAAATCTGATATTTTAGGTAACGTTCACACCAAGTCCCCTAAAAAAATGCAAAAATATCTAAAATATGATATGCCTGAAAATGTATTTTTTGCTGTTTAAAACCTATAATGTTTATACTATCCCGCCATGTCGTTGCTATATGAACTCTGCAGCCAAGTCCGCACAATCATCTGTGCACATAACGTTAACGGAGTTAATATTAATACTTTATTGTCGCCTCGTTCCTGGTGTACTTATATAGTTATATATATTATATTACAGTGTGAATGTATGTTTACGATTTATGGTAATACTATAGAAATATATATTTCAGCCGGCAGACCTTTAGGAACTAGAATTTGATTTGATTTTATTTTTCCTACTTAAAAGATTTAAAAATACACTTATTTTTGAAATTTGAAATGTTTTTCACGTATGTGGAGCAAAAAAATATTTTTTAATTGTATTATAAACAATGGACTCATAAAGTTTATTTTTATATTAATAATTGACTGATGGAGTATTTGAGAACCAAGTAAACATAACAAAATATTAAATAACTTGAAACTTTATAAAATCGTATGTAATGAAAAAATAAATATAATAAGAATTATGATAAAAAATGTGATAATTACGACTGCATAAATCGAATTTCTACTCACTGTCGATCTATAATTTATAAGATAATATAAAAGACAAGTATCTGATTCAAATTTATAGAGGAGAGGGGCACATTTCAAAATAAATTCGATGTGCCGAGTATGTAAAAAAATTCGATTTTTTTAAAAATTAATAGTAATTTACTCATTTATGCAGTTAAAAAACCTTATTGAATTCAAGGTAATCTGCCGAAAATATTAATTGGAGGTACTACCGTGATCAGAGTACTGCGCATGTAATGACATTTATAGTATGCAATGAATGTGTAATATAAATTCACACTTGTACGCACTTAGATTCCTCGCTGGATGACATCAAGTACGTGCTGAACCCGACTTTCACGCCGAAGCACGTCAGCCAGCTGGACACGTGCGACAAACGATCGCGGGCCATTGACGGCACGCTTTACATGCCTGGCATCGTAGGCCTGAACAACATCAAGGCCAACGACTATTGTAACGTCATCCTGCAGGCGTTATCCAACGTCACACCACTCCGGGACTACTTTCTGGATGAAAGGAAATACGCCAAGGTGAAACGGCCGCCCGGTGATAGCGTATTCCTGTTGGTCCAGCGGTTCGGTGAGCTCATGCGGAAGCTTTGGAATCCGCGCAACTTCAAGGCGCACGTGTCGCCACATGAAATGTTACAGGCAGTCGTCCTGTGGAGTGGCAAGAAGTTCCAGTTCACTGAGCAGGGTGAGTACCGCCACCGCCAACTGGGTTTTGCTGCGCTGCACGGCTGTGTTGATATACAGGGTGTTCCAAATTTTGTGTGACAAAAGACAGATCTGTCCCGTAAGAACCAGTGTAATCCCCACCATTTTTGTCACCCGAAATTTGGAAGACCCTGTATATACCTAATATAATACAATCGTTTCATCTATAATTATTATTCACAATAATTTTCGATTAGTATAACTCATTAATCAGTAGTATTTTATTTTGGTTTAAGCGCCTATCAACTAATTAATTTAAAAACCGAAAACAAGGCCTTTTTTTTAATTTCTCAAATATTGGAGATAGGGGTTGGTAAACGCAAAGACCTATTCTATGTATTGAAAGATTTATTAATTTCGATTGAATGTTCGAATAATCGCGAAGGTTCAGTTGGACGGTGACACCTTTACGTCAAATTTTGCGAGTTTTGTTTTGGGTCTATTTGTTTGCCCCAAAAATAATATTTTACCAGGTTTTTACAACTTGTTACACAATAGTTATGGAACTAGGTGGTGGAAGTAGCCTGGACTCCTCAACATTTTTCAAAAGTGGAAAAAATGTATGTTATCTATAGACTTTTTTATTAAGAATAATTTTATATTTTCATTTAATCAGTAATAACGAGAATAAAAGGCCTTTATATTTTTAATATAAAAATAATGCGTGTCCCACTATCATCTGTATTCACAAAACGAAAGAAAAAATATTTAAATATTTAATAAAGCTGTTGAAATATATTATTGTTTTAACAAGATTACAAGCAAGGTTAAAAATTTATCACATTTACTATGGTTATACAATTTTCATAATCATGAATAAATGCTATATTTCAGTGTCTTTGGTACCTAATATTTTCTTTTTTTGGTTCTGTTGGTGGGTTCTGTACTCATGAACCTCCCCCCCCCCATATAAACACACCACTGATTCCGTATGAGTAATATTATATCACTGTTACAACCACGAAAATATTAATTATGACAGAAACGGTGAATGCCATTTTTTATGATATAAACACTAATGAAGCGTCTCTTGTGTGCGTGTGTGTGTGCGTAGGCGACCCGATTGACTTTTTGTCGTGGTTTTTGAACTCTTTACACAGAGCGTTGAATGGAAAGAAGAGCCGTCACTCCAGTATCGTGTACAAGACGTTCATGGGCAAAATGCGCGTGAAGACTCGCAAGATTCCGCCTGTGGAGCTGGACGAAAAACAGAGGTACAGTCTGCTATGCACGGACGAATACGCCGAGCACGTGTCCGAATCACCATTTCTCTATTTGACTTGCGATCTGCCGCCTCCCCCGTTGTTCAAAGACGAAGTCATGGAGAACATTATACCTCAAGTATGTAATATCAATGTGTAACCAATTGTCGACAACATCGAATTTTGATGGTTGTGTAAGTGGTAACTGGTCGAACCGTGTGTTTATAGGTGAGTTTGTATTCTCTGCTGACCAAGTTCAACAATGAATCGGAAAAAGAATACAAAACTTACAAGGAAAACTTCATGAAACGTTTTGAGATTACTCAACTCCCGCCGTACTTGATCCTATACATAAAGGTTCGGATGACTGTGTTACATGTATGCGATTGCTACCGATCGGGCACTCGTTGTAGTTTAATAAATTGTTTTTTTTTTATCATTTATCACTGTTTTGCTCACTCGTTTCAGCGTTTTACGAAGAACACGTTTTTTGTCGAGAAGAACCCCACTATCGTCAACTTCCCAGTAAAGTGAGTACATACAAAACAACTACTATAGTATATAGGAAGTACACAAAGGTGCCATGCCACAAAAAAATTGTGCGCTCAAAACCTCAGATACATAATACAACCAGATAGATGACTTGGCTTTTATGTAATGTTGAAGTGGTTAAAGTAGCAGACATTTCTAATCAAAGGGGTCAGTGTTTACAATTTGTTCATTGAAATGTTAAATGTGATATGACAACAACCAAATTAAATATATACATTTGATTAACCTATCGGTATTCAGATCTTATATCAATGACAAAATTGTAAACATGGATCCCTTTGATGAGAAAAGTTGGCCAATTTACCGACTCTAACATTAAAGCCAAGTCAGATGGCTAGTTGTCTAGTAGTTATAGTATATCTTTGGCCAAAACACAGGTTGTGTAATAAGAATAACTATGGTGAGGAAAGTTGTAGGAGTTGCATATTATACTTCTATGTTATCTTGATTTATAGTTTACTGAACCAGTAACCTATTCCATACAAAGACAATTGAAGAGATTAAAAAGAAAATTTTAAATTGCCAAATTAATCAATTTTAGGGGAAAAGTTTATATTTCTTGATTATTTTTATCTATAATTTATATTTATAAGCGAAAATGTCCTGACTGAATGACTGGTCAACGTAGAAACTAAATTATGATAGCTAGAGACTTAAAATGTTCATATTATCTTTGTAGCACCACATAAAGGTGCACTAAGAAAAGATATTATAAAACTTTTTTATTTGCACATTTTCTCAATTTCGACTTCTATAACTTCCAAGGTTGTCAAACCTTAGTTTTACCTTTACTAATATATACAATATTTTGTTTTAAGGAATGTGGACTTTGGAGACATACTGACACCCGAGGTAAAAGCTGCACATAAAAATACTTCCTACGACTTGATCGCCAATATTGTGCACGACGGGGAACCAAACAAGGGCACTTATCGTGTACACGTGTTAAAACAAGGGAACAGCAAGTGGTACGAGATGCAAGATTTGCACGTCAGCGACATACTCCCACAGATGATCACTCTGACTGAAGCTTACATCCAGGTAACAATAACAATCAATATTTATGATGATGATAATAAGTAATAACTAATAGTAATGCCGACTTATATGTATAATTGTATTAAATTTTATAAGCTGACAGTTGTGTTGATGGTATCTATTGGCAAAGACTTTCTGAATGACAGAAGTCAGCGTTGCATTTTATTTTCTGATAGTTTGAACATATTAATAGTAGATCATAAGTTATTCATAACTCAAATAGCTTGAACAAAATATGACTACGTTGAAATACAACTGTCAACTATTGAAGCCCTTTAATAATGTATGATCATGGTACAAACAATTGTAACCAAAAACCTTATAGTTAAATTGTAACTTAAAGTAGGACTAGTGTAATTAAATTTTACTGTATAATAGCCAATAGGTAATATTAATGATTTTTATTAGTGGGTTTTCTCATTATGTTTTGTCAGTTTGATATTGACGTTTTCCCTTACATTAAAAATATATTTACAATCGTAAATTGCCTGTGTGGCCTAACCATAGCTCATTAAGAAAACACTTCTACAGTCTAAATTGTGATAATATACATTGTATAAGCATTATGTCATTTGAAACTCTAAATAACATAAAAGAAAATGTTAAGAAACCCAATGATTTTGATTAAAAAATGTGATGTTTATTTAATATATTAGACTTTAAAATTAATTATAATTGTACTCTCTATTTTGTAAAAGACCAACTTTTTATTTACTTTTTAGTGTTCATTATAATGACAATTGGATTATAAATTGTAATTATTCATTAAGGACAATTTATGTATTTAATCATATGATTTAAAAAATATTTATTTATTTTTGTGTTTAATATTTTCAGATTTACAAGCTCAGAACTGAAAGATAGCTGTACAATTTGTTTTGAAGATATTTTTAATAAAAATAATTTATTAGTGTTGTCTTTATTTAACATTTAATTAATAGGTGAATCAAACATTTAATTTTAGAATACAGGTAATAATGTTTATTGTATTTTTTTTGTTTTAACATAAATCCACATACAACTAAAGTTATTTATACTGTAATAAAATAATAAATTATACATTAAAATAAATAGTTCATTGATCATCAACACCCAAGCCTAAGGGTTTTTTTTTGAATATATGTACCTAGTATGAAAATTGTAATGTAATATAATTTTTCATGTCTATTTTTTTGTTTGATTTCATCTATAAATATAAACTATAAAGACATACAACAATAAAATGTATTCTTGTCAACAGAGCGTTATTTAATTGACTGTTTTTTCATTAATTCATTAGAGCAAATAAGATTTGCTGAACTTATTTTTTCCAAAAACAAATTGCATTTTTTTTTTTATTATTATTAGCATCTAGTGTAAATTATGATTGACTCAACAAGTATATAAAACATACGTAAGATAATTAAATACACATTTCGAAATAATAATAGTGAAAAATAGTAACGAAGAAAGTTTTAAGTAGTGTTAAAAAATAAAAATACATATGGATCGGAGACCCATTAAAATGTACAAGTTACAAGTAATGAAATCGATGGTTAAAAATATTATACATTTAGTTAATGAGGTAAGAACTAAGAACGAATTTCGAACTATGAAATAAGCTATTTGTTTAGAATAGCTGTAAGGTGCTTACTGCTTAATGAGGGGAATAATTTATGTTGAAAGTTCTGAAGTAAATTTAATAAATGGCCTACCGTTTGTGTGGTTATTAAGTAACGGAATATCATTGGAATCGGCGACGGAGGAATAAGATGCTTTGGGAGATAGGAGTCTTGAAATGGAGAGACGTGAGTACTGGATTCGGATTTTGTGTTTTGAATGAGTCTTGTGACGTTTGAGAAAAGCTTTAAGTATTGCACATCCTTTGTAGTTGGAGGTATGATTTTCCCATGCAAAGGGCGCACTTGGCTGGATTGTTTTTGTTTTTGGTGCAAATGTCTGTGGAGTGGTCACCTCCACACTTAACATAACGTGAAGGATGATGACAATAGTTTGACGGCCACATGTATTATATACCTAGTCACTAGTAGCTGTTAATGCCTGTTGTTAACTAACCGGTATGAATAGGTTCGCAGAATTACGAGTACATTACACTATTATAACAGTGTTCAATATTGCCCATGTTTATATTTTAACTCGTCGCAAGTCCGTTCGCCGAGAGAACGTGGTTACTCAAAAAGTATTTTTATTACTCAATAATTTTCAAAACTTGGTACAAACAATTATTGGAAAAACATTGATTAGAACAATAAGAAAAAAGTAATTTGAAAAAACATTTACCGCGATTAATCAAAGCCCGGGATTAGTCTCAAATCAACACAGAACCCTGTCGGATTGGTTTTGCAGAGATTTCCAATTGCTGTGTATCGAAACAAAAAAGGCCCAATATCTATTTTAATAAAATGTAAATTATTGAATGGGCCAGACGTTGTGTACTAATAAGGGAGTAAAACATTATTTTTTTTAAATATTGAAAATAAATAGATATTATTTTTTTTTATTCCGTTAAAACCGGGAAAGCAACGTTATTAATTTTGTATAACTCAGAGGCATTTAAACTTTTTCATTCCATGGCTTCTTCGTCTCTTCGCAAAATGTTGGTGACTCTCAAGTTAGTACTGTTACAGAAAAAATATGTTTTGATGTTAAGTTATTTTTAGTCATCGTCACATATATTATAAATACATGATTAATATCGAGACAACAAATTTTAAAATTATTAATAACTATGCACAAAAAAATGAAATTGAATGTTTAATATTTGGAATAAAATAATAATAATATAATTATTTGTATTCCTCTTCTGTGTAACGGCTCCCCTGGCAAACTTTCGCGACGTACAATGTTGTACACATACCTCTGGTATGATCGGCCCTGCAGTGTAGATTAAGGTCATACAATTATCAATTCAGATCTGAATGACTAGTTATTAGTTTGCTTTAACTTATTGATCTATATATGAAACAAAAAAGAAATAAGTGTCATTGTATTAATGTGTATAAAACGCTCCAGCGTAAAATTGTATAAATTGTCAGTAGGTACGGGTTTGTTGAAACTACACAACGCGTAGACTGCTGTAGGGTGAAGCACACACGTCACCTATGGTAGGACTATCAAGCATAGGTACCCACCGGATAAAATCTCATCCGCGGCAAGATATTAGAGTTACTCATAAACTTATAATAGTTATAGTTTAATATTGATATTAAATATATGCATTTAAAACTCCCCAGGGAGCCATAGCCGCTTTTCCTGGTGCCCTTAACTCTTGAAAACAGTCCCTTACTATATAAATATATAGTCATTAGTATAGTTAAATAAAATATAAATTATAAATATTGTTTGACAAACTTTGGTCTTAAAATGTGGTCCGGCGTATAGTATAGGCAAAATAGGTACATGACTGCAGTATTCGATATTGTCCATAATAATTATATTTTAACTGTCGCTACTCCGTTCGACAGATAAATGTGGTTGAGCGCAAACCAAAACGCGTTGTACCCCACTGCAAACACCCAAATATCCAATCCTCAGTACCAGTCGTAAGCGTGCAAAGTAAGTTATTCTCTTGGTGAACAGAGTATATAGGTATAATACACGTATGATGCATCTGATATTGTGTTGTTACTTGTTAGTGTCGTGTTCAATTGTTCTCGTATTAGTGTAATAGGTACAAGAATAACTGGACACAACGAAATATCGATAAAACAGTAGGGGTCTATGAAAAATTAAAAATTAAAATTAATATAAAATGTACAAAAATCATCACGATAGTTCAAAAAAATGCTTAAATTAGTTTTTTTATTATAATAATATTAAAAAGATAACTGATGGGCCTCACTGAGAAAAATTCGAATGGAGGCCAGAGTTATCTTAGTTTCCAAATATTCTTAATGATATAGATACATTATATAAAGAGAAACAAAATATTTTTCTTAACAATAATAAATAATTTTAGATTCACGTTACAAGTGTCATGAAGTATGGTACATACATTTAGTTTTAGACGCATCATATTCATATTGGAGCCAGTGGAAATTTTTTTTTTTGAAAAGTGGTAGCGGCATATTAATCATATCACTGGGCATTAAGTTAAATATCTGAGTCCCCAGAAAATAGAAAACTTTTCGGCGGCTAGTCTAAGGTAAAATTACTAACCAAATGGTGACCTCGTGGTCTATACTTTATATATGATCCAACTGATTGCGTTTTATTTTAGATACATGGACACATGGTAATAGTTTTTAGATATAAGAGCTCTATATTGAGGACACTATAGTTTTCAAATCGTTTTTCTGATGGATATTTCCAATTTTGTATGCGCAGCCCTGAGTATTATGTTTTGACATTTTTGCAGCTGTAGAATAACAGTATTATAGGCTAATTCCCACCCAATTATACTGTGAGATATGATATACTCAAATCAAGTTAAATACATAGTTCTTATGTACTTGAATGGTAATTTATCTCACATAGTTCTATCTTTATGAAAATCATCTTTCTTAATTTATTTGAGACGGATATTATCTGGTTTACCCATTTCATATTGGAGAATATTTCGATGCCTATAAGCACCTACAGCTTTTGTCAAGCTCGCCAAATTATAATCACAATAATCCATTGTATTACAATTAGTTTCTTGGATTTTTATATAATTTATAATTGGTAATGTCTGATTAGAGTTAAGACAGTAAGTGGAGTGAAATGGTCTATTTATTGAAATTTAAAAATAGACTGTTAACACTTGGTCAATTATAAATACATTTTAGATCGACCTCAATGTGTTTAATTACTTCGTTACATGTGCTACCAATACTGATCAATACAATAAATTATTTTTATAGTTTAAATGATACCTAAATTGTTAAAATTGCACCTACTGTGGTACACTGAATTTTAATATTTGTTCACTAGAAATATCACTATTTATTTTTTCACTCTATATTTTGTTTTATAAGTAGGATTTTTTTATTCTATTGTAAAAAATGTATAAAATACAATTATTTTTTCCTGTAATTGTCGTGTCATAATAATTTACACTAAGAAATTCTAATAAAAGAAAAATAGGATTTCTATATTCTGTGTTTTACTTAGAAGTTTATCGTGATTTATTGTATCGAAGGCCTCAGTCAGATCTAAATAGATTATATCACACTCTTTCCCTTCTTCAACCGCAGTGTAGATAAGTTTAGTGATGATAGTTATGCTTTTATTAAGTCTAAAATTGAATCAATATTCAAAAAGTTGATTGTTCGATTTTAAGAAAAGTATTAGTTTTGTTTTTAAGATTTTTTCAAATAATTTTGTTATGTTTGAGATAAATGATATTGGATGCAAGTTATTGAAAGCTAAGGTATGACTTTTTTTATGTATGGGGGTTGCTATTTTGCTGTTTTTAAAACATCAGGTACATTATTGTTTATAAATGTATGGTTTTTTAGTTGTGTGATTTAGTCGTTGGCCATGTTAATAAAATAGTTAAATTGTTCAGCTAGTGATGATCAAAATTGGTCTCGGTTTTCAGGTCTCCCAAGACTCTTGCCCCAATACCAGACCAAGATGGCATTAACAAGACCAAGACCAAGATAAGATTTGCAAGACCAAAACAATACTCACGCTGCAAGACACTATTTTCATTTTTTTTCCAATAATACCTTAGTCTAAATAGATTACTATTATAATACTAGATTTAAATACCTAATAAATTATACCAAAAAATAATAAGAAATTATTTTTATAGTGATTCAATTTGATCATTATTCGAGGAAATGGCGAATATTGAAAAAAAGGTTAGAAATAACTGTAATTATTATTACTAAATAATATAGTTGTTTCATACTAATATTTTATTTTCTCAAAATCGATATAGACGTCGAAAGTTGCTGTCTTGCTAATATGATAATTATTAATTTATGCCTATAATAAACACCTCTATTTTGAATCGAATACTAGTATTCGATCATAGACTAATAATTGCTTTAAGTCATTACGGACTACGATATGTATCATTTAGATTATAAGAACGTTTTTATTTTCGTTCGTAGTTTGTGTAATATTGTGGTATTGGATATTGTGTACTTAAACGACCTAAACATCCTAAATTATATTGTTTGTATAACATGGCATTTCTGTCGTAAACTTATAGTTTGTTGGCAATACGCCTTGTTGTAGGACTTGTAGGTACAACGATTAAAATAAAAATTAAATTGTTTAACTTGCATTATGTTCACTTTCGAATTATTAATATATTATACGTCATAATATGACGTAATATAGAACTTAAGTCCAATATATATTATATATTGGATTTAAGTTTTATCTTAGAGGTCATACCTAATAACTTACTTACAGCTAAGAAAGGTATTTTTTTTTATAAATTTTGTGAAAATAACAAAAGTCTTGTTTTGATGATCACTATTTTCAGCTAAAACATAAATATTTAGGATTTTTATCGATAATCTCACTACCTACAGTTTTTTAGGTAATTTAATGGTTCTCTAAGATTGTTTGGCTTTTTGTTTCTTGCTAAAATATATAGTTCATTAACTTAGTTTTATGTTACTTCTAGATTTGTCTGATTTTCAGTTTTGTAGTATGAGATTTTAGCACTTTATTTTATATGAAATGTTGTTTCTAAATCTTATATAATAATCTTTTTATTTTAAATAGAGAGGGTATTTCTTAACTTGTAATTGAAAGCGGTCTATTTATGTCATTGAGTTAACTATCGTAGTAGTAGCCCATGGTTTCAATCAGAGCCGGTCCGCGGACTGGGTCAAAAATGTCTACTGGGAAAATACAAAAATCGGCCCACATGGCCACATAGGTATACCTATAAAAGCAACCCTACAAAAACAAATATTTTCATATAAGATGATTGTCTATTATTTTGAGAATTTGAACACTTAATATTATTATTAAAAACTAAAAAAATTAAAAATTGATTAATACAAAGAAATGTCATCATTTTTATTTAAAATATATATGTTTAGACTCCAGAATACTCATTAATACATATTTAACAATTTGTTAAGGTTTGAGGCGTTTGAGCTCCTTCTCAAAATTGTGTCGATTATGATTTCGACTGCACCGGAATAGGTGGGAGTTCGCGTGATGATAATAAATTGTCACACATTTTAGGCGGTGCAGACGTGCGTTACTAAAGGTAGGGATGACCGATTAACGAAGACAATAATATGACACAAGCATCTATTTTTGACAATTTATACATTTTTTCAAATCTATTTAAAGGAATTTCCTTAATATTTTGTCACACACCCATGTCCGACAGTCACGAGCCGCCACTGGACAGTTTTCTAATATAATCGCATCAGATAATGTGTCTACATTTGTCGGCAGGATGAGCTTTACCGATAAACCTAGAAAAAAAACTTCCTACGAGTACAAGCGGCCCACCCGATATCCCGATATCCCGCCTTCCCAGTCCGGCCCTGGTTTCAATTTTTTGTATTTTGAGGAAATAGACATTTCAGCCGAGACTTGGTTTTATAGGTTATTTATAGTTTCAGTGAAATGTTGCATGGATTTATTTACAACGGCGAATTCAAGTATTTCTGCCCAATCGTGGTTTTTAATTGAGTTAGTTTAATTTTTGATAATCAGTTTTAATATTTCTAGTGGATTTCGTTTAATATACTCGTAATTCAGTTATCTAATTAACTGCCTACACTAAGCACAATTATATATAGGTATTATGTTAGCTAGAAACTTTTTTTTAAACAAATATATGGTCTTACAGGTATTTGAAGCGGGTCTAGTGATGGTTTTAAATAAGCAGAGAAAACCCGAACTGTGCCATAGTCAGCAAATACTCTTCAAATATTTTAAATGGTTTTGCAAAGATCATGATCAAATCGATATTTATTAGGTCTCTTAGTAAAATTTTTATAATTAGCCGTTTTTAATTAGGAATGAAATATTGTACAATTTAGTTAGTATAAACTATAAAGTTACGTCTATATTACTATTAGGCGATCTATAAATTGAGTAATACAAAAAGTATTTTTTTTTACATCTTATTAAAAATTATCTTTAGTGCTATGAATGCTTGTGTATTGGTTTCAACTACAGAGATATAATTTAATGTGTTCTCTAAGGAGACTACAATAACGTCGTTTTTATTTTTATTATTTGTGGCTGAATATGGTGTACCTATACAACCATTTATTGAGAAGTTATTGATTGATATATTTTTTAAACCTAACCATCATGCTTCAGTTAAAACAATTACTTCGAATTTGGTTTCAATGATTTTTTAATTAAATAATTTTATTCTATTTGATTTTTTTAACTATCATTATTGACCATTGTAATTACTTACTACTTTTTCAGTGTTTTTAATAAGTTATTATTAAAAAGTACGAACTAAAATTATAGTACCTATATAAATGTTTGTGTTGAGGTCGCTTATTATCGCGGTTTGTTAGGATAGCACTCCTTAATATTACATGTAACCACTTTGATAACTAACTAGTATGCTCTTCGATCGCACTTGAATACGCGCCACGCGATATGTCCCATTCGTGTATGTATATATTATCTATAGCGGTTATAGGAGTTTGGTCTCCTATCTTCATGTACACGACTATACCTACTTCATTTCTGACGCATGGGCAATAAATACATCGGGGCCGAACAAGTCGACTTCCAGCATAGACTGCACGTGATACACGCATAGCCCTATACAGTATATGTATTATCGAGTGCATAGCTCTTCCATTGATTGGTTACGTCACATACCTCGTATCAGCTGTAGTTCCGGCACTTCCGTATTTATATGTGCCGCTCTTGCTCGTCAAAACCTTCGAGATCGTCACGTACTCACGTGCTTAACAAGCATTATGACATAATATTTATCGTCATCGCAAAAATACACGCAGGGTCATCAACAATAGTTTCGATTGAGCAAGTTTGTAGGTGCTTGTGCCTTATTGCAACCGGTGTGACCAGTGAGGCAGAGAAGTAAGAAGTTAACTCTCGGTGCTGTATCACCAGTTAGACTTCGCGTTCTACACAGATCCGGCCGGTACAGTCAGCGGGTGGTTGATAGGTTATCATTTTTCTTTACTAATGTAGTTGTCTCATTAGTTTAGCAGAGATTTCCTCCAAATGTCCAATATTGAGGCAATAATGGTCCCATATTATTTTTTCTCTGTGAAAACATACTCTTATAAAGCTTTAAGCGAAACTTGGGGCCCGTCTGACCATCTGAAAGTTTGGAGAGATTATTAGGATTAGTATTATGGATTGGAGATAATGCTTTAAGGGGACTGTTTAAAAGTTTGATCTTCTAACTATCAGACATGATCGAAGACATGGATACCCGTTGACTTCTGGATGGAGCCTGTCTGGTGCTTTTATTGGTTTGTAAAAAAGTGAAAGTCGATTGTCTAGTATATGTAAAATAATAACAAGCAACAAGATAATCTCAATATACAGATGAAACTTTCAATGACTATATGCGTTAACTTGAAAATTTTTAAAAAATGTATTTTTATAAACATAATATGTGATTTGACGTTAATGTGATAAATGGTTACATTTTTTTTTATGTGTTTGATAATAAATATTGAATCTGTGGGTAGAATCTTTGCTTTTTGTATTAAAATAGCTTGTCTCGCCACTGCACAAATATATATGTCAAAACAAGGCCATTCGACTTTATGTGAGATGTCCACTGAAGAAAAACCACTGCGAAGTTTGTCTGGATTTCAATTATTATGATGGACTGCAATAAGCATTGGGGTATCTAATGTTGCATAAAATAATATTATATAGATAAAAATTATTATTTGCAGCAAAAATAAAAAAATACATAATAATAAATTCAATCATACGGATGTATAGCTACAATACTAACTGTAAGCTCTGCAGTTCTGCTCTTGTTGTGAGAGGACCGACACGTTGGAATTAATTCTCGGGTTGCTACAGATATTATTTTATTATTAATGTTTATCGACTAATAAGCCATTAAGGAATGTCTTCAAACATTTTTATTTAAATGTTAGCTGTAATTTTTTTTATTATCTGTTTTACATATGAATTATAATGACGTACCCTTTAAATGATGAAAACAATACTAGATGGCCCGAATCGTAACCGAAAATTATAATGATGCATTTCACCTGTTTCTCGTACAAACGATAAACATTTTGCAACCATTCGAAATCGGACCCTCGGCCCACCGGTGCACTGCGTGCAACCAATATCAACTACGTTTTGCCGCGTACAGGTATGATAACAATGGGTGTATACCAGGTACATACCTGTGTGGTGCACACACCACACACACTCGCACGAACACGCGCGCGCGGGCGTACAACACCACGACCACCACATTATCTCTTATTAATAATTTTTTCGAAAACCTACCTGCCGCGCTCGCGAAAGAAGACGGTTACGGCGGCGGCGGCGGCGGCTGCCACCACACACTCCCGCTTCGTAGTAGTCCTGTGTGTAGTTTTTTTACACTCGGCGGCCGGCGACCGTTAATAACGCGGCTACAGCGGCAGTGCGCGCGCGTGTGTGGTTTGGTGCGTTTATGCTCTCCGTCGTCGTCGTCGTCGTCGTCGTGTGCTACACCGTGGCGTTTGATATCCCGACGTTTCGGACACGTGAGAGTGTGTGCGTAACTCGACTCGTTTAATTTGATTTTTCGATTTACCGGCGTGCGATCGATCGTTCGTTATTGTATCGTTTGTCTGACGCCGGCCAGTGTCATTTTTATTTGATTTGAAAAATTTAGTCGTTTCTGTGTTTTTATCCAGTGCGTTCGAGTACAGGTGTAGGTGTTGCTGCCGTTCCCCGATCACACCTCGAGTTGTTTTTTATATTGTTATTTTTCGATTGGTGTGCCTTTGGATTTAGACAAAACGTTGGATACGCTTTCGTAGATATAAAAAGTGAGTTTTTGATGCTGTATAATATATTATGATTATGTCTTCTCGACTCTTCACCTATATACCTATTGTACACATTATATAGCTATATACGTGTTACCCGTGTTTAGAGTAAAGGCACCTGCTTCGGTGCTAACAGTATCACATACGATTCCCCAACGAAAATAATAGTAATTTAAACTAGTTACGTGGGCACTATTATATATTTTATTACATGAATTGCAGAGTATTAGTCATTTAAGATCATGATTTGCATAGAATTACTTTAAAAGTCTTAAGTGACCATTATTTTTTCAAAGTGTTTTTACTGTAACGTTAAGTTTGAATTATTAGGGATAATATAATCAACTTTTATTTTTTATATGAATCCTCAATACGTCAGACGTATTTTAAGACGTGGAGTTCAATAATCTATTTTTTTTTATAAAAATGTGTATTATAACTTATATAGCTTCTTATTTTCAATACGATTAAATGTTTATTTACCTATGACCTACCTGTACATACCATCGAGCATTCCTTTTCTTCCCTAGTTATTTGTATTTATTCATTGCTAAGTTTCTATCGAGGGCAACAAAATTAATTGCAACGCAAATGTACTGAAATATAATGGATAATGTTGTGCTTGAGTAACCTTTAAAAATTGAAAATTATTCATACGTACGGTCTACGGTCTTAAATAACTTTAAAACAATATTATATTAAAATTGTGGTAGGCAGTTGTTTTTTCATAAAAAAGTCCTGCTACGGGGAAATTCAAAATCGTTTTAGTAACTGTCAGATATAAATTGGTAAACATAAGAACGCACTTAGCCTATTACATGTAGGTATTACCTGTATGCTATAGATTATGAATATTGTATAAAATAAATGGATGAATGTATTATATAAAAAAAATATTTTTACAATGTATTAGGTATAATGTGAGTATAAGTTTATATTTTACAGTCGAAATTAGTTTTAAGTTAATAAAATGATTTAAAAATCAAAAATATCCCTGTTAACATATATTTTATATAATTTCGATGGAAAACAAAAATTATCTATTTTTATATTTATCATTTATGTGTTTTATACTATGGACTATTTACCATGCGTGGGCGTATCAAATAGGTGGATATAGGTAGTTATCAAAATTAAAAACGCACACGTGAATTAAATTTTAACCTACTTCTCTTTTGCTATTCGTAGTTATGTAGAGCAGAAAAACCTAAACTATAATTTCATAAGTTTATTGTTCGACACTTGATGACTGAAAAAAAATAAAATTACTTACCTATGCCAATGTGTTCAATAAAACTGACATTTAGTCAAATGCGTTTTGATGATAAGTTTATTAAAGACTAATTAAATTAAACTTATTCAAATTAGTTTAAATGAATTAATGTTTAAACAAGTAAACCATATCACTTACTACTTTGAATGAGTGTATTAGGCTTATACAATTGTATGATTGATCTGTATAGTAGCGTGCTTTTAATATAATTTTATGAACAGCGTCAACAGTCAAAGCATAATATTATACTAAAAACAGACTGTCCAAACATCGTCAATGCGCCACAAATCACTATACCTACAATGACGTATAATTGCAGATTGATTAATACAATTATAAAACCGAATGTAATTGTTGACTTTCTATGGTTTTCCTCTAGAGGAAAAAACTATATGTATCTAACAATCTCATGGCTCTATGTAAATCGGTAGGTAAACATAATTATATTTCCGTGACGGTGGAGAATTATTACACGACCCGGGTTTTGTGTATACCATTGTTCGTGTTACTCCAGATATGCTAGCCAATCGGTGTACACTATACGAGTCATTTATCACTTTGTTAACTTATACGAGTATATTCAAGGTGAAGGGGAGATTAATGAAAAGAGCACAATTTGAATAAATATTTTGTTGGGGCTATCATTACCTACCTAGTAAGTACCGGTACCTACTATTGTTTTACATTCGTTTCACGACCCTCAAAAAATGTTTTTGTTACCTATTATTGTTTATTATTATAGGAATTACTATTTACTGTATAGTTATAATGATTATGCGTTTTACTTTCAGTCAGATCTATTTACTTACTGCGTTTTTGTGTTGACTGTTAAGTGTAGTAAAGTATTTACCTATATCACTAATCAGAGTGTTTCTCCGAGTTCCGACAAATGTATTGTGGGCACTAGATACAGGATCCGTGTATAGTGTATACCTAGTACCTACTGCAAGTATTTGGGTACTTACGTTCATTGCAATTTGCAAGCGTATATACATATAGATACTTGCATAATAGTTTAAACAATGCTAAAGTAATGCGGTATATTATGTTTATTGTAGTTTAATAGTTTATCTAACAAATTGTGCGAGTAAATTTAATCAACATAATAAGTAAAATATTTTTTTGTTTAAAACTTCAATAACTGATTAACTTAAAATATATCAAATACACTCGTTATTACAAAATATAATATACCTACCAACTACGGAGCAACTGTGAATACGAAATTTTTTTTAGTTTATTTAAATTAGAATAATATTTTTAGTGTATAGTGATCGACTATACATTCAAATAGTAGGTAAGTTTCTTGGCCCATTTTCTTATTCCATTTAGTTCAGATAAGATCGGTATACAGTTCAATAGTTGTGTAGGTGACGTATGTGTTTATTGTAGAATACTAATTTACTATATTACATTATTACTGTATAGTTCTATAGACAGTTTTACAATGAATACACAAAAGCCAGATAGTTTTAAAATTATATACGGAATGGACAATAGTGTAACAAAAAAATTCAAATCGATTTAAAATGTCAATGACGTGTTAATTATATCACTGTTATTATTTAAAATCACGATATCAAACAAATTCGTATTTATATAACAGAAAGGTATAATATATTTTGGCATCATTCACAAAAATATATTAAACGATGCATTTTGCAAACTATTCGATCCATTTCTATAATAGTAAGTAGATATGTTAAATATGATATACAAGCTACAGAGACCGCTATAATATTAAACATCATTATTTTGTCATAAATCGTAACGATTGCTAATGACCTAATGACCATCTATATTGTATAATAATATAATTCATGTACTGATAATAGTATATGAATTGGTAAATATTATGCGTTCAGTTCGATTTTCGGACAAAACATGTGTATAATAAATAATAATATAAATTGAAATAATACAAATCATAAAACCAATACTTCAAATAATGACTAATTAATTTCGTTGTATTCGTAACTATGTTTTTGACTTGTCATCACTCATTATTCACAAATTTTCCACTCGTCGAACCATCGAACTGTGGTGATATAAGTACAACTCTACTACCTACCTACTCTTGTTGAAATTTTTTTTTTGTTATTACCTCACTATATTTGTGGACCCGAAATGTTATGTAGATATTTATCAATAAACAACAAATCTGGATGTTTCAATATAAAAGCCCGTTCGACCGAAGCGAGTGTGTGTCATGTCTCGCAGTAAACGACGATATAAATATGTAGGTACACTCCAACACACACGCGCTCGCTCATTTATCTCGACATTTTCTGTATGTTTGCTCAACGGACTCGAGTGGTAGATTCTTTATACCACACTGTCGAGGTGAGTCGATGACGATAATAACGACAATAAATTACGCAACTCGGCGGTCGGTCTACGCGGCGGTGTATGATTTTCGACTGGAACACGTGAATATCTATAAATAATAATAATTTCGCATAAATATCACGTGGACCTGTTTGTCGGTGGGCACATAGACACTGCGTGCGATATAGTGTAATTATAAATTTCGGCAAATTGACCTTGAAAAATGGCGAGTTGAAAAATGAATGAAGTCGCCATCGCCACGACGGCCAGTTCGGTGTGCATGGGAAAGTTCACGTGTCTTGTGTGCATAGCTGCCCGGAGGCAACTCGACGGCCGGTCGGTCAACCTACTTACACGCTAAATCCGCCGGAGATACAGCATTCCTCCTTCCGGATCTATACAACACGCGCGTATTACCGGCTATATATACGATTATCGTACCTATAGGTATATAGGTATATTTAACGCCGTCGTTAAGTAGGGATCACCAGGATACGGATAATAATTAATAATAATATAATAGTATAATAGTAGTCTTCAAGAAATATCCCCCATTCCACCCACCACCTCGCGCGTGAACTTTCTATTTTTTCGCCGTTATTATCAATAATAATATTACATTTAACGTATTTTCCACCTCGATCGCGTGTCTGGATAGGCATGATGTCGGTTGGAGGAGGTATGTTTTATAATGCATCATGTATGTAGCCGACCGACACGATAGGCAGCTGAGCCCAATTACACAGGTGTATATTTATAGTAGGTATACTATATAAAAATCGTATTATAATATATTCCGTTTCGTTCCGAAAGCAATTGTCTGTGTTACCGGAAGCCGTATATTGGCGTCGCTGCAGGATCTATTGTCGATGGCGAAGTATAGGTACAAGCGATGGCCGGCTGACTGCCGGACTATCGTATAATATGTAGAGCTTCACAACAACACGGTTTAGCTTGTTCGATGGTTTTGTGTGTATAAAGTTTGATCAATACCTGGTAAATGATAGGTAGGCAGGTACCTATAGAAACAAGGAGTGCGGTTGATAACCGTTTGTCGCGGAGCATTGAATACGGTGCGTGTTTTTCGACATCTATAATATTATAATAATATAATATATTATACTAGCCATATAGGATATAATGCGCGGAAGGTATATAATAGAATATTATATTATACATTATAGGTATGCGTATTTACAATACCAACGAGGAAAATTGGTTACAAGGGCGATGGTTTTACGTATACGAGACGGTTCGAGACGATTATATGTAGGTTGTTGTGTACACGGTGTATTTTTTTTCTTCTCGAACGTCTCAATCGAGCGGCTTTTTTTATTAACATCGTTTTGGAAACTGGTTTTTTGTATTTATGTAGGTATATATCTGAATAGTAGCCGTCCTATAAGAAAATGTGAATTTTATTATAATGAAAACGATTTCCCTTACGAACTGTGCACATAAAAATGTCATCGGTTCACGGAACTATTACTATTACTCTTTTTATTTTTGTTTGGTTTGTAACCTACTTATTTTACAGCTATATTCAATTCAATTAGCTTTTTTCATATGTTTTCTAAGCGTTTTGTGAAATATCAAGCCACTATTATTATATTGACCTCTAACTGAGTAGCAACCGTATTAATGGACCTTTATTAATATTGTATACCTACCTATTTCGAATTAAAAAAAATAACTTGAATACCTACTACCCATTATAGGTGTATAATATGCACCTATAACTACCATTTAGTAAACATTAAATAGGCAGTGGAATATATTGTAGTACGTTAAGTAAATGTTATGGTCAAGTATGGTATACGAATGTACGACCATCGTAAAACAATATACATAGTTTTTACTTTTTACAAAATGTTAACGACATTTTACAATTGTATTACTCTGATGATAAAAATAACTAGCGCTTAATGTATCATTTAATTAATAATTCTATTAACACTTAAATTGTCTGCTGACCTTTCTTTTATTATAAAATTATACTTTAATTTAGGCACCTATTTTTTTGTATACATCAACATTTGAATAGTTTAATATTTCTATGACTTATAGTTAAATTTGTGCAGTAAAAACGATGCAACTATAATACTATACAAGTATATTGTAGGTAATGTAATGTAGTGTTATGGCGTTGTGTAGCAACTAGCAAATACCTAGTCATTCTTAAAATGGTTATTTTTCTATCGTCTTTTGTCTATATAGGTATCGTTGTTCCTGATACTGACAATACAACCATTAAACTATTCAAACAATTGACAATCGGAAATAAAATCATAATTTATAATTTTATAGTTCGTTATAGTATAATGAATAGTGATCAGATTAATTGTAAGATTTAATAATAAAAAAAACTCGATTAAACCGATTACGGAATATATTGTGCAAACCGATATTAGAATAAGTAGATACTAGGTACCTCGGATACAATGAAATATTTTTACAAAAAATATGATAATAATTTATATAGCTTATTTGTAATGCTTCAGAAATTATCAATAGACAGTAGGTATTAGGTTTTATTCGATCTAAGCGTTCTATGGAACTAAACTGATAATGCAGGTATAGCTAGAAAAAATAATGTTTTTTCATTCACTTTACGGTTTACTGCGGTTAGTCTTTCACATAAAATGGGCATGCAACAAAATATAATGTTAAGAGCCATACGTTCAATTTTATGCTTAAAACATGGTGCTACAACAAAAACATACTTATGGGTTATAGTTATATATAATATATATAGGACATAGCCACACAGGTACAAGCATAAGTGTGCTCACGGGGTAGTTGGCTGGTCTATTGACTTAATTAATCTGTTAGCTTTTTTTTAGGTATCCCATCTACACAATTTTATAAGCAGTATATATATTTGGTGTTATACGAGACATATAGTATAGTGTTTGCTTATAATGTTCAATTTGGAAAAAAATGTATAAATTATGTTTTATTCTTGGTAGGCATTAGATATGAGAATTTGGCTAGTGACCTTTAATAAATCTAAAGTTATGTACTTACGTGTAAACTTTTAGTAACGTAATGTTTTACATAATATTTTATTTTATGTGATATTATGCCGTAATAATTTATTGTGGTTAATGTTTGCGTTTAACGTGATTTTTATTTTATTTAATATTTATTGAAAGTATGGGCTGGAAACACAGTGGTTACAAGAAATATTAAAGTACATGAAATATTGGCATACAATAAAAGATATAATAATTAATAAAAAACAAAAAAACAACAAAAATGAATAATGATCAACAAACAGAAAATTATAAGATACTTAAAATTAATTAGAAGAGTGAGATGGTTCAGTATTGACAATCTTCATTATAAAGAAATAATAGGGATAATAGTGGTTAGTGTTTAAAAATATATTACTCCTCCTGAATAGTTAGGATTTAATATTATACTATTATACAGGTATTGGACCGAACTGAACTATAAATGTGAACACTTATCTTATGTATGACTATTAATACTGATAAGGTCTGTGCACAGAATGTCTAATTTATTATGCTTACATTTCAAAGACTTTGGATTTAGTTTTCGTTTAGCGATTATAAAACGTAAACAAATATGATGAAGTGTCAAAACTTTTCTTTACATCATCAGTACTCAATACCTATAGTCAGTAATACTTAGAACCCTCGTCAATTTCCATCTCTTGTTTCGGAACTATGTTACAAACACTTAATTGTAAATAAACCTGGCAAAATTGAATACATATTTCAGAGTTGAGATTTTTGAAAATCATAAAAGTATAAAGTAAAATTGTAAATATTTCAATGCTTCGTGAGTATTACATGACGTGAAATATAAAGATATCTTTAAATAATTAACAGTTTTTAAAAAAATCCACATTTCTTTGTAAAAAAAATATATTTCATTGAAAGCAGATACCTTCCTAAGTATATCATTAAATAATAAAATGTAGTACGTACTACAATGTTTATAAATAAAACGTCAGTTATACTAATAATGTAAGTATGTATAAGTATGTTGTAAGAATACTTCATACGTCATACCACATATCGAAATATTTTGAAATGCATTCATTAATTTAATTTCAAATTCAAATTTTTGCTCACTCTTTTTGAATTTTTTTTGCTTATCAAATAACTACTTAGAGTTCCTACTTTAAGTAAAAATAAATCAATTTATATTGTTACATTATAACATTAAAAATTTTTGATGGTTTAAAATTTTAATTATATTTTTAAATATGTAGGTATATGCTATTGTATTATCTTATATAGGTATACAATGTAAATTATATCATAATTACGTAGCTACGCGTTTAAGTAAATGCTAAACCTAACCTAACTAGTGGGAGGCAGATGAACAATATTATTGTGCAGGCTTGTGAAATACCCTATATAACAATAATAGATAAATATAAAAACGAGAATGACTCAAAAAAATAATCAGTTTTAATAGAAAAAAAAAAATTAAATAAATAATATTATGCATTTACATGTTATTGTATAATATGTATTACCTATACATTCATACAGACTATTTAACTATTATAAGTAGGTACCTACTTACTTTAATTGCATGATAATATTTAAATATAATATTCAATATTGTAAATTATAAAAGAACGTTGAAGAGTTTCAATTTATAGAAAAAACTGTAGTAGCAGGAAAAATGAAATACATCCGTAAAAGAGTTATTGCAATAATTTTTCATGGACATACCTATATTCACGTAAAATCATAAAAATACACAATTTTATAACTGTTTCATTTATAATATTGTCCACTGACCCTATTGTTTTGTTGTAACTTGTAAGTATTGTGGGTTAACTCACTTCATAAATTATTTTTCGTATCCACCCAAATGGTTCTTATTTAAATATTTCATTGGTGAAATTTCTCGGTAAAGGTAAAAACGTAGGTATATCAATATTTCTTTTCTTTCGATGTACGAAAAAATACATATATAAGGGTTCCTCTATAGATGTTATACACGGTAATCTTTTATAATACTGAATCACGCTATAAAGTAAATAGGGTGTGTTACCAATCATGAAATGGCTTCTAATCTTGTACATGCCGAAGCCTAAAACCAATATAATATGTGTTACTCACGAATATTAAAATATACTTTAGGAATATAATATAAAATATACTTTTGTGTAAAATGAATTTAATAATTTATTAATATTTATAGTTTTTACTTGTGATTCCCGGATACAGTATCGATTATTTATTTATTAACTGAGCGATTGCAGGCCAGGGGTTAAAGTGGGGGTCCCGGAGTGGGTGCAGGAGGACTCAGTCCCCTTACCTCTGACGGCGGTTAAAAAGCGTCCCCTTTAACAAATTAGGATTTTATACATTTGAAATTATAATATAAAAAAAATATGTACATGGAACGCTCAAAACTATATGAAGACATTAGTCCCCTCTGGATTTTTTTCTTACTTTAAACCCTGCTGAAGGCGTACTTACGTCACTTACGGTCTGACCAACAAAGCTTTCAACTATAGGGTGAACAATTTTAAGTGATGCTATAGTCGGGAAAATAAAAAGTAGCCGTTGACAATATGATAGGAACGTTTTTTTGAAAAATTGAACCCACCTTTTTTTAACATAATTAAAATATTATACTCATTAAGTGTAAAAGTTACGACCATCGAAACTAATGAATATATAAGTACCATTACGCAATTTTACTTTTTAAGGCTGTGAAAAATAGTTTGAGGCAAACAAATTTTTTTTTTATTTATTATATATTTACCCTCGGCAGCATGGGCCATTGGGCTTAAAATGAAATTAATTAATTAATACAAATTTGCGAAAGTACAAATTCTAAGACTAAGACTATGACTATGACTAAGAGTTAATTAAATTTTGTTTTGGAGGTTCGCGGCTGTAATGAACTGGATGATGTTGGCTATGGATTGAGGGTTATTGCTTAATATTTCTGCAAGTGATTCGGGTAGGATGAGGCTTGTTCGGAAGTTGTGGTGCGTTCGGCATTCGGCGAGGACAAACAAAAATTATTATAATATCTTCCGTTACAATGACGTGTAAATTATATATTTCAGATATGATGTAATAAATGTCTCCTACCTATTTCCTCTCAAATCATGTACAATTTTATACTAAATCAGTACAATACATAGGAAGTTCAGTTCCATTCAGACAATTTTAATAAGCATCATGTACTATACATGTATTTTTGATTTTCAAATGTACATGTGATATTTTGCATCTTTAAGTTGTTCAATCTTTATTTTTTTTAAACCACATACAATAGTTACAACAATAACATTTTAATATTATTATCAAACTCAAAATTGACTACTTCGTGTTGTAAATTAATAGTTATGTACATAATACGTCATATTATACATGGCACACAGAAGCAGACACGTTGTACCGATTTTGAACTTTAACGATGGGTAACAATCCATTATACAACCATCATTAACTTAAATGACACATACCCACAAAGAAAAAATAATTTTACGGGTAATTAGCTCGTGTATAGCCAAATAAAAATAATGAAATAAAATAAAATGTCGAGAATTGAATCCCAAAGTCAGCTACTGCTATAGGATGTCGTATTATTGTGAACTGCAGTGCATACGCGTCCCTCTATATCTCGTATAAGTGTATACAGGTATATAAGTATAAGTGTGCTTTCAACACGATGAAATATAAATCTATTATATACATTGGTCAGATAGGTATAGTTGGCTCTCACAATAATTATTACGCACTCGTTCAAAATATAAGTCTATAATCGTGTCTGCACGTGCAACTATATGCCAAATGCACATAGGTCGTACATGAGATATCAATATATTTACACAGCTATATTCTAGAGTATATTTTATTATACATGTTTACCGAGAGAGACGTTGTATGTTTGTGTGTTTAAAATTGCATCGGGTGGAAAAAAATCGTTCAATGCGCGTATAAACACGATGAACCAACAACGTTAAAAAAAGTTTAAGATATTGCTGGTTTCTTCAAGATGACGATGATAAAAAAAAAAAATATACTCCATTGAAATAGTAAGGACCGTTGCCTGTGGAACGTATTAAAAAAGATATAAGAGTACTTGAATGGCCCTTTTGATAATTGTGACGACCCGTGGCGTATCTTCATCGGGTCGGTAAACGTTTTCGAAACATCTATCTCGTATAAGTAGGTAAGTAGGTAGGTAGGTACAGAATATAGATAATATCATACAGTATTGCGAGTGGCAGCTCGCTGAAAAAGTCATCATATTTCAAAGGGTGCAAGTGGCCGGGTGGGGATGGAATTTCGTGTAGAGACGTGTGTGTGTGTGCATATGTATGAGAGTAGACAGTAGTTATAATATGTACACACATAAATGCTTGAGAACTCATAAAGAAAATATTCCCAGTGTGTTTGGCGAACTGAGACGGTGAATGTTGCAGCAGTTATAGTACACAAACACACGATTGCACACGACGGGAAACGTTTTCATAACGGTCGACCAATGTTTTGAGACCGTGTAATTACCGTAAAAACAAAGAGTGTTTCCGACTCACTGTATAAGGAATTTCACTTTTATACAATGAAAAATTAACAGCAATGTGTTTAGGTTCCTATATATTTTTTGTGGTTTTTAAGAGATCTTGTATTGATACAGGACGTAAAATGTATATTAAATGTTTATAATAAATGTATACAGCTAGTGTGATTCATTAAGCAGGTTCATCTCCATTTATTCATTTATTAATTTATTTTCATCTCTGACCATATTTTCAGATAAATATTTATTGAATTTAAGGAGTACCTTGTGGTTACTTATATAGTTTATAACTTCTTTTTTAAATGCAAACTACACTTTTTTATTGTAAATTGTTAATCGTTTGGAGATGAAGTTTTTGAAGACGTACATGCATGTAAATCAAAATTAGTAGTTTTTGAAGCTAATAATTTCATCAGGCTATCTAGTTTATGACATCAGGTTTAGAATATATTTTATGGGGGCTTAGATTATTGAAAACTAACTATTGCAATAAATATTAATTTTGACCTTTATAGTTTGTAAAAATTTCAGAGCAAGCGCGTCATTGTTGGTCATTAGGGGTAAAATTATGGGCAACAAGCATGTTGAATAATATTTTTAATTCAATTGTATAATATGTTGCCTGATGAAGCTTGGGAGCATTCGGTAGATAAAATAATAAAATTGGTGGGGTAGCGATTGCTAGGGACCAATTTCTACCCCTCACTTTACCGTAATGACCTATGCATAAACGAAACATGTTTCGGTGTATAATAATTGATAAGTACTTATATGGATAATGATATTTTATTATTAGCTATTATTATATTATTAAATAGGTACATAAAGATTAATAAATTCAAAATCACTCAATCTAGATACATCCCAATTTAATCATCTGATTAACAATTTACTTTAAAAAGCAAAAAAAGAAGTTTGTTGGTAACTAAGTTTTCTTTATTCCTTAAACTGAATATAAAAAATCTAAGAATTTGAATACAGAGACTCAAGTCTTATAGTATAGATAAATACTCGAAAATCAGAATTTTAATAAATAAACTATCAAAAGTATAAAATGGGGCTGAGTATGCTTGGCGAATCAGCCGGTACTCGGTATACGGATTACGATTTCGGTGGACGACTTAAAATATTTCTTACTGACTGGTATACCTTGACAATTATTATACTTGATTTAGATATTATGTTGCCTGAAAATAACGTTGAAATGCATGTAAAGAAACGTGTATTGAAAAAAGGCACGTTCCTAACCAATACCTATAATAAATAATAATACATACTCACTAATATTATACGCGTGATAGCACGCCCGCAATATGGAATGAGGTCCAATATACGCTTTATCAGCATCCGTTTAGCAGATATCTCGAACGGGTTCGACTCGATCGGTGTCGGGGTCTCTAAACTCTAGGCCCGTGCGTATAATATTGGCACCTACACTTAATACTTAATAGTTTTTACTCTTTACATTAAAATATCATCGTAAAGTATACACGAGTGTTGTTTGTATTATCGTACGTGCTCGTCGAGTAATGTACCTCATACGCAGGTACCCATCTCGTTTCAAAACCCAAACGTTACATAATATTATCAGTTAAATATTGTAAATTTTTATTTAAAATACACTTTGTACTAAGTGATGAAATAATAAAGAAAAAAGAAAAAACCTACCAAATGTGTTGCGTTATTAGAATAAAATTATAAAGTCTTTGATTTAGTTTGCTATTTATAATATCTGCTGCGCATATAATATTATTATATTATGATCATTATGTGATTTCCAACAAAACAAAATAAATGGTACTGCAGTATAGTATATAGTTATAATGAACAGTAATTTTAACACATTACACATACCTATAATATATAATACATTGTGTTACTATTGTTTAAGTGTTTAACCTATAATTCGTAATAAAAGGCCTTGTCCTTGTATTAAAATAGGAAAAGCAATTAAAATAATAATAAAAATAATCAGTCACGTATATATATAGTATCGCAATAATATAATATTTTTATTGTAGAAATAGTTCTGTAATTAAATACTGGGTACTTATACAACTTAACGAGTAAATGACACTAGCTACCTATTTTCTCTTAAAAGTACCTAATATTTATTATTTAAAATAATAAAACGACATTCCGGTGAATCGCTTTCTTATAGGTATTATATAGGAACCTACTCGCTGTAATTTAGCGAGTTATTACCTATCTTAAATTTAATCCGAAAGCTTGTTTTTTTTTGACAAAATATTATTGATTTCATTGTATTCTACTTTCACACGTGGATATTAAAAATGACAAATCACAGTTTATCGTACCTTCAATAAAAATGACGGCTGTATTATGCACATATAACGTAATAATATTATTGACTGTGTTATTAAAGTTGCACTTCATTATAGTCTACAGATATTTATTAATTTTGTTTTGCCGTACTACTAAAATACAACTACATATATATATGCATATTATAGTCTTCATAGTCATATACTCATATTATAATCATATGCCACGGTCGCTGAGTACTCAAGCGGAACTTACACATAATTCTTCTGCCCTCCAGGCTACGTCTTTCCGAAAGTTAATTCAAAACGATGATTAAAATCGGGCATGTTCAGTATAATCAAATCCATTCTGGAAATTGATTTGAAATCAAATTTATGAAATAAAGGAAATACATTTAGATACAATATCCTATATATTCCTATCCCGTTCACCCCAATAATAGTGCATACTGATTTTAATACAGTAATACTACCTATATAATTTTCAAATATTTCAATTTCTACGTTCAAACTGCTAAAAAAGGCAGGTAATCGCTGGAAGGTATATTATCAACTATCGTAAAAAATAAAAGTCGAAATTACTCTGAGCAATTTTATTACTAAATATTTACTACACTTCACATGTAATGTAAAGTAATTAAAAGTTAAAACAACTTAGAATTTAATGTTTGATTATAAATATGTTACATATTTGCAAAGTATACATCTGTAAATGTGTATACAACAGAGAACACAAATACACAAAATTATATAATTATATTAGTATTAATCAATGATTAATAATCATCATGCATCTGAGTAATATCCAAGTATCTATATTACTTATGGATATAATATACTAAAATATTAGTATCAATAGACAATACAATTAAAACATACAATTATCTAAATATTTAATCAGTTTATTATTTTTTAAATAAAAACTAATACTTTAAGTGTAAAACAAAACATAAATCATTTTTAATATTTCTAAAATATGTTCAGTCTACTGAGTAACATTATAACTTGACCATAAGTATGTCAAATATTGTTGGATTATTTTTTGTCCTACGTGTGTTATAACTTTACAAGTCTATGCCTCTGCGGATATGTATAAAACCGAAAAACCTAAAGTAATTATGAATATGGCTTAGTTTAAATATAGGATAAGTTCAAATTTATTTTAATGTGATTAATATTTTTAATTATAAATTTTATACAGAAAATATATTATATATTTTTGTTTCTCTTTTATTACTTTCTTTCTGTTTTATTTTTTCTTCACAATACTCATTAAAATATGTATATTTTAATACAACTCTTTATAGTATAATAGTATATCTTTAACACTAGCAGTACTTGAAGGAAATATATAGATAAATAGATGAATAAATAATTATATAGGTTTTCATGTTTATTGATATACATTAAAAAAAAAAAAATTATCATACCTATAATAATTATAGCGTTAGAAAATTCGTACCTTAATTACGTTGGAATTAATTTAATTTAATTTAATAGGTTACTCAATGTAACTATTGGTGTTAGTTGTTGTACAAATATAATATTTCTTTATTCGAACTTTAAATAATATGCAACTATAATTTAATTTTAGTTGGAAAAAAAATGTTGAGAAAAAAATCCATTAGAATAAATAATTATATGGCTTCAACTATAGTGTTATCTTATATAGGCACCATAAATATTTTACTTTAGTTAAGGCTCTATTCGAAAGTGAGTGCCTTAAATCAGTTAGCCGAATGTCAAGGTTTAATGTTAATTACCGACAACATTCTATACATATATTAAGTCCACAGATAATTTATAAAAACATACAACTCTTGGAATAAGAAAAATATAAACAATAGACAAAATACAACATACATTTTTAAGCAAGTTTATTCAAAGATTCCAATCAACAGTGATGGTAATTTTAACCTTAATTTCCTGCCGAATAGTGGTACAATTCGCGTAAGGTATTGTTAGAGTTAATAATAGTTAATAGTTAGTTAAATATACGTAATACGCGTGTACCAAGTGCCTATATAATATATTGTATTCTTCATTCTATTCCCGCTTAAATTTTCAACATAATTTACAGTTCTAGTCTTTAAGACTAGAAATGTATAAAAAAAATAGTAATTACATCACTTGTATAAATCATTAAATCAATATTAATTTAAAAAATGAAAATTGTGATGTACTAAAAAAATACATAAACATAATAATTGCGTCCATCAAATTCGTGGATAATTTATTAAGTATAAAAAGTAGGTATTTATGATGACCCTCTAGTTATATAGGAATTTTAATATTTTTTTAATATTTTAATGTGTTTTTTGGATAAATGTGTAGTTGATAAGAATATAATATATTGTCAAAACAATTGCATACCTCTGTTTTATTTTTTAAATTAAAATTATATAACTTGAGGATGTCTCACACTTTTTTTATAAGGTTACGTTTTTAATGAGTAGGTACCTACCAAAACAGCGTCTACTTATTGCAACTGTATATATACATTATACGTACACTGCTGCAATACATACCTATATAATACGTGTATATGGGAATGTTCCCACACATTTTTGAATTTGATATATTACGTGTATAATTCTTTTTTCTATGTTATTTCTATACTTGGACGATTTCCAGTTATTTAACATGATACTGACGAATTGTGTATATTTTCAGATTTTGCTGAAAATCATAAATGGATAACAAAAAAACACCGTAGCAGCAATGATATACCAACAGAAATATGACCAGTGATCCTCACTTCTTAAAAGCTCTCAAGAGACATCCGGACCGAAGAACTTTACAAGTATGTTCCCTGATAAACCTATTGAATTCCATTATACTAAATACTATAATATATGATAGTAGTGTAATGTTTTTATTATTATCAATTTTAATTTGAGTTGAATAAGTATAACAATTAAAACTATTTAATATCTGCGATGATAACAAAATACAGTGCCAAATATTTTAATGTATCGAAAAATATTAAAATATAATGTAACATTAAGTGATTTGTTCATATTATTACTAATAATGTCTATACTTAAAGTTAAATGACATTCATTTGTATACGCAAATATTAATACTTGACTGTTATTGGTACGATGGCCGACGAGAGTCCATTTTTCAGTTTTTCACAACATCGTTCCTACGGTTGTTTCTGAACGAAACTCCCAAGTTCAGAGCCTAATCAGTATAAACGTATTCTTATAAACGTATTCTTCAACGTCCTATAAACTGCTTATACCGTCATCATATATAATATAATCATGTGAACATGTTTTTTACTTCACAATTTAATGGTAGCTTATACCTATGTAATTGAAATAATTTAAAGTTTTCGACGACTATATTTTAGATTTTGAGCTGAGCAAAGAATATATATTGATTTAGTTTTATAACAAAAAAGATTTATTTTTTATTTCTATTTCTGTCTGTAATCACCTTCTGGAGCAGTAAAAAATTCTTTTAGATTCTCAATTTCAATACTTTTTCTTTGGCAAGAAAATTAATCTAGTTGGTACTTAAGTGGGTGAAAGGGTTGAAAGAAAATAATGTCCAGTGCTTTTCTTAATAAGTGGAAAAAACAAGAATTTTAGGAAAAACCAGTTTTTGATAAAATCAAATTTTTTATATTGTTGTTATACAAAAATGAATAACTGTATCCATGTTTCACCAATATTTTTATACTTTTTGAACTATTTTTAAAAACATATTCGATTTTGGATTTTGGATTTTAATTTGTTTTCTATAATTATTGAAAAACTTTTTTTTTGTTTGATCAAAAATCTTAATATTTTATTACAAGACTTGACTTAGGCTTTAATTGTATCAATTTAAAAATACGAATGATACATATGCATGGTTTTTTATAAGCTTTTTAAGTATCTATAGTTTCTATACCTATACAAATTACAAAGTATAAGCATTGTATACGAAAAACAATTCTGAGTGAAGACAGTCTTTCAGACTATTATTGCTAACTATATGTTACGATATTATTGCTATTATATTGTAATTTAATTTACTACCCATTAGGTATTGGTAATACAGTATAGATTTATATCTAATTGAATTTATAGATTTCTTTGCATAAATAAAATATAATAATATATTTTTTAAATTACAAGAACCAAAGAATAATGGGTACATTTATAATACAACAAAATAGCCAAAATCGATAATTATCGTTTAATTATCTAATTTAGTCCAAATTCAAATTTTAATAACTATAATAAAAACAGCGCTTTACACATTTTAATGAGAAACTTTGTATTACATTTTCATACTTTTTAACGCAACGGAAAAAAATGTATTGACTTTTAAAGAAAAAAGCTATAAAAAATTTCAAATTTCAAAATGTCTATAAATAACTCAAAAAGAGTAATTTTATTTTGAAAGTTGTATCACTTGTATCATGTATAGAGAATGATAAAATAAGCATTTGATGAGAATTTTAAATATCTACGGTTATTCGTTTTTGGGTTACCAAAAACTGATTTTGCATAAAAATTCCCGATTTCCCATTTTTTTTTTGGTACTTTTAAGATTACTGAAAATGTTCCATATTTACCTCTTAAATGCTTTAACTTTATTCACTTTTCCACCAGAATTGATACTGAAGTTTAAAATTTAAGGATATTTTCGACTAGATGCTTATCGTGTACAGATAACAAAAATACAAAAACATAACATTGTAAGATCAATACATTACGCTCAGAATCTAAAATTGTAAGGAAGGCAAAAATGTGTCTGGTTTTCATAATACTACGATTGTCCTTAAATATTAATGTGTAGAGCCAAAGTTTTCAGGTTTAGCTGGTAATATGTACCCTGTATACAATATGTATAATAAATGACTAATAATAGTACTTATGCATATTTTTTATTTTAATACGAGTAGAGTATTTTTTAATATTTACAACGATTACTTACTAGAACTACTTACAAGCTTATATTTATGTTATATAACTTCAAATAAATTTTATTTTAAAATACAAATAACAAAACCTATGGCATCATAATATTATTATTTATTTAAAAACAGACGCATTATTCAATTAATTATTTGTTATAAACGTACAACTATGCAACAAAAATTGTAACGATTTGACTGTTTAAAAGAATATTTTTTTAATCGATTGTTTATCAAAAAGATGTTTAGGTAATAAATTATGGTTGTTTGATATTTATTTGTTCGACTTAATGTTTGCTCTTCTTCATCTCTATTTCGTCTAAACATCCATATTTAGTCTAAGATTTAATTGGTGAAAAAAAAGAATTAAATTAAACGATTGCAATTTTACCCCAAATTGGGACACGAGTATAAGTGTTTCGAACATGTTTCTTTGGCACACCAGTAGGTAGGTATACTGTGCAAAGAACCGCTGACAGACTCGGTTTAAAGTCACTAATCGCTAGCTATATATAGTAACTGGTCATAACATTACTTATAATAACCCACCGTTCTGTTAATCTATTCATCATCTTCTTATAGGATCTTCAAATAATTTACTATGGACTTCAGAGTTTGGAAGCATTATATACCTACAGAGATTCAGCATTGCGCACTTTATGCAAAACTGTCAGATACGAACACCACGAAGCCAACGATGTATTATACTTGTAAGTATGGAAGTTAGAAAATATATACATATTAATACCATTATGTCACTTTACTACTAAAAACATTTTAAAGTATTAATATTAGGTTAAATCTTAACCTTCAATCTTATCTTAATTGTCACAGTTTGTTTTAATCTCTGATTAGAGCTATAATCGATTGAAAACCAATAAACATTATCTATTTTAATTTTTTCACAAATCAATTAGTTATTTGAGCACCGAAACTATAGATCGGAAGTTCCCAATCTTTTTTGACTGAAAATCTGAAGGCTATCTTTAGTAGTATATAATATCCGTGTACACTGTGCCTATTTATATTTTATAGCTGTGGTTTTCTTACCTAGGTATAAATCGATAATATGTTATATACAATCCGTGTTATTACATATATACACATCACACTAGCTATGTTTCTTATAACATCATTTTTTTTTTAACTGTGAAAAACCTTCATCGTTGCCTTATATTTGAAATAATTTCAGAGCACCTTCAATTTAAGTTCACGGGTCCTTGGTTGGAAGCTTCTGCCGTAAAGCTCTTATAGGTTTTTTTGTACCAGTTTACCTATATATTATCATTTATACTTAATCGTAAATTCAATGATAAATGTCTTATTGTTCCTAATCATTGTTTAGCTTATCAGGCTCCACCATCCACTACAATAACACATAGCTTTATATTTTAGGAGAGGTACATGAGTCGGAGTAGGTATATGATACAAGTAGTACACTCGTTTCAAATGTCTCCAATGAACACATTATTGGAACTTGTAGTCAGACTTTATGTAAGGAAATCTATGTTATGTCTGCGCAGCAATCCTCTTTTCAGTTTTTTTGTCCCAAACCTGTGCCAATAGTTTGTGTACCTATAATCTACCTATACTTGTGACAACAAAACATTTGTTAGTGCCGGACATTTGGCAGAACCATTCCCCACAGCCCCACACCACACAGACTTTTTTTGGGTTCGATGCCAATATAATTGTGCAGATACGGAAGATATATCTTCCTGCTAGTGATAGCTTTAAGAAATGTTAATAATGTACTGTATAACGTATGTATTTAATGTGTATTTACTAACATATTTTTTTATTATTCATACCCACTCAAGTGTTTGTGTCGCAAAGTATTTGTGGCTTTTTAGCAAGTTAAAAACATATTTAGGCCAGAGTACACAATATTATACGATCAAATATTGCATATATATAATGTATTATTCACAGATAACACTGCCCAAAATAACATTGCTTGTTACAGAGTCCAAAGTTACAATAATAACAGTAAACTTTCAAAACAATCCAAAACACTACGTATGTGCAATGTGCACTCCTAACCCCGGGTTTTGCATAAACAATATATGAATTCTCCAAATATTCCGTAATTACCTTCACCTAAATTCTATAATTATATTTGTAACTGAAACTTGAATAAAATATTTGTTATATACTCAGCTAGTGTACTCTGTAGACATATTATAATCTTTCCAACAAATTCATATCATTTTTTGGATTTATTTTAGTGACATGGTGTTGACTGCATTCCTGTATATTCTGTAGAATCTCTTATTTAAATATATTGTTTACTTTTATGAAATTCATTATTTTAATTTTGAAGACTCAGAAGTATATCATCTACACTAATGCCTAATTATAATATGTATATCATAAAAAAAATATTTGGGATACATTTTTTTTTTATATTAAAACACAATTACCATGGAATATTGTTCAAAATAGTCGAAATTGGCTCCTAAACTTATTATTTTTTTATTGGTCTTGAGCCTGGCAACTAAGGCCATTATAGATGTTGTAGGGGTTCGGTTTATTTTGTGGTACGGTTGGTTTGGCAACTCGTGTATGTGTGACAAGGTTTTTACCACTAACAACCCGGGTGGAACTAGTGTCAGCGGACTGTGCGTTCTCTCAATCGCGTTGCGTGACTGATTATGCAGCAACCCCGCCAACACCTAGCCACAAACTCATTATTATTGGTCATCATAACTTATAATTTTATGATGTTGACGTCATTGTCTAATAATATTGTTTTTAAGTTTTAAATAATATTTGTGAAAACAAAGTTTTCACTAACGTCCAATATGAATTAGGCATCTTAATATTTTTGAATAAAAAATGTAAAACGTGCTGCCATCTAGACGTTTTTTAAACAACTATATTTTCAAGTTGTAACGCAAATATTCGCTCATAGATAGCAACCTGTCTACTTCGCTAATTTGAACTTTTCTTAAAATTCTTATAAAGGCGAGTTTCCATCCTTGCTTGTTTTAGTGTGCGGTGAGAAAAAATTATTTTGCGGTCAAAATTGTTACTTTATGCAGTGCATAAAAACAATTTTTTGGTAATATTTATTCTATATTAATATATAATAATTGTGTAAATCTAAACATTAAGATAACTGTGTAACTTTAAACTTTAAAAAAATATTTTATATCAACTTAACATAACATGAAAAATAAAAATTATCATTAACTTGCTCAGGCTTGGCACATAGTATATTTCTATATTTGAGTAGTTATTAGTTAATATAGACCACTGTGCATAATAACCATATGTTACAATTGCAGTAGCCATTGTTAAGTTTTTGTCCTGTATAGAAGTTTCTATTTTATTCAGTTTAAAAAATTCGATTCATAAAAAAAAATTCAAGTTTTTTATATTATTTATTACTATACCTACTATATTATTTGATGTAAAAATGTAAAACAAAATTAATTTAAAAAAAGAAATTATCTAGACAGTTGCCTATTTTTTTTTAAATTTAAAACAAACAATTGAATTATCTATGGAAAGTATCTATTACTTATATTTACAAACAACATTCAAAAATTATTTTTTACAAATAAAAAAAAAGCATTCATTTAAAATTATTTATTTATTTATTCAGTCTTAGAAAAGTAAAAAAAAAATTAGATAATGCAGTAGACAGTAGACAGTAGTATAACCGGCATAGTTAAACGGATAACAGTCCGTAGGTTTAGTCTGCATAGACAAATAACAAATTCCCTATTACAATCCAAGAGTGATGATGATAAGGTTATGCTGCAAATCATTGAAAAAACCCAATTTCCACTATACACGTTCGCTTAAATCCTTTGCTGTGATTGTTCGGTTAGGTTACCACACGATTACCACAACGTTACCGTGTTGTTGGACATAGCTGAAAATGTGTCGTGTACACAGCGCACGCATTTAGTGGAAACCTGCCTTCACTAATGAATTAGGTACTTGTCCAAAAATTGATCACCTGATACAGTGAGTTAATTATTTTTGCAAGTTATCATAATATTTTACTCAAATTTTTCAGTACCGGAGAGTTGGCGATGTGTTGGTTCGTACTGCTGTCGGGTTCTGTGTTCATTGACGGAAAACTGTTCCTACCTACGTCCAGGTAAGATCTTTTAAATACCTAAATAGAGCGATTTTAGGTGCCTCCCAAAAATACCAAAAACCAACCCCCTTAAAAAAATGTCCTATTTTTTTTAAGCTAGTAAGTCTTTAACGTTTCTAAAGTTTAGTAAATGCATTAATACTTTGAATTGAAATAATTGGTATAAATTTAATTTAAAAAAGCTTATTATATTTTTCTTTCAGCTATCTCTCGATACACTACAATAGATCATCTAATTTTATTTGTATTTAACATCTTAGGGGGATGGGCTAAATTATATATATGGGGGTTTGGCCTCCTCCTCAAATTGTTGCCCTTATGTACAACATGGGTACAACATTTCTTATTGTGACGTATTTTTAAGGTCTTTGCGCAAGGACTATGTTAATACTTACTCTTACTTCTTGAACTCTTTTACTTCCAGTCGTGGTATTGTCTATACACCACAATAATCAAATGCTATAAGTGTAATATTCTTCGAATAGTGGCAAACACTAAATGCTCATCGTTTTTCCTCTAACATTTAGTGACCGTGTTTTCGAGTTATTTTTATAAGCTTTACTTTTAATTGATAAGAATTTATAAGCAGTATCAAAATTACAAAATATTTATACCAGGGTTACACTAATCATATTCAATGATAATAATAAAATATTAGATACATAAAGTAAGTAGTTGAAGTTTTAAAATACTGACCAACAAATATGCATGGGCATACGCGTTAATATTATATAATATTAGTTTCAACGAAAAATTACACTGATGAAGTGAAAACACTTCATTAATATTTCAAGAATTTAATGAATAATAATATTATTATTTATCATGTAATATAAATAATATAATGATATTGAAAAAGTTCTTAGACGATTTTATTATTTTATAATTATATTTTTGTTAGAAAACTAAATGTGGGCAATATGTAGCAAGTACTTAGTAGGTAGTAATTTTATTGAGCCATTGTAATATATAACTTGAATACAAATTATAACTTGGAAATTAATAATTGAAAATTAGTTTCTTCATTTGAATGATTAAATAACTATATTTTTATTCTCGTTGTGCAATTAATATGAATAGGGCGTTTAAATTTTTAGAATAACCGGCTTATTAATCATACAAGTTAGGCGTTCATGCTGCAAAATATATTTATGTCTTATAAAATGTATCACCTAGCTTCCAAGGCGTCATTGATAAATAATCTTTATATAATTATTTTGTGAAATTGCCTATCGAGTATAGAGTATCATTCTATCATCCTTCAACCAAGTGGTTTCTATTATTTGAATTATTGTGAGTAATATTGCATGCTAACAAAAGTTTACTGAACTAAAATAAATAATCGAAAATTTGAAAAGTATTCTACAATATTATTATTATATTATTATTCATACAATTTATTAGCTTTAATTCTGTATACTGTTTTGGAATTTGGATAGTAGTGTTTATTTCTGCTCACGGTTGTTTACAACTTATAAACTATCAAATTAATAGTGTTGGTTAGATTTGTTTTGTTAAAAAGAAGACATTTAAATATATTGTTGATTTAACTTTAAGCCTAATGTTAAGTAATAAGTAATTGTTATTTATGCAATTAAAAATAGAAGAATACGTTTTAGTTTTAAAACTAATAATTATTTATTCATAACATATTCACTTATAGCATTCAGTATATTTTACTATTTAAATTATAATAATATCATTTATTTTAAGTAGATAAAAAAAACTGACGTTGTCAATACGGTTATAAATTAGAATATTTTATACAACATATTCGATGGATATATTACATTTTAGACTCGATTTATTTTTAGAATGTTTTGAAACTATTTCTCTTATCCTGTCCTATAACGTAATGTCCTGTAACTCCCTCGGCAAATACGTAAAACAAAAAACGCCCTAGCACACACTGTCACCGATAACTTCCTTTTTCATTGTGTACATATTGTAACTGATAAATACAATTATCTGATTCGATGTTTTGCATTCTGTTTATTTAAAACGTAAATAATAAATATCGATTATAATTCAATAGTTTTATATTACATTGTCATTTGTCACGCAGACGCAGTTATATATAAACAAATATTAATTATTTAATAATGAGTATACATATAAATTTTATATACTCGTATAAAATGCTGACTTTGTACATTTTTAACAATGCTCAATATTATGAATTATATTTTATCGTAATTGTCTTCGGTCTGATTGTTTCAAAAAATTGTTCGATTCATTAAACGATTAATATCAATGGGTTTGTAGGTACTTATTGTAATGCGACACAAGCTGTTAAACACTTAACGAATCCGACCGAGCAAAGGGGTCTTGACGTGACGTGATACGCTTACAATAGGGCTTGAATTGGACTTAATACTCGCCCACTTTTGGGGATCAAGACCCGATGCGGGTTCGGATTATGGTTGATTTTAAAGAGTGCAAAGGAGGACTGTGGTTCGGGCCAAAAAAAACGCCTCTGATAAACCAGAACGTTAATAAACTTTTTATCTTCGTCCTACGCCGTATATAGAACAGCAGATTACTTGTCTCCTTATTATTTTTTTTTTTTTTGCTACATTAGAACAACATGTGGGATGTAATATGGAACTTATTATTACACGTGTTATTTTAAAGGGAGTTATAAAAACAAAAAAACAAAATACATTCACGGACACACGGAAATATTACTGACGAATAGACAAATATAATGTCGTATTATAAATAATAACGCATATCATGTTAACTCGAATGTGCCATCCGTATATGAAAATACAATATTTATATTATTGCGCTACAGGCATTTTTTTAGGTAGGTACATACTTTAATAATTATAATGTATAAGTACATTATGAGTTTGTGACTATACTTTAATCCAGATTCCGAAGAATACACATAATTTTATGTAAAAATTATTGCATTGTTGTTGTCTAATATTGTTATATATTTTTTTATAAGGAAATAATTTAAACTCAAACATTCCAGTGTATAATAGTATATAGACTAGACAATTCCGTGTAATACTTGATTGCCGTGGATTTAGTTTGTCCTATTAAATTATTGCATTGTTGCTTTTGCTAAAACGTTCTAATTCATATGAATGCCATTATGTATATTTTTCTGAATGAATGATTTCCTAACAATAATAACTATTGGAATTTTACCTTACAAAACATAACTATACTGTGTAGTGTCAGTAAATTTAATGTTGCACACAATAGTGGTTTGTGGGTTGTGTATTATTATAGACAGTTATTAGATTAGACATTTAGATATTAAACCTCACGAAAAACCAATATTCAGGGTATCGAGCCGGTCGTTAAAACTGCAAATATTCCACTCTCCATTAGAAAACACTGCGAGGTATTTTACTCTGATTGTAATTTAATATGCTTGACAGTGCTTGGTGTACCTACTACCTATAGTTATTTTTAAGTCGTCAATATTGCAACAATATTATAATATAAATTAAAATTATCATCACTATTTAGTTGCTTTCTCATCAGTCTACGTTGATTTTTAATAAATCGCCAATTCTTATGAAATGATTTAAAATATTCAAAGTTTTCAATTATTGTAATATACTAATATGTATAATTATTGTAACATATTTTCTAATAAATATAACTATTAATTACTGACATAAAGTGAATAATGACCTGTGAAGTATAATATATATTAAATACATAATTATTAGGGCAGTGTACAATTATTATTCCAAGTAAATCAAATTTAAACAATAATTAACAATTGAAAAATTATGTTTCTTCAAAATTTTAATATTAATATTTTTTGTTATTCCGCACACGTCAAAAAAATAGAACATTGATATTTCGCATATCGTCAAAATATATTTGTAGTCATATTCTCCACCATGCCTAACAAAAAATACGTAATTAGGAAGATACAGCGTTTAAATTGTATATTTTGAATCGTGATAAAAAAGTTTAAAGTAAAAAAGTCAGGGTAAAAATGTCCAAGGTAAGAAAGTCCTGTATATATATGTTATAATATTTAAAATAATTAATTTTAAAAAAAATTTAAGTACTATAATTAACCATTATATAGGTACTTAGTAACATTATCGCCGTATGCATAATATATTATAATGATTTCTCAGTTTAATTAAGTATTAACTATTTAGTTAACTATCCTAATAAAAAAAAAATCCGGTTTATATGAATGCGTAACAATTTTTTAAATAATATATTTAACCGATATATTTTGCTAATATTTCGGCGATATTGGTACCTACAAGATTATTTATTAATTTCGTCAGGTAAATAATTTAGTTACAATTTATATTAATACTAATTGGGAGTTTGGTTGCGTTTCATATCATATTTTTTCTTTTACTTAATTATGTGTTCAAGACTTTTTCTCAATGGACATTTTTTCCTAGGACTTTTTGGTAGTATACCATATATTTTATATGGTTATAAAACGCACATTGAATATTATCTATAATTTATAATTATTATATTATGTTCAGTGTATACGCATGTATTTAAGCCACTGATTGGATGAATGGAAAGAGAATCAACTATGGTTCAACAAAAACGTATATAAATGTGTAGGATAAAATAATTCGGACGTTGTTGTTGTGTACATAATACATTATTATAACAATACCCTCTCTGTGATCCATATACGTTAAGATTCTCAGTGTATAATATAATATTATATCCTACATAGTATATACATTTGAGCGGTATTCATTGTATTAACTACCTATATTATGTATACGGTAGATCCTGCGGGTCATGTGGGATGACATTATAATATCCTATGGGAAATAAATTCAAAATACGTCAAATTATGGCCCGGGGTAAACGCCCTTATTAAATATGCAATATCCATTAAAACCACCAATAAATCTCTTTACATTTTAGACAGCTAGCCGCGAGAATGTATTATTGTGTAAGTATATTGCTCGGGGGTTGCCCAATCAGATACAGGAATTGAGTGGAACTTATATATAATATGTACTATATGCTATGTGGTATATGCAGCACTGTCCTTAGGTATATGGTGGACAGGCTCAAGACCTAGGCCCGGTGTTGAAAAAAAAAAAATGGGTGATATATAGATTCAAAAATTATCTTGTTTTTTAGTATTTAAAATGTTATGTTTTTTAGAGAATTGCCATTTTAAAAATACTTGGAAGTATAGATGTATGTTCGGATTCACAATTATTTTCGCACCAGGCCTAGAAAATCCTTAGGACAACCCGTGCATAAAATTATTAAATAAATTAGTAAGAGTATTCGCGATATGTACCATAATAAACACGTAGTTAAAACAATACGTCGCCACGAATTGTCATATAGTGCGTGGATGTTATAATTGATCTATAGGTGAAATACTGAAATATATCCATTAAACATGACGATGGAAATTACAAAGAGATCGCTCTTGATCACAGTTGTACGGATTGTTTGTTGAATCTGTGGTGTTTTTAACCGAATACGACAATTGAGTGTTTCGTTTTTATGTATCGAAAAATAAAACGAAAGTACACCACACAATTATTATAATAGTATATTATAGCCGTTTGACCCTCGAAACACGCGGAGCAAGCGGCAAGCGCGTTCCGTCGTCTCAAGGCTTCTCTGATGCAGTGGCGGTCGTGTTCAATATAATAATAATATAATAGGAATCTATACTACTTTATCTATCACTACCTACCTACCAGTGCTTTACGACGATAACTGATAATACTTGCTAATTACACGCATAACGTATAACTAAAGGGTGATTTATCAACTTGTCACCCGTCTGATATAGGAAATTGTCTGGTGACGACGGCGCCGCGAACGCGGTGTATGGTGCGTATACGTACTGACGTATACGACGAACGCCTGCAAAAGTTTTCGAGAAAACAAAAAAAACCGTCGTTTGACCTCGACCTTCGCACGACGGCGTATTCGGGGTGTCCAACTACAACATAGGTCTTATATTATCATCTAAAACTCTAAACAGTGGTTTTATGGATACCCTTTTAGATATTTTAAAATTTTTTTCAGCGGCCCCTTATGTTTAAAAAAAAAAAATTGATTGATGAATTCTGAATATTACGTGTAAACACCAACTGATTTTTAATTACTGGTATATTAATATAAAATTAGTATTTTATAATTAATGGTAATATACAATTATTTCGTTTATATTATTTAATTCATGTATTGTAGTGTAATTGAATGAATTTGGTACATTTTTTACTACGTAGTCTAGCCATAAACAATCATTTAAAGTTCAACCAAAAAAAAGTTTCGATTTTTAAAAAGTTTATACTAATGCAATTTTAATACGGTTATCTAACATACTTAAACATATAATATTTAATTCATGTATAAAATTGGTAAATACCTTTACACAATATAAAGCTACTAGATAAAACTAAAATCATTAAACATTATTAATTATGTAGTACAATTAGTAACGGATGACTATTGTTATAATTTGATATACATAATAATATAATATCTACTTTATTTATGCAGTGACCGCTAGTAGTAATTTGGTTTTTATCTTCTTGAAACTTGAAAGTGTTACTAATTACTATGTTTAATAACTAAAGGTAATATACAATATTATAACTTATTTATTTTTAGGTCTAAAAATAAAATGATTGTACCTAAGGTCGTGTAAGTTTTTTATGCGTGGTTGGTACACTGATGTAAAGTTGTTGTCTTGTAATTTGTATTATTTCCATGTTTGATTTTAAAAGTGAAATTATTTTGACAGTGAAAAGCATAGAAGCTTTGAAGAATAATTGTATTTTACTGGTAATTTCGTTGTACATGGGTATTTGGAGAGTGTCCTCGTCTCCCTCTAGTCCTTTATTAGAATAATTTTTCAATATTCCACTTGTAATATAAAAGTTTATTGCGATTTGCGACCCACTGGGACCGGACACGATCCGTATACATTCAATAAACACCACTGATCTGCAAGGTTACCGCAGCGAACGCGGTGTATACGCGCGCACTTCGGCGGCGGCGTCTCGTCGTAATTGTGCTGTATAATATAATATACAATAATAATATTATAGTAGCAGCAGTAGAGTAGTAGGCGCGTCATCCCCGTCACGGTGCGGCGGCGTGTGCAACGGGCATACACACACACACACACGCACGCACGCACGCACGCGGACGCGAGAAGGGGCCCTTTGCCAAATGAATGGGGCACGTTGACGACGACGACGACGAGACGATGGCGTGCCGGGTCCAGGTGGAGCGGTGGCGAACGGTCGCGGAGTGTGGCGGTGCGGTCGGCGCGTCATGGTGGGGATGGGTAGGAACGGCTGGCGGCGGTGACGGTTTCACGGATCGCGCATCTCCCTCGACGCCCCTCCCGCCGACCGATGGACCCCCACTCCGCCGACACGACAGTCCGTCGCGCCCATCGACGCCGTTGCATGCACGCACGCACGCACGCACATACGCACGTAACGAAACGCGACGGAGAGTTGCGCATGCGCATGGCTGAGAAATGCAACACCGAGAGTCCGGCGGCATGGCGTGTTGTCACACACCGCTCGCACACACACGCGCAGAACCGACGACTACGATCACGAGTACTACTACTACTACTATTACGTTACGTCGTTTACTTTTCTCGGCAGTCGAGTGGACGGAATAATATTCACAACAACAACCACGACAATGATAATAGATTGATAAAAATTAATGCGAAATTAAATAATAACCATAATAATTAAATACAAAATTATTATTAATTCGTCTTTGGTAGTTTTCTCGGTGTTCGTGCTTCGGTGCTCAAGTTTGCGTGCGTGCGTGCGTGCGTATTATCAAGTGTAAAAAATAACATTTTTGTTATCGTTATCATCGCGGTCGGGCGTTCGTCGTGTCAGCCGCGCGCACATTAGTGCACATTACACACTCGCCGTGTGTGGTTCGCATCGTTGAATTCGTGTTTTTCTTTTTGTCTGCTCACAGTGTTCGTAAGATTCGCGGTGTCTGTTTGCTGTTCGTCGCGTATTTATAACCTAACAAAAACTCGGCTTAGGTTGTGCGCGCGCGCGTGTATACTATGTTGTGTTATTATTATGTGTGGCGCCGCGTGTGGTGATCTTACACGCGAAAACAATGATGTTGGTCGCATCGGCACAACAACAACAGCGACGACGACGACGACGACGGCGATAACGGAACGGTGAAAGGATAATATTCACTCCGTGCGGTGTACGTATATATCTCGATATCGCCGAGACGTACCTACCTACCTATACCTACCTACCTAGTTCGGTATTTGATTTTTTTCAAACTCACGACCCGGTATTCTGGACAAACGCCGATCGCCTTCGGAAAATGAAAGGTAAACCGTTTGTACTGTACCCGTAATAGCCATTAGGTACTACTGCTGAATTTGCGTCGATCATATTATATAATTTTAATTTGTATGCATTTCGTACGTTAAGGATAGGATTTATTGTGTGAGCGCGCATGCGCGTCCGTGGATATGTGTGCAATCGTCGACAGAAACAACAGTTTCGAATATCATTATCATTATTATTATTATCATCATCATCATCACCATCATCATCATCATCATCATTATTATTATTATTACACACGTACCACCTAGTCGTCGTCGTCGTGATATACAATGTACTTGTTTCCTCCGAGACGAACAACGAGTGACGACGTTAGGTACGCGTCAGCGTTACGACGCATACAACTGACGAACAATATTGGTAGATTACCGTCTATGATGGTGTTGGTGCTATTCAATTCCCGTAACATCTCTCACCGCGACATGTCCTCATCAGTGTGCGCACAGGCGACAGACGGTCGAACGGTGAACAAGTCGTCTGTTAATAATAGACTGCCGAACAAAACGATAGCATTGCTATGTCGCTAATTATGGTGTAGAATGTGTAGATAGTTGGCCAAACTACGTGATACCGTTAAGTGATAACCACCGTTATAAATAGGGCTAAGGATTGTGTGGCGAAATAAATGGATAATAAAGTGTCTAAGATTGCTCAGAAAATCGCAAAAACAAATTCATTTGTGAAATTTTAGCTAATAAAATGATATTATATTGAGATTATAAAACGAATTACCATGTAATTGCCGTTTAAAACATTTTCCCTAAAACTTAGCCTATGGGTTCTAAATGATCTTTCAGCATCAACTGATGTGTTGTAGGGAATACTACTTCATGTCTTCGCGTAAACTAAATCGTTAAAATTATTTGGCTCTACATTAATATTATGCCATTATGAATGTTCGTATTGGTGTTTCACGTAATTGTAGGTAGGTTAATAAAATACAGTAGATAATAGGAAATACTTTAAGTGTTCGTGACGATTTTGCAAATATTATCAAGTAAGCAGATTCAAGGAAAAATAGAAAAAAAGTTAACTTCATTTTAACCAAAATGATACAGTACCTACCCATATCTTATCTATGAGAATTTATCAACTTTCCATCACACCTACCAAAAACGTTTGGAAGTTACAATAAAATCCTGCCCCTGGCTTATTAATGTATGGCGTCGTTTTAGTGATGAACGCTGGATAGTCGATCATGTTTACAATGTTTCCGTTCAAATATTGCTATATATATGTAAATAAGGCTTAGGTTAACCTAGGGGTCGGCAATTAGTTTCAAAGGCAGTCCGGATGTTATGAAAAAAATGTTGAAGGTCAGAACACCCATATTTGTTTTTTGTTTAGCCAGTTATTTTAGGTCTAAACGGGGCGACAAATATTGAAAAAAATCAACATTTTAGTAAAATATTTTTGGCAGTCCACTGTCTGGATTTAAATTCAACTGTGCATTGAATATTAAAATGTGCACACAAAAATAGTCTCTTAGAAATTTTCATCTAGTTAGTTCGCTCGACTGTGGAATTCGACATTTTCAATGTTACATCATTGGTATTCATTGTGATAAACCAATGATGGGCAAAGTTCAAACCATTCCAACCTAAATAGCGTGTTGTTAATCATTGTCTGCACCGGCCTCGAACGTTTCGTTTATTTCCATGATAGTAATAATATTATGTCCTCTTCATCATAATACGAGTATAATAGGTTTTATTAGTTATAAATGTATAATCCATAAACGACTGACAATAAGTATAAAAAAATCAATTGTTTAACTAGAAATGTATTGGCTGTACTGAGATATTATATTGTAGATTAATAACTATTTATCGCTTATATCATCTTTGAATAAATTGTTTCATTACATGAATCGTGTAAAAAAATGTCGTGAGAATGTGACAACTTTATATTCACCAAAGGTACTCGTCAGATAATTTAAATAGTTTTTGAATTATATTTAAACACCTTCAAAGTACAATGATTATCTCCTTCAAATATGGATTCATAAACATGTATTATCAGCCTACCAGAAACTTAATTGTTCATTAAACGCACCACTATTTAAATATGTATAAATTGTCGAACAATATTATAGATATCACTTTATCAGTAGATTAATAGTGACGAACTGATTAATTTATTAAAAACATTAATTAAATTATATTTTCAATTGATTTTATCATATTCTTAATATAATTTGGAACATTATTTTTCCTATACATTTTCGGTGTTTATCGAGGTGTTTATAATGTCCAGACCGGTCCAGACAATGTACAATTATTTATTGTATTTATTAAGTCTGTTTAGTTGCGCAGTTATACGTATCTTAGCAACTTCTAGTGTCTACAATAATAATTTGATGATAAGTGATTACTGATTAGGTAGTGATTACTGATCACTGATATTTAGTTCATGTATTTGATGAGTCGCTCGTTTTTCAGTTAAAAATACTTTAATAGTAAGCTTGAACAATTGTTAGCAATAAACGGGGTTATCTTGCTAGAAAAAAAAAATCGTTCAAATGTTCATGCTAGCTCTACGAATCGTATCTGTACAATTTGGGAACCAATCATTCGAGATTCTTGGCATAATATGTTAATTTACATTTAATTAGCCCCGCGCGCTTATTATTTTTGTCTCGATGCATTAATAATTGCCGCTTTGTGGAGTCCGACGATAATGTGACACTGCTTACCCAGTCTGTATTACCAATTTATTGTGAGTTAGAAATTTTAAACACGAACTGATCACGATTCACGATCACCCACCTGGCTTATGTAACCCTTTCGTAACTACATATATGTTGTTAATAAGAAATAACCATAGGTAATAGGTATTGTATACGATACCAGTGAACCGTTGAGAAATTCGCAATTGCCTTTTCCATTTTGACGCACACAAATGAGCTTGTTTCTTCGATGATATTAGTAATCGATCGATATAAAGATTTTTCGAGAATATTTTTGAAAACCACAACGATGATGATTGAACTTGGATCAACTATAAAAAAACTATCGTCGAATCTAGTGCGTCATACATTCGGCATTCGGAATCTTATATTACATGCTATAATTTTATCGACAAAAACCAATTTTATGTTTATTATACATTATTGCATTCATTCTAGAAAATTGGTCACGAAGTTCACATACACGGAAATTAGTTTAAGTGACAATTTGCATTAGTCAATTCGCCACAGCTGCCGACAGTCAATTATTTTTATATAGGTATTTGTATGAAACACTCGGATGTAACATAGTGTTGGGTGGTTGGACGGATCGTGGAATATTGTCGTCGAACGGAGAAATCAATATCATAATATTATGTCGACGTAAAATTTTTGTCGCGATTATTGTGCTTTCTCTCTTTTCCCATTGTCGGTTTAAGGTTGTAAGTGTCGAGTTGAGTGATTTTAACACGATCGTGAACGTATTATATTGTCGCTGCCGCACACATTTTGTACGCGATCGACAACGATTTTAATTTAGGATTTTTTTCCGCGATCGCGTTTAAGTGCGGAAGTGAACATAACTCGTTTTGCGGACGCGTAGCGAATTCGAATTAAATATGATTTCGTATCGGAGCAATGTAATAAAAAGACGGCTGCCCGGGGAAAGCGGATTGTCGCCGACACAAAATCGCGCCAATATACCCACCGATGTAGTTAGTACTTTCTAATGATTTCTACGTGTTCGTAGTAGGTACACTCGAGCTATGAGCCATGTCTTTTCTACGTCTTGATCTCAAATGAAATTTGAAAACGTTTTGCCGGACGCGTTGCAAGATTTCTCGAAATCGCCTTTTGCGGTTTCCTGTATACTGTATACACCGCAGTGTTTTACGTGGTGTTCATTTTCGGTGTTCCCCGCATAGATTCCGCAATTATAATATTATCTTCATGTTTTACATTCGTCGTCAAAAAAAACGCGATTGGTATGCTGACTGTAAGGCATATTTTGAAGTTTGAAGTCGTTAAATCACACTATTAGTATAATTAGAAAAACTCATATTTTATTAACTTAGTTTATAATGTTATGTTTATTTTGTATGTTATGCATAAAAATTCGAATAAAAATGTGTATCATTAAAGAATATTTTAGCGAAATAGAAACAAAAGAAAAATATTATTTAATACTGTATAGTATACGTGTCATGTAATAGAAATTGGAATTAAATAAAAAACAAACATTAAAAAGAATTTTTATACAAATGAAAATACTTTTGTGATAACGTATACTTTTATACAAAAGAGTTACAGTATGTGCGGTGGTCATTGTTTCCAATGGTCTTTATGTTATTTCTCGCGAAATCGCAAACGTGTTATAATAACCTCTGGAGTAGTTCATAGGAAGTGAATCACCGTTCATTGTTTTCGATGCGCTCACTTAATATTATACACATTATACCTATAGTGGATGCCGGGAGGGTATAGTATTATATTAATATTGTTCTTGCGCCAGCTTCAGTGGTTGGTGCTTGGATGTGTTAAAAGGGGCGCGGGAGGAATGGAACATATTTTACCCGGCTTAGTAAAACTACGTACTAATGAATGAACGAAATTAATAAAAACAAACAATCTGACGTTATCACTAGAAAATTATAGTCTGCAGCAATTAGCAACACACTGTTCTAAATTATATCCACGATCATTACTTTACTTGAGATACCGTGCCACAATCAGTTACCTTATTGTAATAGTATAGGGCGGAGATAATGTTTGGTTGGTTAGAAAAAGAGTTGGAAACAATAATATTTTTAATTAAACTATTTTTCTATTGTAAACACTATATACATAACAGTAGTAGTATTACCTGGTGTTACCTTTTTTAGTTTGGGGCATGATAATAATAATTAATTTTTATCATAGTTTGGGGTGTTACCTCTCATAATTCTACTCGTTTTGTGGTAGTGGAGGAGGCGAAGAGGGGCGCTTGCAAATTTAATTGCATACGGTGTACAGTACTGTTCACACGCGTATGCCCAGTTTCTGAAAATAAAACAAAGAAATCTTTTCTTTATAGCTGCAAACACTATTTCGCAACGAATATTCGAAAGCAATACCTACCGATTAATACCTACAATCAATTTAAAATAATAATAATTCTACCGACAGTCGTGTTCTTAAACTTTTGCGGTATCGTGTGTTCGTGCGCACCAAAAGTTCTGTGGCCTGCTCGATGTTTTTACGTAACGCACCGCCTCTCCGGTTTGGATAACCGGTACCCGTTTAAAATAGCCAGCAGCGTATGTTTAATATGTAATAATATATATTACTATTATTAGTATTATTATTATAGTATACATTATATTATATACTTATCTAAACCGAAAGCATCAGTATTTACCAATTATAATACAATAATTATGTCGCGTACTCCCTTCCGCTCCACAATATTACGAATTATATTTTTTGATTCTTTTGCGTCGTGTGTGTTCGCCGTTTAAGCCACGATCGCTGCAGCCGCTGTCTGTAGTATAGTAGTACAAGCAGTGTACAGCGATATTATTATACGTGGGTTACCCACACCGAGTTTGAGAAAAGTATTGTCTATTTTTTAACTTCCATGCACGCGTTGGATTGCGCATGAAACATAAAAAAAAAGGTAATAATAATACGTAGTGGAATTTCTATCCCGCTCCTATGTTGCCGCAATAATAATCGTATCGCGACGTGTGCAGTGTATTTTTGTTGTTGTCGATGATGGTGATGATGTTGTGCAGTGTGATAATAATGATATACATATAGAACGTCATAAATCATAGATTGCGACACCATTGTAAATTTGTAACGGATCTCCTCTCGTCTCACGCCTATACATGTATAGAGGTATCTACTTATACATTATATATATACGTCGCACTGTTTTCCGGTCGACGACGGCTATCGGTGGGCCGGAAATTTCCTGCCTGACTGTAGCACATTATACTATACTGGCTGTAGAGTGTGTACAGACGGTCTCTTCTCTTCAACCATAATATATTATGTACACATGCACCTACTCTCGTCAAAGTGAGGTACTCGAAACCGTCCGTGGCGCCTTAAATTTATCGGATTTTCCGATTTTGTATACCGAGCCATGATGATATTATATAATTGAAATGCAATTATTCACAGACCACGGAACGTAGTTCTTACAACCTGTTGGAAAAAAAACGACTCAAGGCCATTTTCTTTCTAAAAAAGCAACGTTTACTCCCTCAGTTTTTAAAAGGACAAAGCGTTTGTTTGCATATGTATATATATACATATATATATATATCAACAGTCAATCCCTTTTGGTATTATACCGTCTACGAATTACTATATGTGCACAATACATACGGGAAAAAAATTATCCATGTCGGGGAGAAAACGTCTCTTATATCTAAAAATTATCAGGGATAATATGTCCATATCTATCGAATAAAATTGATCTTTTTATGACGTATCAGTACCACATGCTGCAATTTTAGACCCAAGCAATGTACAGTGTGTTAGTATTTTACGCGACGAAAACTACTAACGGCTAAACGCAATAATATTATTGTAATATCTTTGTGCTACACAATAATAATATAATTGTACAAATGTAGTATGTACAATACAATTATTATGTAGATGGGCGACTGTTTGTAATAACGGCGGCGATCTGCTGGGCGAGGCGTCACGGGTCGTTCGGCACATTCTTCGTTTTTATAATAAACGAGGTATATACTACCCGTTGTTGTTGTGTATAGACAATTTTGTTGGCCGAAATTGACCTTTTTCAAAAAAACTTTTTAATACGGACTAAACTCAAACGACCAACGGGGAGAAAGCTCTCTTGCTGATTCCGCAGTCGGTTTTTTGCTAATAAATATCATAATATTATAATTATGACGGATTTCTGCAGAAATCATACAAAATAGTTCCTATTGTTATTATTATTCGGTTATAAGCTCATCAAATCCTTGGAGACTAGAGACGAGCATAATACGGGCATTATGTGTACGAAAAACGTATGCGATGCGATAAAAAATATTTGTTAAATATTATATATTATTATGTTTATAATATTATTCGATTTTTACGTTATGTTATTTTTAACGAATTATTATGTCTTAACTACTTTGGAAAAATGTATATTTCGTACTAACATGATGTAGGTTAGGTACTATATAGCCACCGGGTAAACTGATACATACTAAACTAATATATTATATAATTTAATAAAACGATACATATCAAATAAGACGTATCTGTACAATTTCAACAATGTCTTCCGTTTTTATTTATTAATTTATTAATTTAAAATTATTTATCGTTGTGTTGAACATAATAATATTTTATTCTATTGCTCTTGTTCTATACTCCTTTTACTCTGTTTACTTTGTTCTATGTGTGCGTTATATGCTCCTATATGATTATATAAATGATGTGATTAAAATTTGAATTTGAAATTATTACATTTCTAATTCATATTATATTAAGGAGGGCGCATTGCGAGACAACACAAATGAAATGAAAATAAATTGAATTATTACGTTGGTTATTTTGTCAATTTATTTCCTTTGTTATTATATATTGATTTTGTATTTATTTCATGAACTAAGCGCAAATAATTACGAACGAAATATTTTGACCAAAACCGCTTTTTTCATTGAATTAATTTTCAAAATTATAAATGCATCATTTTGTATATTTTGTTTCTTATTACTATCTACCTAACTAGAATTATAAACCTAAACAAATTTATTAAAAATAAATGTTATTGTGTTTATTTCTTCAAAAACTGTAAAATACAAAATTAATAATTATATTTACCTACTAATTTTTATATTATATTACTTATACAAATTATCTTTTTCCTATTTCGGTAATATTTTAATTATGCAAGCAACTACATAATATTATTTTACTCGGTGAATTGAGAATAGATTAATGAAAAACACAACTGAAAATTTATCCAAAAAGTGTAATTTTGACTAATTGGCGAGTAATAATAATATTAATTAATTATTTTATCCATTAATATTAATGTTTAATTTTAACTTCTTATAATATAAAACTACCCTCAAGTTATCCATTTTAAAATTCGCTTCATAAATCTGTACTGTGTGACGGATATATTTCATGTTTCACATAAGGTTTTATCGTTTTTTCTAGTAAGTTGTATAAAATATTATATGCCACCACTTTTATTACTTCGAATTATAGCTATATATTGTGTGCGTACACTCACAATAAAACGATTATTATTTTTAAATTCTGATAAATTGATTGATGTCGCAGACCTTGTAACATAATTTTTATTTCGAATATACTTTAATTTGCATTTAATTGAATTTGAGCGTTTGACAGTTGATGATAAAAATTATAATGGTAAGCTTATAATACACGAACACGATAAATGGTAAATTGAATCGTTTTCCCGAGGTTTATTTTATAATTTTAAATACGAGCAATAAGTATTTGATTGTATAATTTGTAATGAATAAAAAAAAAACGCAAGCACGCAGCGTCCAAAGACCGTGCATGGCGCGTTATATACGTATTGTGTAATAATATTATACGTTTATATATTTGTTTATTATATATCTAAAAAAAAAAAACATGCAATGTCACCGACATCCGGGGCCTGCCACCGAACGATAATACTACCGACGCTGCAACACGATAATATTATATTATTATAAAAATGAAAAATAACGGCTAACACGACCGTTCCCTTGACGGTTTCGCCTAAAAAAAAAAAAAATACTAAAATATATATCCACCGAAATTGGACCGTACTCGATTGGCGCTCCATTGTTTCGTACACGTATAGGTACTTGTAATACATAGTTTTGCGGGCACTGGCCACCGTGGCTTTCACTACTATATGGAATATGATAAATATAATATTGCTCGGAAACGGTAATTTATATAGGCTGCGATAGGAAAATTGAAATGCCAAATGTTTCTCCTAATATCCGTTTAATTTTACAGGATGATTCACCAAGCACTCTCGCCACCATTAAATAATGAAAAATTCCGGTTTTTGAAAATTTAAATTTTTTTTCAGAATCATATTTTCAATTACTTAATTGTTTAAATTATTTAAGGAGTGTCCGGTGGCGATACAAACTTTTTTTTATCAAATTATAACAAATCTGTTCTGCTGTTAAAAGTAATTGACTCTTATAAAAAAAATTGTTTGTACATCTATCTAAATTCAGACGAATAGTTTTTAAAAATGGTCTTATAAAAATATAAATATAATCCGTAATATTGAATCTATAGTATTTAACATACTCAAACAACTTTTACAAATTATAAAATGCTGATTAATTAATATTAATTATCATAATTTTTAAAGCATAGCCCCCATATCTTCCTAACCTATAATATGATCGTGGACCAAATTCCCCTAGTTAAATACTAACTGTCGAATTTTGTACATCAACATTTTCAATAAATCCTTCTGCTTAACAGAAAAAAGGTCTTTCTCATTTGGGAAAAAAATATTATGTTTTATTATTTATATTGTCACAAGACCCTCCTTAAATCGGGGATCTTCAACTAAGTTATCCATATTTGATGCTCGCGAACACATTTTTAATCATTTAATTTATGCATATTTTTAATACGAGTGCTGCCGGTGAGATTTTTTTTGATTAGTAGGTGGGCGGGCCGCTGCTTAAAAATGTTGAAGCCCCTGCCCTAAATTGTATAAAAGTGTTTGAAAACTCAGACTAAATACACTAAAATGTCCTAAAATTAGAATTTAAATAAATTCATTATAAAAATGAAAAATGGGGATTGGCCATGCTCGGTGAATCGCACCTCGTATAATATTCTTATATCGTGTAGAGGGGTTTTTCAATATTTGGAGTTTACGATTCGGATTCCGGGCCATAACAACGATCTGAAATATCTCGTATACGTGGCGGCGTATAAACCTAATCGTAAAATCCCGATCACTTTCAATGGGTTAACGTATATGTATTGTACACATGTACCGGGTGGCAGATGCAAACACAATAATATTGCCCCGAAAAATTGTCGACGGGTGGAGGGTCGTACACACTCTTCGATCTACATAAATCATGCGCGTGCGTAGGGTTTATACAAATTCTGAATCTATACCATATTATACTCTGGCCAACAAGAGAACACGCCGCCGCGAAATCTACTCTTCTGCGCATCCCCACGCGACACCCTACCGCGGGGAACCGGTCTCGATGGCAGGGTGTCGCGTGGGGATTCGCATAATCGGTTTGTACTCTCGCTGACTGAATATAGATCACGTACAACGCGCATTCCTGTCGTATAATTGTATTATTGTATTAATTGAACTTCATTTATTGTATTCATATAATTTTATAATATTATTATTTGCTGTCGGCCTAACGGCCCTAACCCGTACCGATGTGTGCCGCCGACTGCCGGAGAAATTGTCTCTATAAACTCGATGTCGCCGCGTCTCGCGCGAATTCCTTGTCACGGTTCGCATCACGAGGCACGACAATGATTCTCTATAATCGATTCGTATCGCCGTAGCACAGTTCTCGTACGTCGCGCGACTTTATAGCATAAACTCTCATCTCACCCGTGTTTTTTTAAACGAATTCACTCTTTCGCTTTATTTTACGATGTTCATATTATTAAGCTCTCGCGGTTTACTCGATATACATTATACTGGGCCCGTTTCTCTGATGGAATGTTGTGGAAACGTTCTATGATGCACACATCACTGCACGCTCGACCGTTCCACATTATATACAGAACTGTTTACCAAGCACCCTCATCCCCACTTTTTCCTTTAATGATGAGCATATTGAAATTCAAATTTTCGGAATTTTTTAGTATTCTTAAGGACATTCAAAATACCTTTGATTTAATAGATAATTTAAGGAGTGTTCGGTGGTGGTGCAATTGAATTTTTTTTAAAAATCAAATCCAATTTATTTTCCTATAAATTGTTAAGCAGATGATATTTTTGAAATTATTATGTAAGTATGTACCTACCTATAATTTGAAATTGGAACGAGTAGTTTCTGAGTTATTAGACTACGTACTAAAGATAATGCAGTTGGAAAGATATGGGAACTTTATGATGACTTTAAAATTAAAGAAGGAAAATAATATTTTACTATTATCATTTTTAAATTTGTAGAAAAGTTTTGAGCATAATAAATATTACCTATGTCCTATATATATATTAAATATGGTTTATGGTTATTTTATAAGCTAAACAATTTTTATGGAATATTATCTTTAGTAAACAAATTTTAATAAGTAATACACAGTTTAGTAATACCTACTCGTTCGAATTTCAATTTAGATGCATGTAAATAAAAAGTTCAGGGAAAAGTTCAAAAAGATCATGTGCAGCAAAAAGGGTTGTCCTCATTTGAAGAAAACGTAATTTGTATCGCTGTACAAGACAATTATTGCATAACAAACTTGAGTTTCTAAAATGTAGCCCCACAAATTTCAAAAATCGAAATTTGAATAAACTCTTCATTAAAGAAAACATCGGGGAAGTGTATGGATGGTGAAACACCCTGTATAGGATTACGCGTCGTGTACAATAATAGTAATAATAATAATATAATATGTGCGTTCGTCGAGCGCTAATGTTTTTCCATATAATGTCGTATGTATATGCGATGATAATATGTATTCGATGGTGGGTCATGAGGGGGTGGAGAGGGCACGCCGAAATTCTCCGAGAGAGCGAGCGAGGGAATCGGCAAACGGCGACTACGACTTTTGTGGCGTTGGCGTGGGCGGGCGGCAGCGGCGGGAACGACCCTGCCCGCACCGGCACCGACGCACTACGTGCCATCTGGCGTGAGCATGCCCGCACACACCACCGCCACCACTACCACTCGCGCACCGCGTCGCCGGGGATGGGTTTAGGCGGCCCGTGCGCGCAGTGCCACCGTCGTACCGACAGTGGTGAATCGTGCGTGGCGTCCGCATCGGTCCGTCCGGGTTTGGGTCGTCGCGCGCCGCGGTCGTCGTCTGTGAACTCGCTCCGCACATGCTGCTGCTGGAAGCCGGTGCCGAGGACGACGACGACGATGAAAAAACATTCCAAGCAACTTGAGAAGCGCATCGACGACCAACGACAGCTGCTGCTGCAACAGCGGTTGCAGGGGACGGCCGCCGACAAGCGGAGACCGTCGTCGTCGTCGTCGTCATCGTCGTCGAAATGCAAAAACGGCATACTGAAAAACGAGTCCAGTCCCGAACTGTCGCGGCCCGCTTCCCGCAAGTCCAGGCAGTACTTCCTGGAACCCATCCGTCGGTGGAATTCGTTCCACAACAGCCGCGAACGCAAGTCCAACGCCGCCGCGTCCACCGACACGGCCACCCCCGCTTCGCCGTCGTCGTCGTCCACTAACAACCTGCCGTACCTGCAGACCTTGGTCAACTTGCAGCGGGAGTCTAAGAGCGCTTGTGCCCGGCTCGCGCAGTCTGTGTTACCCAAAACGCCGCGGGGAGCCGAGAGCGCACCGGTCCTCGGCGGGGCCTCTTCTACCACCGTCTCTGCGACCGCCGACGATGTCCAGTCGCCGAAATCGCTCCAGCAGACCGGCGCCGGATGTCCGGCCAAAAAACAAAACTCCAGCCCGAACCTGTTGTTGGTGTACGACCGCCGGCAACAGGGTGTCGCGGCAGGAGGAATCGGTGGCGGTAACAGCCTGACGAATTCACCCCGTCGTTCGGCCAGAAGGCCGAAAACGCCTCCTCCGCACCCTCACCACAACCAACAACAACAACAGCTAGCGGCGGCGGCGGCGGCTAATAGCAGTAGTAGTGTTGGTGGCGCGGGGTCGGAAGCTACCAGTTCTTCGAAAATACCGTTCGCCATAATGGTGGGTGACACGCCGATTGTGTGTCAAGACACCGTGCCCAGAATCAAAGCGATCCGCGCGGATTCGGTGACGGAGAAATCGTCGTATCTGGCTGTCGACTTGTCTCCGCACCGTCGATACTCGTTTTGGTCAGTAAAACGCGCTTAAAACCTCTTTTGGCAGAGCCAACCGCGCAAAATTACAACTCTGGAGATATATATTTTTTTTATTATCATTTCGGGGCGAACAAGTCACGTGTGACCAGAATGTAATAATAAGGATAATGTAGGACGCTTAACGCGCACTTTTAACAGTGCGGAGGCGTCGTGTTTGTGCAAAACCACGAACCACTGATCAGATTTTTTTCGTTTTCAAATTGGTCATTGACAGGTATAATTTGTGTCATCTATACAATAATAGTCCTATTTGTGTGTAAATGATCCATAGCCAAGCATATCGCACTTGTGGTTCTGAAATTTGGTACAGAGGTTTTCTTACACCCGAGGATGTCACCTTAATTTTTCAATATTTGCATTTTGAAGACTAGCGACAACGAGGTGATTTTTTGGCTCACGAAAAACGAATATTTATAAAATTATATATGACGTTGCACAAAATAAAATAACTAGGTATACCTACTATTATAATTGAACAGAATTTTTAATCTGAATCTTATATTTAGAGTCAAATCGCTCGATTGACTGTTTCAAGAATATTATGTTTAGTTTTCATTTAACGGAGCTTAAGACAGACTAAATCCACTTCCACTATTTAATTTATTACGGGCAACGCCATGCAGGATCAGCTAGTATAGATGTATCGCTTTCGTCACATACTCACATGATTATATTATATCATACGATATTGTATTACTCATATTATTTGTATTCCTGCTGCATAATGCATGGTGTCTTTATTATATTCTGTATTTCCTCGGTGATAAACTTGTCGAATTAATACAAAAGATGTATATAATTTTATTTTTTAAGAGACATTCTGTTATTATACGGGCAAGAGTAATAATAGAGGTTATACTGTGTGTGTGTGTGTGTGTGTGTATCTGTGTAGGGGGGGGGGGGGGGGAAATTGACACGAACGAATAACGCTAATGCAACTACTGATGATAGCTTGGGGTTTTTCATATCGAATATCTGCTAGGTGACATTTTACATCAGATATTGCATAATTTACCTATCTTTGTCGAATGAAAAGTTTTAGTTTAATAACACTGAATCGCGTTTAACTCCGATCGGGTTATTGATGTCTTTGTGGTAGGCATTCAATCGGCATTAGTCATCCACTCCTCGTTTTTTAAATATTATATATTATATTATATGTACTACACAATATTTTTTTTTTATTATTATTATTACCCATATAGGTTTATAATATTGTATATTATGTACATTTTTTATAATATATTACAAATAATGTATATGTATTTCGCTAATGAAGTTCGTGGTTTCGTAATTATCTATAATAAAATACTCGTGACAGATATTTTTTATTATATTGGTTTGATCTAGATTTCATAGTATTTTCGTTTGAATGACCTGTTCAAAAAATATGTCCCCACTGTAAATCGAATAATATAATAATGGCGTCCTTATAGGAATTTCATAAGTGTTCCGTTATTCAGAGCTCGCCATCTATTTACCCTATTTGTTATTGATATATATATTTATATTGAGCGAATATTAGACAAAACTATAAATGCTAATGGGATTTTAATAAAAATATACTACGTGTTCGAGTATATCGGTTGTATCGCGAAGTTTCAGTTCCAATTTAACGTGAATAAAATATAATAACCGCTTAAGTACATAATATTATAATGATGGTATTAGGGAAATATTTTGACAGTATAAATGGGAAAAATGTACAAGGTACCGACAATCGACCTCAATACACGCACATCGTTATAGTTACTTGGTTATGGGAAACATCGGTGGTATTTGTATGACAGTTATTAATTTTACATTGTCACTTGTAAAGTGTTTTCACGGTATTTGTTTGTTCAAATACACAAAACAATTTCAATTGGTACCTATAATACCTATATATACTTTTAATTTCTCGTTTTGGGTAAAAAATGTAGAGCACCACGAGTACTTACACCGTGGATTTGATTTTATTTTCAAATTCAATTCAATTGTGTACACAATCCTCAAGGGTTTGCAAAACAAAAAATAAGGTTATTCTGCATTTATGCTTTGAATCGTTTTACAAAAACATATTATGCATATTGATAATTTTGTTTGATTGACACACTTTGTTATACCAACGGGTAGCAATAATTATAAGTTATAACTAATTCGATATCTACAAACGGAAACATCGTTATCAATTATTTTGCAATCTCTTGGGTTACACATATTCCAACTATTTACATTTATTATTTAGCAGTTTTTTCAGAACCTATTTTTGAATAGTATCAATTCGTTGACATGTGTTATTGACTAAAATTATAAAATATTCATTGAAAATAATAAATTACTCGTATAGTTAAATACCGTCCGTTTAATTATATTTATTATGAATCGAGTTATGACGTATTGACATATTAAAATTATGACTGGTTTAAAGCTCAACAAATTTGAACATTACAACTAAATATTTTTAAGTTCTTCCGTATGTAATCAAATATAAGTAAAACATTTTTTAGATCTCTTGTCAAAGAGTTAATCACCGAGAAGATTTCTGGAAATTAAACCATAGTTATTATACCATTAATCTACTGGTAGTAATAGTAGTGGTGCTGTTTATTGTATTCTTCTATTGCGTGTTAGTGATATCTACAATATAACTCGTAATATCTGTGATTAAAAGTTAATGCATACTTCAGAGAAGAAACCCTTAGTTTTCAAGATTAATGATTATGAAACACTAAAAGGAAAGGAACTAAATTAATGTTTTCGTGCACCTAAGTCAAAGGTGTTTACTGTGCATCGAACGCGTAAATATTATTACTTTGAGAGTAAAATTATTAAGTGCAGCTTATCATCATCATGAAAATAACTGTCTAAAATTAAATTGTATATGTGATGATTATGCCAAAGCTCTCGTGCATCGATAAAGCTGAGTTTATACAAAACTTTTTCTATTCGTATAAAAAAAAACCATAACGCTTTCGTTTGTATATTTCTCTTCTCTATCCTCCCCCCACTCCTCTCGCCGCTTGGTCCCATATATTTTATATTTATCTTAATATCTATTACGACTCGTGACAATTGATCTCTTTTCGAAAATGTTTACGAGTACAGTCATAATGTACATTATACACTATACTTACAGTGTCCAAATTATTATGGTATAAAATACTATAAATGCTCAAATATATATATAAATTATAATAATATTTAAGTGGCTAGGTGTGGCGCTGTGGTAGGCCGCAGTTTCTATGTGTGCTAAAGACGGACAGGATTCCTAGGGTGTCGGAAGCTGCCGGATGGGTGAGCACCCGCGTTCTTTACAATAAGTCCTCGCCGCACATAAACATGTGTTCTTAAAACCAGCCATCACCCCCACAAAATGCTAATGACCATATTTGTCGATTCTCAATCAATAAAAAAATATAGTAATAATAATAATAATAATAATAATAGTACAATTTAAATTAGCGCCTTACTTCTGAGTTAGCTAATATGACTTACTCATAACTTGTTAGTAGTATATTTATAAATACAGTTGATAAATAAAAAACTGTTTATCTATGATGACAACGGCTACGAGCTTCAGATGAACGATTCATAATAATTATTGTCCTGCAGGACAAGCCGTTATACCGTGTCAGTATCGTGTGTGACGAGCAAGCTCATTGAGGCCCAGTTCACAACTTGTCATATCTAACAGTAAACACTGTACCACTATGCCAACCCATTACGTTACCATAACGATACTTAGTGTTTATATTTAACTTTTTTAAGACACGAACTACATTCAACATGGTTAGTTTTGAACACCCCTTTATTATTATAGAATTTTAAGGACCTGCTATTATTGTTGAATATGCTAATAAATTATGTTTATTCAGACTTAACTATATTTATAGGAAATATATAATTAATTATTGATACTGTTAATGAATCGTATAAAATGTACTTCCATTAAAGCTTGCAACTTTAATAAAGCAAAGAATATGAGGGGTCTTCTGAGTCGACCTGGACAGGTAGATATTTGGTAAAATGAAGTATATTACTATATAGTGTTATATTTAATTGTAAATACTAAATACTGTATTATACCTACCATAATAATAATCTACATATATTACATAGGTATACATTTAAAAAAATAATTCTGAATCACGAGTTAAGACTATTGCAATATCCCTTTACAAATTATCAATGCAACACATTTTAGATTCGGAGCGGAGCAATAAATGTTTTTATTTTATAATTTCGTGTATGTTTACACAAGTTATAGACTTATAGTAGAAAATTTAATCTAGTTGGTACTTTGATGAGATTGTAATAGAAAGTTCCCAGTATCGATTTCGTTTTTTTGTGGTGTAGTTCAAAAATGAATAACCATTTATAGATACAAAGTTCCTCATCAATAGTTTTATTCTGGAACTAAAAAAACTAAAAAACTTTTTAAACTTGATTTTTTTTTTAGATTTAAAATCTTTTAAAATAGGATGAAATTCTATATTTAAACGAATAATATTGATTTAAGTTATTTTGTTGAAATTCAAAAATATTTGTTGTAGGGTATATTATTATATTTGATGTATATAATGATCAATGCCATTTTAAAAATATTCAGATTAATTATATGCTTATTTATAGTTTACACCGTACTAATTAAATAGTAAAATAAATTACTGTAATAATAATTAATAGCAATATATTTATATAAATAATAGGCTGACAGACCTCTATACTCTGAATCTTTTTCGTATACCTATGCAATAATTTATCGTCGAATTAAAATTAAACACCCATGACTGTGACATACTCGATGGTGATAGGTACACTCGACTCCAAGTATACAGCAGAGTGATTACCTACTTTTATCTTTCTGAACATCAATGTTAAAATACAAAATAAATGTTAATAGACCATCTGAAGAAGTACTCGCTATAGGTACTCCTATACATAACCGCACATATTTTAATAATTATATGTACTAGAAAAATAATTATTAATGCCGATCGTATAATCGATACCTTGTCGCTTGGTGTACACAACACACACACACACGCATTCATTTATATATATGTATTATAGATTATTTCATTAAGTTTACATCGGAGTTAGTTTTTTGTTTTTATTTTTTCTCGTTTTTCAACACGTTTTACGTTTTCCCTTATCCACTGCGTATATCATATATATTATGTATATACATATTACATATACATACATAAAAGTGTAGAGAAGTACGGATATATGTATATATACATATATGACAGTTGATTAATGAAACGTGTCACACGCTTGGAATAAAATCGTTGTCTTCGATATCGACCAAACAACACCCCATCACGCATATATATTACACACTCACGCATATATATATATTCAGGATCTGTAGGTTTCATCCCGATTGTTATTGTCGTTGATTGTATGAGTTTCACGGCTCAGAAACCACTCGCGTGTGTTTAATTGTAGTCAATTTAAAACGAGCCTATTATTCACTTGATTGGCATTCGCCACTCGCTCAGCACTGTCATGTGACGTTCCGAACAAATCGAAAAATATTTCTTCATACTTACTATGGAAAACCGCAACGGATAATAGGCTATAGGCCTGTATTAACCGTGCCGGAGACACATTGTGTCGGTATTAAGTAAACGTGAGTAGGAAAATATTATACAAAATAATAAATGAGGAGCAATTTACATAAATGTGTTTCGGGACGCAACTAATTCCAATATATTCTGTTCGTGTACCGCGGGTATAGGTATATAGGTACACCGAAAAAAAAAGAATATCCACGGTGTGAGATGGACATGGTGATTTACCTGCAACCACACTCATACCCAGTTTTACTTTTAATTATACATTCATCCAAATTCCGATTTCTAAATACTTAATTTTTGTAGGCAATGTAAGTAGTGTCCAGCAGCTCTTTTTTTTCAAATAAGCCACCCTATTTACTGAAAAATATTAAACCATTGATTTTGTAAAAAACGTTAATCTATATCTGAATTGAAATTCTAACGAGTTATTATAACTTAAAATTATAGCCCTCATGACAATAGAAATTCCTTGGCTTAGAAGATGTGGGTGCTGTGATGATTTCAAAAAAGAACCTTGTAGTTCAAATTATTTAAATTTTAAATACATTGATAAAATAAATGAATATTGCATTTTTTCACTTCGAATAATGGTAATTGAATATTGATATAATATTTATTCTATGTTTTATTTCGGTCACATTTGATATACATTTACGTTATATCTGTCGGTCAAAAATAAAAATATTTCGTCAATATGGTAACATATAAATACACATTTACCCAATATTTCTATATTATTATTTAATTATATTGTGATCGACGATATATTATGTTGACATTTTACATTCTGCATGTGTAAATTACCAAGTATACTATATTATTAATTTCATCATAACAAAAAATGTAATTTATAAAATCGCTGTACTCGTGCAAAAAGGTTTTTATAAAAATTTGAATATCTTAATATGAAGTATTTCATAATTGTATATTTCGTAAAATATCCAAACATTAAAATATATATACAGTATAATATAGAGCGTGTAACAGATAAAACTGACAGAAGTAATATTAACCGACTATGAAATAATTTGTATACTAATCGGTGTTAAAAAAAAAAAGAAGAATGTTTAGTTATTTCGATTATCGTTTATACTTTTAAATGAATAAAACATACCACGCAGTTAATTACATTTGTTTGTCAGTTATAGTTGTGTTACACCCTGTATGTTAAGAGAGAGAGAGACTCACTGTCTTTGTGGTGCAGGAGAGGGTCGATCCCTTTACCCGTGACCCGAAAAGTTAGCAGCGTGACCGTGTTGCATTTCAATCCCTAACACACACACGCCACCGCCACCACTCGTTCGACCTCTCGCCGCCAGTGCCGACGTATATAATATATATGTGTGTGTGTGTGTATATACATAATTGAGTTGAAATCCCCGTCGAATTGGGTGCTTGTAACCTACGACATGTGCGATTTAGCTCTGTCCCATTCTTTTACGCTTTTGCGTTTTAGGTGTTCCGTATATACATATATTATGTCCGTAATGCGTATATGCATACGACTCGGTTTCCGACGAGTGTATAATAGTGTAAGTGTGTGAGAAGGCTGTTTTGTCGAAAAATACATCATGTGACGTGCATACCGTGTAAGCCGCGTGTGCACGTATGCTGTATACCGACTATATTATTATGTATATAATATATGTCCATTATTTAATATTATTATATTATAATATGTGCGTATATTGTCAGCGTATAATAATATATGTTTGTTGCCGCAACTATGATTGTTCAAAATACTGTAACGCAATATGCGTTTTAATCGTGTAGGAATTAATAAACGTCCGCTGTTGCAGTGCGTCCTCCCCCCTTTGACTGTACCACATTTTGCATAAGTAGACATTTTTTTAATATTATGATATTTTGTGTTACAGTTTTGGAAAACGAACCGGAAGCAACGCTAGACGACCCAACGAATGTTTCGTGTTGGAACCATCAGAGATGCTGGTGGTAAGTGATGTTTTATTTTCGTTATGATTAGTCATCGACCTCTATATTCTGTTTTATCCGTTTTTATTCTTACGACTCCCGAAATAATATACTATATCATATTATTACTATCGGTGTCGGTGGTTAGTGGATATTAAACTCATTTCGTTCTAATTGCGTACAGAGTTAAATGTATAAAAAGATATTGCACCGCAAGCCAAACCATTAGCATTAATCGGCGTGTGATTAAACAATAATGGTCTTTTTTTTATCGAATAATGATTTATAGAAGCGGCCGCATCTATATTGAAACAAACAAACGTTAATGTTTTTTAGTTATTATGCACATACATCTGCAGACTCCATTCAACAAGTAACTAATATATACCTACAGCGGTAACCGGAGGATAAAGAATGTGATATTTTATAATATGTGTGGGGTCAACAGTGCTGTAGTAAATACTAGGAAGCATATATTCTCGTCTCACTAGTTCTGTTTAATTTAATTTTGAACAGTTTTTCAACATTATATTATTTTATAATATTTTATATACTTTTGTACCCAAATAAACAGAAGTATAAAGAGTAAAAATGCTGAAACTTAATATTAAACTCAAATTTCACCTTCGGCCAAACAACCTCAAATTGAATTCGTTGACTCGTAGTTTTTCGAATATATTTTTGAATTATTATAGGCATGCAATGTACAATATATTATTACATTAATATTTAATGAGCTTTATATAATATATATTATCTACAGTTCATTTTCACAATTTAATTTGAACACTGTATAATACATTAAGTACCTACTGAAATTCTACTAAAAATCTTCTAAAATTGTATGTGTGTTTAGTTATAGATTCTGTGCGTAGTACAATGTATTGCATTTTTTCTATGATGTGTGTTTTTTTCCGTCTGTAAAAAAACATTTAGGATAGTAAATATGCTACGGTTTTCCGCATCAGCATCTTTTCTAATAGATAATTGAATTTAGCTGATACTTTTGGGAGGTCAAAATTGAAAATTGACTGTGGTTTTTGAAACGCCGGAAAATACAAAAATAAATAGACATTTCTACGCAAAACCAATTTTTGAAATAATCTATTTTACTTTTTTGGTGAAACTCAAAAACTAGTGACTGTAAACACTGAAATGTTCACCAAATACATATTATTGGACTCTTGACTTTCTTTGAGCAATTTGAAGCCTTGAGAAATTTTTCGAATTAAATATTAATATAAAAATAACGAATAATAATCGAATTATTGCATTTTAACAACTTGGTAGGGAGTATAAATCTTGTATTAAAAGCTTCAAATTCATATAAATAAATAAACAACTACGTATACCTAATGAATAAAAAATATAAATTTATCGTTAAATTTGTATTGTACAATATTTTATTTCATAAAAATAAACATGACATTTCTAATCCTAGAATGATATTTATTTTACCTTTATTCAATAGTATTAAGATAATATGTCTTACCTGAGGCCGTGAGGTTGCTCGAATATGCCATAATAATTACGTAGGTGTATAATATGATTAATGGATTATTAATATATCTAAATTTAATATCAAACTTTATTATGCTTAAAAATTAAAATTTATTCTTGTCTATACTAATTATTATCACCGAAAATAATTTATAAGTTTTTAAGATAAGAAGTTTCCTCTAAACTTAAAGTTCAAAAGTTAATCACAATTTTGGATAGAGTAATGGTTTTTGAAATTAAAATTTTGTTTGTGGAAATTTATCAATATTTACACAGTAGGTACACTTTAAAACTTCGGCTATATTAATGTTAAAATATTCTTATTAAAACAAACTTATACTTTTTATTTTTAATTTCTACAAATAATTTATTTCACCTTAAGTTGTATTATTTTAGAAATTAAAATAATGATGTTTATCTCTATGTTTAATTATTAAATTATTTTTCAAATTAATTAAATGCTTATAATTAAAAACTTTGCCTCGCTGTTTATAGTATTTTCAAGTAGGTAGTTTGTTTTTTTAAATTAATTAATTTTATTTGTTTCTCCGATCCAGTTGTACTTTATATTCATGCAATTACTTGAAACATTTTTGATATTATTTAACTGGACATTTTGTTTCATTGTGTATGTGTATGTAATTAATTTAATTAGTTGATTCATTTATTCAAATGAAGTTTATTCAAAAATTATCATTATACCTACTTAATTATTTTGGTTTTTACTGTTTCAACTTTCAAGTAATATCATTCTGAAAGTAGTATTTTGAATTTCGAATCACCGTGATCTGTCATAGAGCTACCATTATAAATTATGAACTCCACTAGGTGTAGTGTAATATTTAAATGGAATATATCTAAGTCATAATATTTAGTATTTAATAAGGAAATAATTTGAAAAAACATGATTTTATTTTTTCTTTGATAATTATATAAAAGATTCAAATGAGTTTTACTCTGTTGGTTGTCTAGCTATTTTTTTTAGATTTAATTGCGTCTTTATACTTTATGTGTTTATAAACACAATATTATATACTTGAACAGTGAACACAGAAAATAACTTATTTTGCCATTAAGCTCCTGTGCACGCGTCGATGATTTAAAAATAGATCTATTTTCATAATAATAACTACCTATGGAGTAATTGAAATCGCATGTATTCGTCCAATTTGATGTAAAAAAGAAAACTGTAAACATGCCGTTGTAATCCAAATAACTATACTAGCCATCCACTATTTTATTTTTTTATTATATTGCAACACGATGCTATATTATGTTGTTTCTATAGGACCGATTTCTTGCCCGTTTCTCCTTCGAGTTTAATTTAGTTTATGGATTTTAATTAAAAATTCAATCAATTACCATTTACCACTTTCCGTGATTATTATTTATACAGTTACACGTGCGTACATGCGGGTATTTATATTGTATGATGTGAAGCCATATTTGTTATTAGTAGATATTATTACTTAGTAGTAATATACCAAAGCAACAGTGTACTACACATTCTTCACATCAGTCGTTTGTATGCATCACAGCTGTTCAGATTTCTCGTTAAATTAATATTGGTACAAATGTCGAGGACAATAAAAAAATTGTTCACGTGTCCCTCTCATACGTCAATGACGTCGTTAGTCGTTACGCTTCAAAATTTCTCTCCTGATATTTACCAATGGTCAGTCAGTAGGAACTCAGTGTAGTATTTTATGATTACAACGTTGTATCTCAAACTTCACACCTCGGTCATAAATAATAATAATAATAACATAATGTAACTTACGTAGCGTCATTTTTTCGTATATTATTATTTTTATTCATTCTCTATGCTACTTTGACTATACTATATATTAGTATATTATACAATATACATGATAAAATGTTATCGCTCTCCGAACTCTTATTATATTATAATATTATGTACCACCTACGTGTAATATAACGCCGTGTATTTGTATTGTATTGAAATGTAATATGTGTATCATATTACAACGTGTGCAAGTAAAAATTATACAAAAAAAGGCTTTAATAAAATAATAACACACGAACTTCTCCGAAGAACTCAAGCTACTCGCGACTGAACGCTACACACTATATATAGAGTGGCGTGGCGACCCACCCACCCACCGAACGACGCCGACTCAAACTATATTATAATAATATATGTCATCTGCTCCTCCGCATAGTCTTAGCCCCCTTAAATATTTTCATAGTTTCCCCAAAATGTATATTGGATAATAAGTCACCAAAAATGTACTCTTCAGTGAGCCAAATCATTTTCTAAGAACGAGTATTCTGCAATACTATTTTTCAATTTGGCTGTTCAGTATTGAGAATACTAAATGAGATGTTGTCATTGTATTTAAGAATGACTCTATATTGAAAATAGACGTTAAAGTTGTTAAAAGTATGAGAACGTTTAAAATAAAATAAATACATGTTTATATATATGTAATGTATTATAGGTGTATATTTATATTTAATATCATTTTTAAGCAAATTTATTATTTATTAACTCAGTAGACCCATAAAGGAAGAGGTATTGACCGTAAGAAAAATGTTCATAAAAAAATACGAGGTTCTAGTGGCGCCTGTGCTTCTCTTATAGATTTTTTTTTTTGCTACTATTAGATAGATTTAACCGAAGTACCTAAGTGCTAGCAGTTTCCCAGTGTCAACACTGCTCCCCTCTGTTAATTATTCATTATAATAATACATGGATAATGCCTTATTGTGCATACTTGAATTTATGCAGGTATGTAATAATAACTGTACTATCTATACCTGGCCCCAAAAACAATATTGTGAAATATGTAAATTGACGTTTATGAGCCTGTGTAACACTGCAGGAAATAAAGTGATTATCTACGTTAAATCACGAAGATGACCCAACCTTCCGTCATAGTATTACAATATGTGTACCCATCGAGATTATAATTCGCTGGAGTTCCAACTGTTAAGTGTTCCGCCGTGTTCAGTCAACCTGTTATTTCCTCCGTTGTTGATTGCACTGATGGTGATCTGGGACCGCTACTACATAAACTATAAAGAGTTATGACGTGTTGTATGCGTTTTACTATAAGTTGAGACAGTTACTGAGTAAGATAGAGAGGAGAGGCCTACTGCTGAGAGACTTGTATAATTATATGGTCGTCATCGACAGGAGAACTTTTTAAGAGATTAAAACGTCGTGTTGAAGCAAAAAGTGTCTGAAACCCCCACCCCTCCCCGCCGCCGCAAGATAACATAGAATTTAAAAAATAAAAATAATGAAAGAAAGAAAACACCGAAAAAAAACGAGAAGGTTAAGCGCAATATTGATCCGAAAGCACCGCCGCCGGCAGTCAGCGGTAGCGACGGACACCCACGCATCGTGCCCGCCACCTCCTTTCCACCCCGCTTCATACCTCTCCGCCCACCCGTGTACTTGCCACCACCACTCGTATACTTACTACACTGCTACCGTCCACTCCTATGGCTCCTTTGACAGTGGAGGCGGTGGTACACCTCTGTCGTTTTTCGGCCCCTCCAAACGTCTCGCGTGTACGGGGGCATATGATTGACTCCTTTCGTGTGTGTGCCTGTTTTCCTCACCGCCTTATATATTATTATTATTATTATTATTATTATTATCGACGTATGTATGTGTAACAGCGGAGGGCGCGCAACAGGGCTGTGAACCACGTCATATATATATATAATATTATATACTTTACTATTATATTATGTATATGTATAGGTGTATACTCGTATATACCCTTGCACAGAGCGCGTCGGTTTTCCGGGTTCATATTATATGGGGAAAATATAAATATTATTATAACAACGAGATACTACGTTTTCATTTCGTTCTTTTATTAGTTTTCGTATATTATATTTTCGTTTATATTATTATATACACGAGTATTTATGGGGTGTTGCGTGTAATTTATTATACAATATATCTTTTTATTTTTTGTATTTCTTTTTTCGATGCCATTTTCTTATTTTCTTTTTATCTTTCCAGTGTGTCACAGCCGCCAAATAATGGAAGAATTCGAAACTTTTCGCGATGTCACTCTCTAGAATACGATATCTATATAATTTAATAGTATATTGCAGCAATGCAGCTAACCGCCACGGTGGTGACGTTGAGAGTGCGTCTAGTGACGCAACAAGGCAAACTATAATAGTTGTGTCACAGATTTAAGGGGCCCAAATTTAAGTTTTTTTTAGTGTTCTACGCTTAACATTGTAAACACAATTTGGGGTCAATCAATAGAGTTCTAACATAATTCATGATATTTGATGTACACATTTTACAGATTATTTTATTAACTATTGGTTAATTAGTATCTATATTACGATATCTGATCCTGATCGTATTAGGTTTTTCTTAAATAATATTTTGTTTTACATACTACAATTACTTATATTACCTATGTAAAAAGATGTGTTAAATGCTCAATGGTATATTTAAGTTCCAGCTAGGAACATAATATTTGACTGGCCAGCGATACTTTAAGGTACCAGGAACTTAAACAAATAAAAAAATCATATTTTTACTGTGTAAATTTAAACCATTGACCAAATCAAATTAAAGAATTCTCAATCTCTAATAATATAAGAAAAAAAATGTCATGATAAGTGTTTTACCGTTGTCACCTAAAAATGGGTAGATAGTTTGTTGTACTCGTGCAAATTTTTTTTACGATACATAGTACTTAGTATTTAATATATAGTATTTAATAATATTGTTTGATAAAACATAAATTCCGAACCCATAGATAATATACAATAATATACTCGCATATTATTGTACTATATTTTTTTACTTTGTACCTTCAATAGTTTTCTTTTATAATATACTATACATTACATTGAACCGTGTTTCGCGCAGTTATTTTCGTTTTCAAAATAATATGATTTTAATATTTATTATGAAATTTGTAAGCAACAGATACGGATATAAGCTATTGTTGGATTGGTCGGGACTCCTTAAGTCAGTTAATATTGTGAGTCCCAGTGATTAATACCCACATCCATACCTGTAGTTGTTCCACTGCAGTGGTCGTCCCTTTACACTTTTTATTAAAAATGTATGTTTTACATATTTTTGAGCTATATATATATACCGTAGCAGTATATTATGCACATCGCGTCATCATATTGTGACGAGAGTACTCCGTCGTAATCGTCAATCGTAGAAAATACTTGTGTATTATTATAAGACAGCCATATCTATGTAAAATATACTCAACTATATATATTATAACTGTGTGAGGGATTCTTTTACCGTCAACGACTCTTAAACGCTTATACATGATGATGATTCACCTACGTATATTATTGTATAGTTCCTTGCTCACAGAATAATATATAGGTCATTCGATATCGTTTATGAATTAAACATCGTTTTTATGGGCGGTGTGTACCGTGCATATTCCTCCTTTATTAGAATATGAAATTTAAGATTAGATAACTATTAATAATATACTTAATTCTTGGTACGTATTACCCATTTAATATTATGCTCTTATAAGTTATAACAAGTCGTTTTGGAAGTTTTACCCGCAGTCACTACCTATATTGTAATAATTTTTTGATTAAAAATTCACAAATTATAAAATTTAATAAATATTATTTAATTTTCGGGAGATTGATTTCACTACATAATATTATAATATATTATAACTTATAGATCAGAACTTTTTTGTAATTTTTAAAAAAAAAAATTTAACTTTGGTTAATGCTTTAATTTAACACCTCGGAATTGGTAAATTTATTTTACATTCGTCATTTTCATGATTTAGATGTGAAGTATGAACGTAGTTTTATATTCTTACAATTTTCAAATTACATTGTTCATTAAATTATTTCTTTGTAGAAAATATAGCAACGAAAATTGTTATAAACACTCGAGTTTTGTATTACCTTATATACTATTATTCTTCTTTAATTTTCATATTGACTGTTATGACGTGTTCTCAATATGCAATTTCCTTTTCAATTAATTGAATGGTTATCAATTAAAATTTCTATTGAACTTTAAATCTGATATTTTCTTTATTGTTTGAAAATATATAAACCATTCGTCGTTATTAAAAACTAATTTCAAATTTCTACATTTCAAGTCTTATTATGAAAATTGTGATGTTGGCGTATAATTATTATTTAATTACGAATTACTTATTTTACTTATTTTATTTTACATTACTTTATATATTATTTTTAAATATTTTAAATGTTTATACTTTATAGTTATTTAGACTTATTAATTAAAATGCTGTAATTTTGTTTTAAACTAAGCTAATAAGTTAAAAACAACCATTCGTTTCATTAATATAGAATTTGATAGGATTAGATACCTAGTAACCATTGATAACATTTAATATCGTAGTCTGAGCGAATTGAATGAACTAATTAGGTATACGTATTTCTATAACCCCACGTTCTTGTGGCCTTGTGATTTTTTTGATACATTTCTATTACTTTTTTAGTTTTTGCCCTTGCACAGAAATGAAAAATGTTGTTGTAAAAATTATTTTTGAAATAAATAAAATAAGAATTGGAATTTAAAGACTATTTGAACATTTTCCATTAGTCGTGTATTTTCTATTTGCCCAAATCGAAACTCTTCCCAATTGTTCTATTTTAGTATCATAAATTGAAAATCTAAACAAGCATTCAAATATGATTCAATGTAGATAAACGAATCGGATCAGTTATCCGAACAAATTATTTTATTATACTGGGTGATTCATCAAGTATGCTCACCCTCTTTTTCCTCACTAATATAGTTATTCAAAATCAAATCTTTGGAATTTTTAAATATATTTTTAACGAGAATCCTCCTCTATTTTTACTGTTAACTATGACGTAAATCTGGCCCACATTTTAAAAGAGTAATTTTTACTTTGTGTTCGGAGGATAATATATAGGTCCATGATAATGGGTTTGAAAGATATAGGAGCTATGGTGATTTTATTATTATAGTTAATAATATGTATATCTATTGACATTTTAAAATTTGTAAAAAATATATGATTATAATGAATAGGTACCTATTAGATTAGTTATTAATATCTCTTTCGTATTTTCGTAAAATAATTTTTAGAATATTTTATTAACTATGATACTAATCTTTTGAATTTTGAATTAGATACATAAAAATGTTCATGAAAAATAATCACTAAATAATTCACAGTAAAAACAGAAGGAGGGGATTCTCATTTGAAAGACAGAAGTTTGTATCGTCACAGAACACTCCTTAAGTGTTACCTACAACAATTTCAAGGATTTTAAATGGTAGTCTTAACATAGGTATTTATTTTAAAATTCCAAAAATTTGATTAATTTAAAGGAAGGGTGAGCATGATTTATGAATCACCGTGTATACGGACACACGTATATTGTACGATATAGATAGATATGAATTGTGAATTGTGATTATGTTTAGTGATTCATGATGTCGGTAGAATAATATACATTTATAGTAATAGTTTCCATAATAATTCGTCACCTCGCCTGAACACCATACAACAATCATAACAAATGAATCATCTATATTCTATAACATTCGTAATGAACATAAAGATCGTCTTATCATTCTGAACTGCAGTGAATATGGATACTTATTATTACCTAGTACTTCAATTGAATAAGTGATTCCTTCCTAAATCATTTTTATTTTCTAGATAGGTAAGTGAAACAAGTTTGATGAAACAATGAAACAAAATTTGAATGCTCAGTTATACTAAGAAATACAAAATATACCACAATAGGCGTACTGTTGTATAGTGTAATATATAGAAACTTTTTTTGTTAGCTAATTAATTTCTAACGGGTTTCCAGTCAATTTTCTATTAACGTTTATTTAGATTTTTTTAATTTACTACGGACTGTGAAGAATTGGAACGATTTTTTTTCTTTGGCTTATTATACATAACATATATTCGATTTTTTTTTTTAGTTCTTACAAACTGAATAATTGAACAAATATTCTTCTTTTATTTTTGAATAATTATTATTCATTTAAACTATTGTTTTAAAAAATAAAATGTTAAAATATTTATTATTAAATAAAATGCAATATTTCAGTGTAGATATGCGTAGGTAGTTAGCAAAGTCGTGCGCGGGCTTGGACTCAAGAAGCGTAAATAATTATCCCTTAGCGTTTACACTTTCGTGAGCAATATATAGTATATAATAGTGTGTAGGGCGGAACTGGCTAATATACATTATACTATTATAGTATTATATTCCTTTTTACTATAAAACTAATATGTGTGTAATAATATTAATTTTAGACTGCTAAAGTGACTTTTTACAATATAATGTAATATAATATACATAAAACCATAATCAACTATTTCATGTGCGTAAGTCACACTACGCGTATGCTAAGTATATAATTTCAAAAATAAAATCTTCTTTTACAGTTGTACAGTACTTATATAATTTGTACAAATGAATGTTTTCAGCATTTTAAACACTGACTAATACCCTATTAACAATTTTGTATACATATATTCATTCATAGACTTTTATTGTTATTATTTTAAAAATCTATCTCTCTGCAAGGATTTCCGTGTATTAAGATTTTTACTCTAGAGTAGTAATCCTGTCACTCATTGGTTTTTATGTACCGGAAAAATATTACAGCATAAAATTCGGGTCAAATGGGGTCGAATAATAGATACCTACTCAATCATGATTGAAGGTTAAAAGAAAAATTATATTTACTTGTTTCGTATTATTTTGTTGTAATTATTATGCTTCCTTATTTTTCTTTACAATTTGTAAGTGTATTTAAACTGCATATTTTTACTAAAAACATAAATATTAACATTGTACCTACACATCTAACATTGAGGTTCGTTAAAACATAAAACTGTATTAAGTATAAATTATAATACATAACATAGCTTAAATATGATATATGCATTTTGGTGTTCCTTGAGATTACCTATTTAATTATTGTTTACGGTTGCGTGTCAATATTACATTGTTGAAAAAAGAGGAACCCTAGACAGACAATTATTATAGAAGGTCTAAATTTCCGCTCTGTGCCCGTAATTTCTTTCCTTTTGTCGTCGAGAGATTTAAGGGTCGTGTGACGTAAATTACATATCCGGTGTTGTTACAAACGATTTTAATAAAGCGACTTGTAATGGTTAATTTAAGAAATATATTTTTCTATTAATAATTTATATTATAATTTATAGTTTTCAATATTTCTATACAAATTTATTTAGAAAAATGGTTTGTTTAATTCCATATTACATCCAACAGCCTAAGCTAATTAAAAAAACTGCACGTTTATGAAATATTGGGCGTTATAAGTAGATACATGCAAACCTAACGGATATGGGTGGCCGTATTTATACGAATTATGCGCTTGGAATATCTTTGTCCTTGTTGAACCGGTTGTGCTTCATTTTTTTTTTACATCCCACAATTTTACATATTATACAACCGCATAATATAATGTTTACACGGCAAAAACAATAATAATACGCTTAAAAGTTTTTTTCGCTGTAGAACAATCATATTATAATGCTTTGTAATTCAGTATAACCTATTTACACGTCTGGAAGTATAAAATAAAATCTAGTACCTATTCATGAAATATTATTTTTTGAGAAAATGATTATTTATAATTGTATTAGTAATAGACAACTATGTTACATTACTTAAAAATCTCAGTGTTATTCTTTTTTTAGAATTTTATATTCCAATCGCTGATAATTAATTCACATTTAATTATATTGATTCGAACAATCGATATTTTTGTATACTATTCATCGACGTTGACATATAAATTTAAATATTTGTATGGGAACTAAAAAACCTTTTAAATCAAACATGAATATTCATTACCGTCTATTGTTTGAGAATGTTGTTGGATTTTTTTCAAGACAAAATAAAACTACAACATTCTTTAAAGGCGATATTATTTTATTTAACCAAGTTACATCTTTAAATCATATTTTTAAAATAGGATTACCAAAACTTCTGGGTTATTATTGGATGTCCATATAATATACTTCATATTATTATATTCATCTTTCACGAATAAATATTTTCTCGCTGGACACTATTTAATTGAATAACATTCATTTATTAAACATTGCGATTTGCCATTCCTTAATGTATACTCAATATTGCAAATGCAATTTAATATTTTATTTTACTCCGTGCGAACTATAACGTTTACATATTAATGATTTCAGATGGATTATGCGGACTCTCAAAGCGGTCTGCGCTCGTTGAATATCCCCCGGCACACCGGCATGGAACGTGGTGGGGCGATCAACCTCGTATTCGACGACAGCGTAAGTGTTTTAAATATTATCATCGGATTTATTGCTAAAAACAACGTGAACATCTTTTTATTATAATATGGTTTCCGTGTCCTGTGTGATATAGTACATTGCTGCAATCCGGCCTGAACTATACCAGAAAAGCAATCGGAGCTCGCACAGCTCGGATACCAGTTCGGCGTATTCGGGCAGCGACACCATGACCAGCGTGCATTCGGGCAGCGTTTCGGTAGAGGCGGACGAGGTGGACCTGTCGGGGCTCGTCGAGTCGATCGTCGACTCGGACGAAGACGACCTGGGCGATAGCAGCGAGAGCCTGACCGTCCGGGACACGGTCCGGGAGTGCCTGGAAAAGGACCCGTCGGAGCGGGCCGAGGACGATGTCGAGGTGCTGCTCGAGTTCACCCAGCACTTGAAGGCGTTCACCAACATGACGCTGGCCGTGCGCCGGGCGCTGTGCAGCGTCATGGTGTTCGCAGTCGTCGAGAAGGCCGGCACCGTGGTGATGAACGATGGCGAAGAGCTGGACTCGTGGAGCGTGCTGATCAACGGCCACGTCGAGGTCGAGCACGCCGACGGCATTCCTGATCAGCTGCACATGGGCGACAGCTTCGGCATAGTGCCCACCATGGAGCGGCTGTACCACCGGGGCGTGATGAGAACCAAGTGCGACGACTGTCAGTTCGTTTGCATCACGCAGACGGACTACTACAGAATACTCCACCAGGGAGAGGAGAACACCAAAAGACACGAAGACGACGGAGGCAAATTGGTCATGGTCACCGAACAAAGGGGCACGCTGGAAGCCGGCAGACGGGGTCACGTAGTCATAAGGGTAAGTTCACTTCGCGACTGTGTCGCGTGTGCATAATAATATTTACCTTGTTGGTTTATTACTGTCGCCGTACAATTCTGTCATCGCATTACTATAATACTGTCTTACTCGTTTGCGTTCTGGTTGTAGGGAACACCGGAGAGACTGATGCTTCAACTGATCGAAGAGAATTCGGTTATAGATCCGACTTATGTGGAAGATTTTCTTTTGACGCACCGAACTTTCATTAAAAACTCGATGGAAGTTGCCAACCAACTACTGAATTGGTTTAACGAACCGTCTGCGAGGGACCGCGTTACCAGAGTAGTGCTACTGTGGGTCAACAACCATTTCACCGATTTCGAAATGGATCCAGTGATGATGGACTTTGTAGAAAAGTTTGAAGCTTGTCTGGAAGAGAACAAAATGGGTGGGCAGTTGAGATTGTTAAACATTGCTTGCGCTGCAAAGGCGAGAACTAGGTGCGTTACTTTAGCCAGACCGTCCAGGGATCAGGTGTTACATTTTTCCATTTTGGGAGGATACGAGAGAGGATTTGGAATATTTATTTCAAAAGTATGTATTTTATTCAAGACTGTTTGTACGATGATAATTTAATTACAATATATTTTTGTAATATTTTAGGTGGATAAAAAATCGAAAGCTGAAGAAGTTGGTTTGAAACGAGGTGACCAAATTTTAGAAGTTAATGGCCAAAGCTTTGAACACGTTACCCATACGCGTGCTTTAGAGATCCTTCGAGGAACTACGCATTTGAGTATTACTGTCAAATCAAATCTTTTAGGTAAATATTTTAAATTACTTTTAATATGTATTGTTATATTTAATTACAATTACAATTTAACAGTGTTCAAAGAAATGCTTGCAACTCCTGATAACTCACCTCGACCAAGAGGTCGACAAAAACCGTCTGTGGAAATCGCTCGTCTTCAAGACGATCCACGGGCACGGCCGTTGCTCACTGCTCATCTTCCTCCGCCTATCCAACAACCCATTAAAACAAACGCATCCAACACTTCAAGTGGCGGAGGTTTTATGACTCTAGGTCCCAAAAAACGTCTTCAGCGGGCTCTGATGAAAATGAATATTTTACCAAAAAATATTATAGGCGACGTGTGTGATGATAGTTCCGTGTCGGCTAAATCTGACTCTAGCTCAAATTTTAAACAGTCACATAGCCACCCGGACTTGACCTCAATATCATATCTGGACGATACAAGGGTAGCAGCAGATTATCCAGAACATGTATTAAAAGTTTATAAGCCTGATCAAACTTGCAAATACCTATTGGTGCATAAAGAAACTACAGCGCATGAAGTTGTCATGCTTGCTTTACAAGAATTCGGAATCACAGAACCGAGTTCTCTTTATTCGTTATGTGAAGTCTCAGTGTCAGAAGGGGGTATAATTAAACAAAGAAGGTTACCAGACCAACTACAAAATTTAGCAGAACGAATTGGGCTTAGTAGTAGGTCAGTCTAAAACCTAACATCACGGTTTTTTTTTTGTTTTTTTTTTTAATTTAAATTTAATTTTTGTTCATTTGTTTTTATAGATATTACTTAAAAAATGTCAGTAATACTGAAACATTAGTTGGAGATGAGCTTGCAGCTGATTTAATAAGGGAAAGTCATGTACATTTTTTGCAATTGAACGCTGTTGAAGTGGCAGTACAACTAACATTACAAGACTTTTCAATATTCAGGCAAATTGAAGCTACAGAATATGTTGATGACCTATTTCAATTAAACAGTCGTTATGGAACACCAATGCTTTCTAAATTTGCTGAAGTATGTACTTCATAGATTTTTTTAAGTAAATTTTATTAAATGTCAAAAAAATTTTAGTTAGTGAACACAGAAATGTTTTGGGTTGTAACGGAAATTTGCTCTGAACACAACCTTATTAGACGGTCAAAAATGATCAAACAATTTATAAAAGTAGCACGTACGTAAACAAAATAAATTTAATTATTTTTTCTTATTTAACTTTTATTAATTGAAAATCTAATTTTATTTATATAGGTCAATGTAAGGAATGTAAAAATTTTAATTCTATGTTTGCCATAATTTCTGGACTTGGACATGGAGCTGTTAGCCGTTTACGCCAATCGTGGGAAAAATTACCCACAAAATATCAAAGATTATTCAGTGATCTTCAAGATTTAATGGATCCTTCACGAAACATGAGTAAATATCGTCAACTAGTCAGCAACGAACAATCTCAACCCCCAATTGTAAGTGAAATCTGATTTTTGTAATGGAACACTTTTGATAAAGGTACTAATTTTTAAATTTCTTTAGATACCGTTTTATCCAGTTGTTAAGAAAGATCTAACATTTATTCATCTTGGTAACGATACACATGTAGAAAGCTTAATTAATTTTGAAAAATTAAGAATGATTGCCAAAGAAGTTAGAAATCTAACAAACATGTGCTCATCACCTTATGACTTACTAACAATGTTGGAACTTGGTGGACAACCTACATCTAATGCAATGGTAGCTTTAAATCAGCTTACTACAGGTGTAAGTGGAAGTGCTCATCAGGGAGGTGCTGCTACATTTAAAAGAAGAAAAAAGTCAACTGCCGCCCCAAACCCAAAAAAGATGTTTGAAGAAGTATGCATAATATATACCAGCTTATTAATATGATAGTTGAACATTTTTGCAGTAAAAAACTAATCATTTTTCTTTTAAAATTATTTTAGTCCCAAATGGTAAGAAGAGTCAAGGCTTATCTGGCCAAAATGAAAGTGCTCACTGATGAAGAAAAATTACACGAACTGTCAATGAGTTGCGAAGGTTCTAGTACTGGTGGGTCTATAATGGGATCTGGACCAATAAGAAAACGACATCCATCACCTACGCTTTCAACAGCTAGTAGTGCTAGTAGTGCCAGTGAAGGATTGAAGAATACTGGTCCTAAATTCGGTAATTATTATTACTGATTATGTTCTTGGTTTATTTGTGTTTTATATCCAAATAACAAATTAGGCTCTGCTTCACCACAAGCTGTGCGAAAGTTATTGTCTTTGAGTGAGCCAAGCAAAACCAGACTGCATCAGCCCAGGTACCATATGGCACCTTCTCCGGGTCCACCAACTCGCCGCAATGTCCACCAACCACCTAGTGTTCCAGCAACATCTCATGAACGTTCTCACTCAGATACTACCCCTCTAAACCCACCACCACCTTTACTCTTATCATCGGTTGATCTGAATGCTGAGAGCAGTAGCGTTACTAGTTTATCAAACCTGTCACTAAGAAAGACTGTGACATCCAGTAAGTTAATTTATATGGCCTATTAAAATTAGTACATAAATGTATACTCATTTAAAGTTTGTCCTAGCGGGTTCAGTGACTTCCAGCGATTCAGGACACTCGACACAAACGAGCGGTTCAACAGATGTTTGCATGCCTCCAGGAGCATCGCCTCCACCGCCACTCCACTTAAGAAGACATTCAGTACTACAACCTCCAGGTACTAATTTATATGCACATTTATTTTATTTTACCACTTTTACTTGAGCCAATTACTTTTATTATTATTAGCGGGTTATCAGATTGGAAACCGTCCTATTTATTCGTCAAACATGCAGATGATGGGATCATCAACCAACTGTGTGAGGACAAGACCACCACCAGCTTACAACACGAGCGTTGCCCAAATGGCAGCTAGGATGCACCGTTTAGGTAGAGCACATTCGCATGAAGGTGTCACATCGACATACTATCTACGAGATGATGGTGATGATGATGATGGTAAATATGACTAAACTTATTTTTTTTTTTATTAGTGTTTAAATATTTTTGTTAAATAATTTTTCAGATGACGAAGATGCACAAGTCTCCGCTGTATGACTAGTCAACCACCCATGATGTAAAAATTAAAATGGCCATGAACATATCAAAACAAAAATTGCTTGTATAAAATTTAAAAAATATTATTTCCATTAATTTTTAAGTACAAATGAATAATTTGAATGTATTGTGTATATTAAGATGCATTCAATGTAACGGTATAATGTTATAAGTTTTTTTAAGGTTCTTCCAAAATACCTAGTACCTAATTTTCTTTTTATCTTTTCTACCATTTTTTCAATTTTAATTCGCGCGGAATAACAAATATGTTAAAAATAAATACTGATCTAGCTATCATTTTTATTTTATTTTTTAATGTATATATATATATAATATGTATCACTATATATGTAATTACTTTAATAACGTGTTTTTTATTTTGTTATTTAATTTTACCGACCAAAATACAAATTTCAATCATTATTATAGAACGTCTAAATATTATAGTGTAAACTTATCTTTCGATATAAGGATAGAGTACATTTAATTTAAGAGACACCTATTATTTACATTATAACATAATATGTAAGGAGTCTATTGTTTTGGTCGAAAAAGTATTATTATTTTTTACGCAATTATAAGTTAACTGGTTTAGTCAATTTGTCTAAACCAATCACATTATGTAATCTTAATTAGATTATTGATTTTGTGTTATGATTTATACATTATTTTTTTCATTTGTTTTAAATTTTATTCCTAAATTTTATATTGTATATCTAACTTGAATTTTAATTTATGTATTGTTGCTACTGACTGAGTATGTGTAAATCATTCGTAAAGATTATCGTGTTTTTTAAATTTTATTTTTATTTACTTTTTACCATGACATTAAGCTATATGTATATGTTGAAACATAAACAAAATTATGCCAAATCATAATTATTACTACAATCACTGGTATTCTAAATCCTTTACACATTTAATACATCGACTTAATCTAATAGTCAAACTATGTAAGGAAATAGAAAAAAAATACAACTATCTAGGAATGTTTACAGAGTTTATTTTGACATTTCTAAGTATGTAGTTTATTTCTGGTATAACAATTTGATAATAAAAATACATTGTTTTTTTTTTAAAGTAAACATTCACGAATATCAGTTTGAGATTTGAATTTGCTAATACAATGGAGTTTGTTAACAGAGTATTATTAACAACACACAGTTGCATATTAATGGCGAAGAAGTGAAAGGTCAAATCAAATAAAAATGTTATAATTTCTTATGTACAACCAGTAATTATTGAGGAATTCTTACTTAAAGTATACATGTACCTACACAATTTCTATCTGGACTTAGGAGAAGTTGTACATGTAACTATTTTAACTTTATCACTGATCTAAAAATCATCAACAAGTATGAAAAAAATGCATTGAATGGATAGTAAAAAGTGTCACTCACAAACAATGTCTTAAACAAAAACATGTGCCATGGAAAATTGAGGTTGATGGTTGATCCCCTTCAATTGGCTTGGACTAACTGCCATTTTGAGACAGTAATACAGTAATACCCACTTATTATTACTTACGGTAAAAACTGTCGCACCTAGTAAACATTTAAATTTATACACAACAAAGTTGAATGTTTGTCTATACGACCTCAGTGTCTCATTGACTGTAAAGAGTAAATTTATTTATTTATGAATTATACTGTAAATTTGTACCTCAAACCTTAATTAGATAAACAAACAGAAAGCAAATAATGGTAACATAGTTAATACATAATTTATTAAAATAATTTATCAATGCATAATAGGTATAAATTATTATCAATATATTAGGACCAGTTTTCAAATACTTGGATTTTTTACGCCATTTAAAGACTTAAAGTGTGTCCTGTGTCGTATCCATATTTTTTTCCCCTGAAAATTGTTATTTAGAGAACTTTTTTAAAATCTTGATATATGTATACATCAGACTTTGAAAGAGTGGTTTTTGAATTATTTTACTTTGTGTAGGCATGTACTAAGGATAATAGGTTTGGCAAATATAGAAGCTATGATATAGTGACTTCTATAAAATACCTATCTATGTAGTTCCTTTGTGAGGTCTATTTTAGAGTAAGTTTGGAATCCAGTAGGGGTGGTGGTTGAACACTGGGGAAGGGATTTGCGCACGCCACTGCCGAGTTCTGACTCAGAACCAAAAAGTACCTACTGTCACTGGATGTTACTTTTATTCAATGAACACGACTTGTATTTCTTTTACAACAAATTTACTAATTTATAGGAACATCTGTATAATTATAATCATAATCTATTTTAATATTTTCAACTCTAAATAAAAAAAAAAAAAAAATGGAAGTACATATTTATTTGTTTGTCAGCTGAATATACTGCTGAGACAACTGTTTGTTATATGCTGCTTGTTCACGGACTGATTCTTTTAATTTATCCAATTGTGCTATCAATTCTTTTTCTCTTCTTAAACATTCTTCTCTTTTTTTCTTTATCTCGTACCGTTTTTGAAATACCTTGCTATCCAAAATTATATTTTTTTCTTTCATTTCAGCAACTTTCAACATTTTCATCCTGAATTAATTTTTATAATTACTGATTAGGTATAGATATTATAAAATAATTGTTATAACGATGAGATCAGCCAATACGTAATGGCAATGTGTAAATATAAAGATAATAAATAAAATATACACTGACGACCGACCTATAGTTAAAAATAGATTCAAAAATATTATTGAACTTTTCTGCTTTAAATGAATTTATTTCCGTTTGGCGTAAAACATTCAATTGAATATTTTTATAACTTTCTTCTAGTTGTTTCATTGTCGCATACTGCACACTTAAGGTTTTCTAGTAATAAAATAACAGAATTTTAGATTTACAGGTTTGGAGGGAATGTTTAATTTTTAAATGACTTACATCCAGTTGTTCGATTTGTGACTTATCATTCTCAATTTTTTCCTTAAACTCCGGAACAAACTCTATTACGGTTGTGTGAATGTTATTATTTTTATTTTTTTCATATTCCACCAGCGAAACACATTTTTCTAATCTTTACATAATTATTACAATATAATGATTTTTATTATATTTATTGATACATCTTTAGAAGGCAATTAATATGCAGATTTCGTCCACAGAAACAAAAAATTGAGTACCTAAGTCCTTGACAATCGCAAATTTGTTAGTATTGGTAACTAAAATTTTTATTTTTTATTTTTACCTTGGACAATTAAACAATACTTGTAAATTTTTAATAGTGAGTGACTTATCGGTTTTCAAATGATTTGTATTTTAAAAATATTTATATGAATAAACTTGTTAACTACCTATTTAAATCTACCGAAGTGTAGGAACTAGGAGTGCCACCCAAATCATAGGATTATAGGAAATGTTTTTTATTAATTTTTGTTGCAGATTATTATTATTTTTCATTTCCTACAGTTAATTTTTATGTTAAAACGAATATAATTTTTGTAATTACAAATAATTTATTGTTATAACAGATATATACATATTCAAATAATCGAACGTCATAATTAGACTAAAGTGAGAATACATCCATTTTAACAAATAAATTATTTGTAATTACAGAAATCATATCCGTTATATACTTTATATACTACAGTTAATTGTAATAACAAAAAAAATCTGTAATAACAAACATTTAAAAACATTAATTTACTATGATTTGAGTGCCACTCCTATACGCTTCCATACACACTGATAATATAGATTATAGACCGTATATTCTGAATGAAAAATAGGTATATGACAAAATATCAGGATTAAAATGATATTCTATTTGAATAATTAAATCATATACATGACTATAATAACGTGGACCTCTCAATAGCTGTATTTAAAATAGCTACGTTATTCGTATATGAATTTAAGTATTTAACATTAATACAATAGTATTATATTATAGTTATTTATATGATTTCGTTCAAATAAAATATCGCTCCAACCCTGATATTTTGTCGTATATTTTTTATTCAGAATATTCGGTCTATATAATCTATAGTGCCTACCTATTATGTTTAAGTAATTAAGAGTAATATTAAATCAAATGTTAAACGAATATTATTCAAATATCTTCAAGGGCTTATAATAATATAGGGTCATTCCTATGTAAGTTGAAATAAGGTTCAGTTCAGCAAATTATGCCAACCGGACTTCGACTACGAGAATGTGGGAGAGAGGTGCTTCTGGAATTCCGCGTTAACTTTATTTTAAAAATAAATAATAGTTACTTGAGTTCAAGTGGTCGGATGATGTTTTCATTGTAAAATTTTATTTTTTCTTTAGTTTCTTCGTTGTGATACTTCATAATAGAATTCATTATTTCTAAGTTTTTTCGTTTTTTCCGCTGCTCCAATCTTTGGTTTTCTAATTCTTTTGATTCTTTTTCGTATTGTAATTTAATATTCTAAAATTAATTAAGGAGAAGGTGAAACTTTTAAGAATAAGGTATAGGTATTTTAGGATTCAAAATAAAGTAATTTAATAATCTATTATTAATTAGTATGTATATCAATAATTTATAATCTATACTCTGAAACACTTTTCCAGGACTGTTTTGAAATATTTCGAAATATGGGTTCTAAGTATTCAGCTATGGTAAATAGACATTCAAAATTTTAAATGTGGATAAGGTATTTACAGAATAACGATCTACATATATGTAGTCGATGATAATATTGAAGGCAGGTACTAAAATAGTAAGATATAGAAATTGCATTAGGTATAGATAGTGCATAATTTTTTTTTTACTAGTTAGATACCTGTAGACTGCAATGCATAAGTGTATAATATTATATTTATACTTTTGTGACACTGACCAGTTAGCCTGATCTTTTAACTGCTAACATTCAACATAGGTACTTGATACTACCCAGGTACACCAAAGCTCTTCGCCTCTCTCCACACCCTCCTATGACTATGTTTACCCAACCTTCATTCTTTCAAGTACCTAATACATCTAAGGACTAAGACCTATAAGCATTTAATTATATAGTATGCAATATGCATAACCATGGTTAGTATATTGCAGACAGGTAGTTAAATAAGTAGCAGTATAGTAGCATGCCGATTGCCGGTTATAACACGATTGAGCATAAAACCCCTTTTTTACTACACGATCGAGCAAATTTGTCAGCGTATCAAAGGATAATACATGGAAACACAAAAGAAAAAAACACAATTGTGTATAAAAAAAACTCTGCGATGTATCTCTCTCCAATTTTTAATTTTGAACTATGTTATACAAAAACTATTTATTTGAATAATTTAAATAATTCAAAATATGGTACGAATTAAAAATGTTCGATAAAATTATTGTTATATTATTTATAGTATGGACATTTTTCTAACACACAATGTGAGTATGTGACACGACTTTAGGTGATCGATCGCTACATAAACTGAATTAATTCTATAATACATCTGGAATTGTTGCTGAATATTAATCTTAATTTTCTTATATTTTTACCCAGTGCTAAATGTTTACACCTTAAAATGTCACATCTATAACGATCAGTATAGAGATAAAAGTATAGATAAAACTAATATTTATTACTCCGGAACTAACTAATAATATTGTCGATAAAGCTGGGCTCGGCTAATGGCTCGCTGTTCGTTTAAGTTGAGCATCATCAATCATAATGATTCTTGGTGAAACAATAATTGAAAATAATAAACTGCAACATTTCGACAATGTGTACATGGCAACATCGCATAAAATATTCTATGCTCAATCGTGTTGCTAAAAAGGTATATGATCAGTCGTGCTTTACCGAGCATGCCGAACTGCCGAAGGGTCCAGCATCTTGCACCCCCGACAGCACAATTATATTTAATATAGGTACCTACTAGTACTAAGACAAATTTTTTTGTATGAAACATTTGTTTATTTACAAACCTAGGAAATAAATAATAATTTAAAAGTATTAGATATTACAATTTAATATTTATAATAGGGTTTTAAATCCATATATAAATGTATTTCTGGCTTGAATCTAGCTACAACTATAGCTAGCTTATAGTTGTATTATAAGTATAAGTATAATTTAAAATATAAAATAATTAATCTATTAAAAAGTAATATTATAATATAAACTTGATCATTAAATAAACATGAGTGTAAATAGGTACCTCTAACTGCGACTGTTTTTTTTTAATTTCAATTTGTGCGGCCAGTATGGTTTTATTTTTATCAACACAAATGATATCTAGTTTTTTTATTTTAATATTTTCATCTTCGATTTTTCGACGTTTCATGATTATTTCTTTTTGATTTTCTTTTATTTCATTTTCAATATTCATTAAGTATCCTTGGCTATTTTTTAAATAAACTTTAATCAGTGATGATAATAAAAACAAATTAAAACTAAATACATCCTAATCTTAAAAGATTGCAAACAATATATTGTTTATTATACTTATTACAAACAAAATAATTGTTGACGCTAATAGTTTAATTGAGAAAAAAATGTTAGAATTTCAAAATGCTCATAAATTGTATACAAATCAAAATATCGTAAATGTTCTTAGATTAAAGTTTAGTAGGTAATAGGTAATTTCACAGTACAGGGTTGGTTCTGCTAAACGTGCATTTTCTAAGTTGCGCGTGGTTCAGAGTGAGAGAAAACAATAATGGTGCGCCAATATCCTCTTGTAGGAATTCAACATTAGAAATATAAATAGTACGTGCGTTCAGCCTTGTAATTTTGTATTTCGCCATAATAATAAATTAATAAACGATAGTTTGATCATTGATGTGCTTGTGCCACGCCACGTACCCACATTTACCTTTCTATACTGTAACGCGGAACTTCCGCATGTGGTTACTATCGAGGAAAAATATGTTTTTTTTCTAGTTAAAAGTACTGCCTACCTATGCAGGCATATAACCATAAGCCATGTATTAGGTAGGTAGGTACGTTAGATTGATGTATTCGTAAGATTTCTATAAAACTTCTGAAAACAAATTTGAATTTATCATTCATATTACTCTAGAACAGTGGTTCTCAAACTTTTTTTTTCAAATACCCCACATGTGTGTTTTATTAATCTGTCCTGTTCTTGTACCACTTACGTTTGTTTAAATGTTCAAACACAATATTAGTTTATTACAAATATTCATTTATTTACTATCCATTCTACCACTTAGTGACCTTTAACGTAGCATCATGTACCTAGTCTTCCGCATACCAATAGTGGTTAGGTTAAGTTTGAGAACCGCTGCCTTAGAAAATGTCTGAAATAAAGATCTTAAAAATAACTAATATATTTGGGGAGGTTAAATGTTTAAATTAAAAAAAAAACTGTAGGTACCAATAATGTCTGTTTGCAATCCCCTTGAGACTTAAGACATACAAATATAATTCTTATATACTACGATATAATTACTTAAGCATAAACGTACGCAGACTTATGTAGAAGATGAGTAAACTATTTTTTTGACCCCTATCACACTGCACACCTACCTGCACCTCCCTCAAAAAATATACATACCACAGATATTTACAAATATTTATTATATATATCTGCGATAGTGTGATACAAACTAAGAAATGCACAAATAAAATACACACAAACAGAAAATTAGAATGTATTTGCGCACATCTATGTCTTAACAAAACTTAAGTAATTTATTAAAATGCATACATAAATATAAGCTAGGTTCTTAAATATAAATATGTAATTAATAGTATTTGTGTATTTAACTTGCAGCTGTTTATAACTAATAACTAGAATAATGATGTTATAGGAGAGGGCGGACTTGGTGAAAATTGGCACTCTATGTGCAGTGCGATCTTATGCACACCAAATAATAATGAATGATGAATCTGAAATCTGGATGACTGTATGAATACATGAAAAAATTTTTCATGCTAATTACTGACAAATTTATTCATACCATGTAATAAAATTATTATTATTGTATCATACCTAATTAATAATAATTAATAAATACCCCATAAAGTAATGGCTAAATGTCATTATGTCAATTGACCATTAATAAAATAGTTATTAACTTCAAAAATCGAATTATGGACAAACCATCAACCAGCAATAAATATAAATGGTGCATAAATTATTGTGTTACACACGTCACTCATACATGAGGGCATGAGGCCTTCAAATGCAGGAGAAAGGGACTTGCCCCAAATCAGCCCTAATAAAGAAAATAACCTACCAACTTCTAAGTTGCTATTTTTATTCAATTTTTTTAGCGTATTAAAGAGAAAGTATTACAATTTAACCTAAAATCTCTAGATAATACATATAACATATATATATATATATATAAACTTATAGTTATAGAATATATAGTAGGACAGTAGGTATACTATATTATGATAATTAATAATAAATAATAATGAGATATTAACTCTTAAAAAACTTAACCTGTGTAGTAGAATTTCTTCAGTAACAGGAATCTTATTATGTAACTCATTTAAGTATCTACTTTTTTGTTCAGCTATTATTTTAACATTGTTATATTTTTGTATCTGATTAAATATGCTACTTATAATTTTGGAGCTTTCACATTTAATATTGTCCAAGTCTTTATTTATTTCTGTATTAATGTTCCCCATTTGAAATTGGAGGTCATTATAACAATCAAATTTTTGTCTGTTTACTTCAGTAAGTTGATCAATACTTTTATACATTTTTAAAATTGTTTCTCCCTCCCAAATTAAATGAATTTCTAATTTGAGACATTTGGCCCTTAGTGACAGACTTTTTGACACTGACTCAACTATAGCCATAATGTTATTCTTTACCATTAACCTATATTATATCAAACAATTATGTAGATTATAAATAATAATTTATTACTAAGTATTTACTAGATATTTAATTTATTAAATAGTTTTCCATTGCTTATTAGTTATTAATCAGGTGGATAGGTACTCATTAGGTAGTCATTAATCAATAAAAAGATATTTCACTACCGAAGCAAATTTGTGTTACTTAAAATATTTTATTAACTAAATGGTATACCTGCCTATTATATTTATATAGATTATAGGTATTCAATGTGAATATAATATAAAAATTAGACCTAAGCTAATAAATAATAATGATAACTACAGTCTACAATAAAAATACTACATAGAATAGGTAAATAATAACTACTAGCCACAAGGTAATGATTAAAAACCATTACTGCACCATGACACTACAAAAAAAATTGAGAAGTGGCAAAAGACTCATGGTATTTACTATTTAGGTGCCTACCAATAGAATCCCCGCGGCCCGCATTATAGATGTTATTTAGATTTTACGGAAATGCAATTTATATTAATTACAATATAAAATACATATTTCAGAGTTAATTACATTTTATATGCTCCCTACAAAATAAATGTTTAACATACATGTTTTGTTGATATTTAAATATCAACTTGCGGGCTTCATTAATCAACAAGACATTTTCATCATTTTTTTTTAAAAGACTTTCTTTCCATTTGCAAAAGGCATTTTTTATTATGACATCTGTGTTATTGAACTTATCAATTTCTTGATTTAGTATATTCTTTTGTAAATTTAATTTCTGATAAATGTCATTAGTTTGTTCGTCAAGTAATAAGCTAATACATTTTTGATACATTTTATAAAATGTCCGAGCACAACATACTGGGTTTTAAGTAATAAATTAAATTACTCTGTTCTTAAAGACTTACTTTTCTTTATAATATGCATTCAAAATATCTGTAGTTGATCTAATTGATTTTGTTACGTCATCAACTTTAAAATTGATTTCAACCTCAAATGTTTGCATTTTTTGTTTGTAATAGTCTTCATTATTTATTATCCACTTTGACTGAATCATTTTTGTATCATCTTTTTTATAAAAAAAATAATTATATCTATTGTTTATTTTTATAACTACTTAAAATACTACCGTAAACACTTTGAGTTGTATGATCTATTTTGTTTGAAAATAAATTATTTTTAGTATTATTTAATATTGTCTGACAATCTGTTTGTACCATTTGTATGTACTCATTAATATCATTACTTATCGATGGATCAAACTCAGTATTGATACTAGATTGTTTTATATCAGATATTATTTTCATTAAAGATTTCACTTTTAGTTCTAGATTTTGTGCCAATTCATTTCCAGAAAAAATCTCATATGCAGCCATTGCAACAAAAACAAAAAAAAATATATATACCTACTTTAATGTTGAAAGAAATAATTATAATTAATAGATAAATAATTGTATTTTTATTTAAATTATTAATGAGCTGTATGATATTTCATTGTTTTAATTCAATTATTGTTGTTATGAGCAACGATCAATCATTAGCATAATAATTTTTAATTTAATAGTATAACTGTATGAATGTAGGTTTTGTATTCTATTTATTTAATAGTTTTTTATTCATTGTATATTTGTGTACAATACTACTAAACAGTAGTAATAGTGATTTTGAATATTTTGATAAACACAGTTTGATAATATTTTGGTAGTAATTAAAATGCCCGTTTAAATATTTTAGATATTACTTTTAAAAGCATCAACAATTATTTGTATGCATAAATTATTTTATTTTTCATAACTGTAAACTGTACAAATATATTTAAATCTAAAATATCACATTTGAGTAAAAATTAGGTAAAATAACATTCCTAAGATCCAATTAAATTGTACTTGAGCAGCTGAATTTCTACCTGTACTAAATTTGTCAACAATATGTAACTTCCAGCCCATATTGCTTTGAACAAAACTATGGTAATATACTATATCTGGCCAAGAAGAATTTGGTTTAAATTCCAATACAGCTGGATCTCCTAAAATACATAATCATTTTCAATTTTATTAAAAACACAAAATTAAAATATTTGCTTTAATTTACCTGGTTCACATCTCATATCCAATGATTTATTAAATTCTTTAAATGAAAGAAAATTATCATCTAAACGGCGATCAAATCCCTTCCGTTCACGCAAACATAATGGGCCCGCTAAATATATTAAAATACTTATTGCTTATTTAAAACTATAATAAATAATAATACAATAGATTTATTTACCAGAAGTAGGTCGAGCTTGTCTCCTTAATGTATATTGAACACCGGCTAATATTCTAGTATGTTTCTGTGCAACATCTGTCATACCATCATAGCCACCATTTGGTTCATCGGTTATTACAAATGGATGATAATACTGTGAACTATGAGGGTTGTTGCCCCCATAAATATGAATTACATATGTAATGCCACGTTTCAACCATATTTCAGGTATTAAATATCCATTTATAAACCATGCAAGACCAGGTGAAGGTAAACCTACAGAAAAAATTGTTTTCAACAAGTTTGAACATAATACATTGAAATTACTTACCCGTTAGACCTTGAAATCCTTTTTTCCCACCTGATGGACCTAAGGTAGCAGTCATCATTCGTAAACTCGAATCAATGATTTTTGGTTGTTCCCATACATCCCTGAAAATATCAGACATTTAAAAAAATAAAAATACAATTTATTTTACTAATAAAAATTTACTTTTTTAAAGTTTCAGTATTCACAGTAAATGGATAACAAGTATCGATTGGAGGCTTAGGATCTAGGTCGAGTTTTAATACACTTCTTGGGAAAAAATCATGAACACTGGGCTCTTTTTGATGATTCATACGACCAATTGCCCAGATCATCGAATTTAATGCATTAGTTTTAAACTCTTTGTCTCCAGCATCATCTGCAATTAAAAATGTTATTGATATTAGTATAAACTTTAATTTTGAGTCAAACCATATAAAAAAAAAAATGGGATGATGGAATATTATTATATTAAGTATATTATACTCTCTAGGGCCACTACTTAATAATAATTACTACTATTAATGTTTTAAAATTAAACTATAAAGAAGTTAAAATGTTTATAATAGGTATTGTAAAATAAGACTAAACATGTTGAACGATCATAAACATGTAAGACAGATGCATACAAATATGATATATTCTTAGCATGACTTCTATTACATATAATTTTATATTAATTAATTGATTAAATAGATATACATGATTGTAAGTTTCTTCTATATGTTATGACATTGATTCCATTTTCTCTAGTTGCAGTATGTACTTGATTGTCATCTAATCCACCAACAAGAGTGTCTCTACATACTCCTTTATACTGCCCCAATACTTTCACACACTACATTAAAAACCATTATAATTTAAACATTATTTTGTAAATTTAAATAAAATATGTCTCTACAAACTGGAGATTTGTCTGTAACGTTATAATCCATTGCTTGGCCTCTAAACCCATCAATGTATGTTATAGCAATATCAGCTCCAAGCATTTGAGGCGCTTCTTCAGATCCACTAAATCCAAATGCCATATAATTATCTTCATCTATTTGTCCTGCTAGTCTTATTGTAATTTGAGGGCCAAATACTTGCCAACTTAGTTGAAGCTTTTTATGTAATTGAACACAATGCTGAATATTCTCTATTTTATCCTAAAATAAACATTGAAAAAATATTTATTTTATTTTGCTGAAAGTTGTTACTTAATCATAATAGTATTTACAGCAACTTTCTGTAAAGATGGGGGTACATTTGGTTCATCCGGTATTAAAACCCATCCAAAATTGTCTTTAGTTTGTAAATCATACACGCTTAACCAATCTATGTCAAAAACTGTAGTATCTCCAACCAGCTCTAGTATAATAGTTTCATTTAAATAAGTTCTTAAATTGTCTAGACTGTAAATAAATCAAATAAATTAAATACATTTGAAATAAAATAACTCTGTAAAATATCTACTCACTATCCTGATTCATCTGGAATTTTTCGCCCTTTAGCTGATGGTTGAGGTCCATTCCCAACAACGAAGTACGTGTCTATTGAAAATTTAAAAATTGTTTAAATGACTTTAATTGTAAGACAAAATATTTATCATTTGATTTCTGTTTACCTTTCCCAGCACCATTGTAGGAAAACATAGGAATCTTGATTGTTTTAGAATCTAATATTTCAATAGGTCCAGACGAAACTCCATGTGATTTAGTTGTAAGATCACCAATTATTTGTTTAATTGGTGGTTCAAAATCTTCTGGGACATACACATCACCAAACACAATCTAAATGATATGTTCATTATAATTAATTGAATAATATTTATACAATATTTATTCTAAATAATTTTTTTAATAAGACATGAAACTTCTTACATTTTTTGAAAGATCGTAAATAGCAAGCCAATTTATATCAGTCAATTTTTTATTATCGGGAAGAGTTAATTTCAATTCTTTTCCTAAATATCGTTTAAGCACATCAGTCCTATAATGATAATATTATAAATAAAATTACATAATACTATTTTAGTACATTTTCATTCAGTAGGTAATAAATTTGATTTTTACAAATAGTATATAAATAAGTATAAGTAGATAATTTAAGAAATTATCTTTCTTACCGTCCATATTCATTAGCCAAAATAAATCCTTGAGGCCCTGGTCTACTAGAAGCACCTGCCCAGAAAAATGCATCATTCGCACTACCATCAAATGTAAAATCTGATATCAACAGTGTATACTCATTAACAGCATACACTTCACCACCAACTTGATGATGGTATGAATTCAGAGTTCCTAGTGATTTACCTCTATACTCGGTACTTATGACATAGTTCCCTGTGGAATAAAAACGATGTCAATAAATGTTTTTTTTTTCTAGGGCATTTAAGTTTCCACAATTACTTTCGAGTAAAAAAATTGAACATAATAACAAACGGGTCATTAACACTGGACACATAATTTTGTTCACTTATAAATTATGATACAATAATATTATCTAAAATGTATTAACTATTTTTAGTTAGAATTTAAACATCAAGGCGGTAAAGTCTTCACATTTTGTTCATAATTTAATCACAAAAATTACTTTTTATCTTTAAAAAAAATGCATTATCACCGAGATTCATAAGAATGGCATGCACGTCGCATTCGGTTAATGGCAACTACCTGTTGTACCTTCCAGTTAACTACTGAGTCAGAGTGAGACGTGAGTCATATTAAAAAGAGAGAGATCTTGATAGAATTAGAAAGTGACAGTGAATACTGCTCCAGTACGGTGCATGTAATACCTGTCCATTATTTTTAAATAAAAATGTAGTTCAATATTCAATGAGAGTAAAGTGACCAATTATTCAACAATCTCCCGACTGGCCGACTAGGGACCATACTACCTACTACTTTGTCTTAGTACTTACTGCTAATCGTATTATTTTTACTAAGCGATCACATCTATTATAAACATGGCTCATGTAGTCATGTAAGCATGTAACTATTATATAGATGACCGACGTCTGACCATGTACTCTATACCGATTTATTAATTATTAAAGTGTATTGCAGCTACTACTATAATTAGCCACCTATTACATAGCACATTATAATAATACATCTTAATTTAGAATAGTATAATACGTATTGTCACAGGAACGGATCCAGGGGGGGGGCAGGGACCGTGGTCCCCCCTCAAACCCATGTTTCTAAAAAATGTATACTGTCAAAAAAAAAATTTTTTTAAAAATACCTAGTTTAATATTGAAAGTTTTCTGAAAATTATGACTTAGCCCCCCTCCATGTCTCTGGAACCACCCCTGTATTGTCACAATGTAAATTAGAGAAGATATCTTCTCTACATCGTGCTTATTGTACTGCTTAGTCAATATTAATGTTATTTATTATCAAATATCAATATATCTTTAAAATCTTTTAGCAATATTAAATATTTGCCTTATTTGTAAAACTATAAAAATGCTTGAATTGTGTACACTGTATTGATGTTGCTCTGAGACAATAGAGACATCGTATTAATAGGACACTCTGACATTGTATAATAAACTCAGTAGCAGGATTAAAATTATAACTTTTATCACGATTTAATATTTACCTTAAACCTTAGATACCTAGTAAAAATACTAATTAGGTACTACTATTAATTAGATGCACGTACACACATCTTATACATTTATGGCTATAGTTTGTTCTTAAATGATCATTGTATTTGTATCATTCTATGATAAAATAAAATAAAGGTGGGTATAACCTGTTTAACTAGGCTTCTATAAAGGTAGGATACTTGAGAATCTAAGGACGTTTCTCACTTTGTCCCTTTCCCTCAATTCATTGGACTTTAGTTTAAAAAAACGAATAATAATTGAAAATTTAATATTCCTATAAATGCCTCAACACGAGTCGAAATATTTTTAAAATTGTATGATTGATAGAAAATGTGAATATAAACATTCAATGAAAATTTCATGTAACTAATAAATTTTTTTTAGAGTTATATCAAAAACCAAAATCAATTTTGTCAAAAATGTTGTTTACCGAAAAAATTCCCGTTTTTTCTTAATTTTTATTATTTTCTTATCGCTTTTGAAAACCATTTTTAATTTTTTTACTTCTGACCAAAGTACTAACTAGATTCACTTTCCGGTACTTTTCTGTTATCCCTACTACTGTGACCACTCAATTCTGTTATCTCGACTACTAAGGTAATATTCAGATAGTTCTATATTTTAATACATAAAACACATGAATTGCCATTTATATAATAATGTATATTAGGACAACGTCATCAAAATTATCACAAAACGTCAAATAACAAATTTTAAAATTATCATCAAAAAATTATAATATTAAAAGTATTATCAAGATCTTAAATATTACATATAAAAATAAAAAATCACAGTTACATAAGTCTAAAATCTATTTTTGCATTCACGGTGCCCCGGAAGAAACCCTCTCTTGAAAAAATTCAATCGCATCTTTTTCACAGTTCGGTAAATTCCACAGATTCACAATTATTTTAAAATTAATAAATACAATTACAGAAATACAACAACTGTCGGCAACTGGTAATCGAGCGAATTGTAGTCGCAGCATCGGCGTGGTAGTCGAGATAACAGAAAAGTACCCACTTTCCTACCAGAAAATATGCTGTTGAAAAAAATCAAAGAACTTTTACTGTTCAAAAACTCGATGACAGACACAAATAAAACATCATTGTAAAATCAATACAATGAATGTATGAGCTAAGCTCAGAATCTAAAATACAAAATTGATTAATAAAAATCAAAAATTTTTATTCTTTATTTTTGGAAGATAACTATCGTAAATTACAGAACTCAAAAAATTCAAAATATCTTCATTTGAAAAATGTTCATAAATCTTTTATAACATATCATTATATCATCATTCATCATTATCCAAATTATTATGAAAAAACTCCTGTTCTGTTTTTAAAAATTTGAATGGATGCACTTGAGTTTCTAATCTGATTCAATGAAGAGCCACATAGTTGGATGATTTATACGGACTAGTGTTGTAAATTTATTATTCCAATCCTCCAAAAATATTATTTGATCTATAGCCCAAAAGCGCAAAAATAAATATTCCATAAGCGCTAAAAAAATACTTTTTTGGTTCAATCATGTGAGTAAATAAATTGTACAAAAATAAGGTGTATTTCATTAGGACCGTTTAGTTATTAATTCAACTTTTACAGTAATAGAAAAAAGAACTTGAAAATTTTAAATGTTAATAACATAGGTAGTACTATATTAGTTGTAAATAGTATAACTAATAATAATGCGTAGCAAACCATATGCCGATAAGCAAACCATTATTTGTATAGGTAAATGTAAATGATATTTCAATAGTTAATTTATGAATACTTATAATTGTATCGAAATCTGAACGCAAAAGCATCGTAGCGCAGACACCAACTGATATAATATCTTTAAACATTTCACTAGAATTTAAGATATCTATGTTTCAATTAAAAATAAATAAAAAGTCAAATAATAATATATATACATATCAGTAGCGGTGGGATATAATACTATTTGAAACGATTGCTTCAAAGCTTCATAGCTTCAACATAGTAAATTATCATTTTGATGTAATAAAGGAGATGGTTGGTGGTAAAAATATTAAAAATGTACAATTTGCTTTAAAGACTCAAAAAGTTCGCACCGCCACTGAATTGTCTGATACATATATAATATGTATAATAATCTCTATGTATATATATATATTATAGTTATTAGTTATTAAGCTATAGTTATTAAGTCAAATACCATATTTTGATATACCCATGTTCTTTTATCATGGATATACCTATGTTTTTACTGTATATCTGTATGTGTATAACTGTAGTTATCTTAAATGATTATCAACCGTCACCATGATTTGTTACGATAAAACATAATACAATAATAATACTAAACTTCAACTGAACTCGATGTCTCGATCACCGTTGGTGTATGTTTGAAGTATAAAAATACTAAACATTTAATTAAAATTAATGATTAGTTATTTCAAACTGAAACGTCTGAAACTTATAGTATAACGACTAGCGGGTACAATATTGTATCAGGTAATGCAATTTTTTTTTGCGCTTGTATCCCACTACTAAGGTACAGAAGTACAAAGTACCTACAATTACAGAGTTGGAAGTAGGTATTAGTAATACACAACCACCAATTAAATCTCGAATCTGCTAATATTTTTAGACTGAGAAGGGAGAATAAAATCATTGATAGAAGTAGAAATCTACTCCTCGATTTCTTCGCTCTTGGAGCAAAATAGCAAATGACTAGAAGCTGGTGCTTTGACTTTTGGGGTAATTATATATTTGTATTGTTCATTCTAAATTCAATCGCATTCCTCAAACGCGGACTTCCAATTACAAAATCAGAAATGTTGATTCAGATTTTAGTCAAATTTTTACCATAGGCGGAAATTTATTCATCATTTTTTAGTGGGCCAATATTTAAAAAATACTTAATCGCATATCAAAAATCGCTTCCTGGAAAAAAAACTGGAAAATGTTGAGCCTGCAACACATCTTACCTTAAACACCGTGGAAAATCTAAGTGTGATTTATATATTATTTTAGATATTCTGTATCATTATACACGATTACACGAGTAGGTGTATAATATATTTGTGTATTAGGTATATAATTAGCATTCGTGAAGTATTTCTTTAAAGTGATAAGCATATGAAAGCTTTATTGATCAGATTTTTTTGTAATTGTTCATATTTTAATAAGCCCTCAAGCTATCATTTAGAGTAATGATTACTTAGTATCTTTGAGGGAGCTTGTCTATGCTGATTCACATATTATCATTGTGCTGGTGGGATGATTTTGTCCACCGACCACTGGGGCCAACCGCAAGAAGTGCTTCGACGTCGTTAGGTCCTCGTTACATAATAATATGATATGTACCAATGTACCATCATATTATAATCTCTGGTACCGTGTACATTATGTTTTATATGTGGTATAATAAGCAGACAGCTGCGTTCCAATCAGCTGGGCGCTGCCGCAGTCAAAGTGCTAAAGTGCGCCGCGCTCAAAAATCCGTCTCGCGGCCAGCGGGTGCGCGAAAACGATCGATCTATACTCTAGCAGATGGCGCGGCGCGAACGCCGGTGTGCGCACGCACGCCAACGGTTCATCGACGCCGCCGATCAGCAGCTGATCGTCCGTACAAGGAACTTTCCGACGCGTGAAAAAACAAAAATTGACGGTCAAAGAACGAGCGGAACGACGCGCGTGCGTTCGATGACGAGGAGAACGGATTGTCGTGGGGGTGTCTGGGGTGGGGGGGAGGGCGACTGGGAGAGTGAGCGAGCGCTAGCGCGCGCGCGCCGCGGGTTTCTAGTGCCCCCGCCAGAGAGAGGCTAGAGAGCGAGAGTGCGAGCCCGCCGACTGCTGACAGATGTGGGGACGGCGGTAAGTAGCGGGGAAACGGCAAAAAATCGTTCGGCCGGCTGTGCCTGTGCGTCGGTGGCGTCGTCGTCGGTGTGCGCGCGTGTTCTCGTGTCGGTGTGTGTGTGTGTGTGTGTGTGTGTGTGTGTTCTTGTGTGCGTTGGTGGTGCTTGAGCGTGCGAGTGAGCGACCGACCGACCAGAGGAGTCGCTTAGACGGGCGACGAGTGTGTGAACTGTGTGTGTGCGCGCCAAGTAGAGCGGGGCGGCGGTTTGTGTGACTGTGCGTTGTCGGACGATGTCGGACCGAGAGAGCGGCGATGATCAGCCCCAGAGCCAAAGTGAGTTTGTTGTTTTAAATGAATCGCGTAAGCACCGGGACGGCGCGCCCGAAAAAACGGCGGCGGCGGCGCTCGAGTACGACCCGCCACTGTTTCCCGGGAGATAACGGATCCGTGAATCCAAGATGGCTGACCCCGAGCCGCCGCATCGGTGATACCCGCATTCATTGCACCGGTATTCACAATATTGAATATTGTCTTTTCACCCCGGACCGGCCACCGACACTATTATCGCTCGCATCACTCTTTCCGAGTTTCCGTGTGGGTGGTCTTCCCTATTCCCGCGTCATGTGACCGCACACACACTAGTCACCCCTCTAACATATGTCCGTGCACTTGCCTCATTCGTTCTTTTTTGTTTTGTCGCGACGAAATTGAATTAACAGATAAAACGACCGGCATAGTTTCTCGGCAAAAAAAAACCTACCCCTTGGCTTAGGGGACGGTAGTTTCACGGATTCCCATCTTCGGGTTACGCGCCATTTGTCCCGTTGGTATTGCTGGTCATCGAAATAACAATATAAAATGTCCTCCGGAGATGCGAGACTAAGTCGCCGACGAGGTATTTGTTTTTATCGTGTCAAATAGTGGTCCTAGCAATTGACTGCTACCAGACGGCGGCAGGCCCCCTTAGAGACGATATTGATGAACAAACAACAGTTGACTACTCTGGCAAACAACTAATCTGTTCATTTTTTATTTTGATTTCCAGGGCAAGCTTCAAATGGAGCTACAGGTTCTGATTCTGGTAAGAATAATGTAATATCTTACAGACTCGGGTTTTTTTTTTTAAAATTAATGACCGTATGTACTAATAATTTGGTACTAAGTAGCGATTAATTGTTTCTTCGATATAAAGTACTGTTAAGAGTTGTGATGTTTTATTATATTATTCAATTTGGTATTATACCATGGTTACTTTTTTTTAGATATTAACCTTTCACTGCTACACTGTGTACCTATGCTTTGTTACCTGGGTATGCTACATAAAAATTAAATTTTGAAAATATTTAAATACAAACTAATTATTCAAGTTTGAAAAATGTGAGCCAGGGTTTCCTAAAATTGTACAGCTACCAGAAAATAATGATATTATAAGGTGCAGGAACGTAATAGGATCAGTGAAAGGATTAAGTATTTAGTTTGTACATTTGGCTTGATTCATGATTCAAAAATACCCATCCAGGTATCCAGATCTGTTACATTTATTAATCTTGAAAGTAATGGTTTATTTTAGCAATTTAACGATTCATCGACCAGACGAAATAATAATTAATAATATAATGTATAATAATTTATTTTATATTTATTACCTCTATTAACTATACCTAGGCTTGAGGTATAATTTATAATTTAATAGCTTATCTATTTTATAATAGGTACCTACCTATTATTTATAATTAGGTATAGTGTGCTCCATTAGTTATCATTAGATTATTCAAATATTATCAATACATTTATCCTAAAAGTTTCTTTTTCAATTATTTAATTTATGATAAATATAATTATTTATATTATGAATTTGTACTAAAATTGAATGTATAAAATTATAAATTTTTGTATATTCATGTACACTGCGTACATACTTCATAGTACACAGATATTTATGAGTATGTTTAAGATATTTCAAATTAATTTACTTTACGACTACCTATAAGTCTTGTTTGGTTTACCGTAAATACTCTCCATCGCCATCAATGTTTCCTAAAATTTTAATAAATAATCACATTAAGGCATCGATACAATAATTTATGTAGCTTACAAATAAATCTAAAATATAAGAAATTGACTTTATATTGTAATTACTATCTCAATATCTTATGGAAATAGTATCAAAAGAATTTCAATTATGAAATGTGCATTTTTTTTTAGAAGAATCCTTGATTAATTACATTTTTATTGATAAGGAAAAATTAATTTTAATTTGATTTCAATAGCATAGACATTAGAGATCTAATGTTCATAGCCAATAGGAATGTCTTTATCTATTATATTACAATATTATGCTAGTGTTAAAATTTAGATGATTATAGCCATTGTACACCATAAGCGGTTACTTGAATTTTCCTGAACATAACAATGAAAACAAACATAAAAATGTAATTAAATTAGTTGGTAGAACACTGGAAAGAGGGTACCTAAATATATATTATAGCCAAGGGCAGAAAATTACCTTGGTTTGATCCTGTATATGGGTTAGAGCAGGGTTGGCCGACTACAGCCCGCTATCATTTAATATCTGTCCACTAACTTGTTAAAGTTATCTATATTCAAATCAAAACATTAAAAGGTACGATAAAAATATTGATGAAATATGTTGCGTTAGACACCTTTACAATATTTGATGAATAATTTTTAATTCTTGGGTCTTCAAGACTTAAAAAGAGTTTGGTCACTACTGAGTTGGAGTGTTGGCATTGTTAATTTTTTTGTAATATGTAATTTATACAATTTTTAATACTTAAAATTATCCCAGTTATCATTTCAAAGAAGTGGTTGACTGATGGTGTTCTACAAATTATGGTTAAAAGATAACTCTACATACCTAATTAAATATTTGTTCAATAATTTAGGTTATTATTACAGTTTATCAACTTGATTAATATTTACTTACCTACTTTCCCTTTATTAATGGTGTGTCTAAATATAATTAATTTTAAATCACAGATTTTAATTGTAAGATAATACCTAGGACATTGGCTCAACAAAATAAATACAAGTATATACATGTTTATATGTATAATTACTAATTATCATTATTTATTAATTATTTATTACATTCACATTTATACCCTTCTTTAATTAAGAAATGTTGTAAAGATTAGAAAGTATTATAAGTTGATTCAAACACAAATACTATTAACCAAGACATAATTTTAATTATATATATCATTTATTAGTGTCCCAATCAGTTTCGCTATCGTTATTGATGAATGTATTGTTTTTTCTTTTTTGGTCATATTTTAGATAAATGTTATTGTAATAATAAAATAGTGTAGATAGACCTATATATATACTTGTACATATTACAATAAATACCTAGATTAGTATTGGAGGCAATGGCATAATAAAAGTTACATGTTACATAATTTTGTTAAAATATTTAGCTGAGTAAAAAAAAATGTAATAGGAATTATTTTTCATACGTAATTTCATAAAATATTGTCCATTAATGTTTCGAGCATCAAAAATAAAAAAATTGATTAACAAATAATAATACTGTAAATATCTAGAATGTGTACATGGGTATTTATTTTTATTTTGTTTTGTCACATTTTAGTTTTTAACGATTTGGACTATATAATTATATATATAATTATTGTTGTTGTTTTTTTTTTTTTGATACCTTGTCTTAAATATACCCATACATTATTCTACTTGTGTTGGTCGACAATAATTGATAATACATCAGAAAAAAATAGGTACCAATGTATTGGTTTTTGTTTGTTTTTTTTTTTTTGTAGAAGTAACAATGTTACTTTTTATATTGAAAAGTAAACTAATTTCATTACAATTATACTTAAGTAATGTGTAAAGTAACTAATAAGTAATAACTTAATGTTAGGTACTCAGCATTGCTAGATTATTATTAAATCAATTCAATATAATGAATATAGATCCTAGATAATTACATAATATAATTGTTAACATTACATTTTGAAAATGCAAAATAAAATAACATGGTATTTTAATATTACATTATCTTGTAAATAATAAATCTAGTAAAGAATTACCTAATTATAACCTCGAGAAATAATTGTTGTAAAAAGAATAATAATCATAGGTTATTAAGTATCTAAATTATATGAATAATATTATTAATTTCTATTTCCATATTTCTTAATTGAATGTTAAGCAATAGGTGGTCGATGAAATAATTTAATTTTAAAGAAGATTAAAATTGTATATCATATATTTATAGAAATTTAAATTGAAAAAAACAAACATTTTTCTTGAATATATAAAACAAACATAGTTAAGAAACAATTTAAAATTAAATTTACATTCCTGTTGATAATTTAAAAAAAAAACTGAATTGTGAGTGAAGTAAAATTAGTAGGTAGGCTTCATTGAAGCGGGGGGGGGGGGGGCAATGTCCACCTACATTTCTCTCGGCCCCGCTCGGCCACCTAACCATTAAAAAAAAATTTCTTAAAAAACAGATTATAAAATGTAAGTTCTATACTTCTATATGACTAAATGTCAAAAACAATTTTTTTTGGCCGAATAAAATACGAATGATTTTTTTAGTTATGATCAAGATCCTCGGAATTCACCAAAATTGTGGCTATGCTCTCTAACTGTATTAACTCAAAAAAAAATGTGTGTATTATATTATGTTATATTTAATAAAGTATATGTTTTTAATGTAAATTCGTTGAAAATTAATCTAATATTTAAGTGTGTGAATAATATGCCTATATAATTTATTATCAATTAAAATTAAAACCAATTATTTGGTAAGTGTTATTATGTGGAAACTTAATATATGCAACACAATCTTTAAAATTGGTAGAGTGCTAGCCTGCCCTTATTGCGCCTATGAGTGGGAAAAAGACCACGCGTTGGGACTGATTTGGCCCTATCAAATTTTCAAAGGCCCCCAATCCCCCCCCCCCCTCCAGACAAATTTCCTGGCGCCGCCACTGCATTGAACAGAGTTTAATACACTTCAGTAGCTCAGCTCTATAAGCCAGTACAAAATAATATTTTAACTATTTTGCATTACATTATTTAGGTGGTTAAGTCTAATATTTTCAATTATATCGATAACAAAAAAAAGGTGGAAAGATAATCATTACCCACCTGTTATATAAATTATTAAATTCTACACACGTACATTCTCCAGTCATTTTTGAACTATGTATTTTATTTAACATTTCTCTATATCTTACTCCTAAATATTGTTCAACTAAACAATAAGTTTTTGTTTTTTTTTTGTTGTATTGAAACAAATAATTAAAATATTTCATATATTGTTTACGTATTTTTATTCAATTGACATTTTTTATTTGAATTGACCATGTTTCAATCCATTAATGGGGTAATCCCATGTGATTATTTATGCAATTCGTGTATGTGTATTTATCTGTGGATCACGTTTATCGTCCCGTATTAAAGCGGGGGTGGGGATGACTGACGTCTGAGTCATTCGGTCTTCCATAAGATACGCGTCACCGCAGCCCAAAGATTCGTAATTATTTTCAAGCACATGGTTGGGAATGGGCATGACGCGGAATGTACGACCAGATCATTTGTGTTATGCGATCAATCGATGTCTTGTGTTTTTGGTGTTGTTATAAAGACACCTAAGTAGGTGTCGATTTATAAGAGTGGTTTATGTAATTTATGAATGGAGATTTCATCAAATGAGGTGAGTGGCGTAAGCGCCGGACGTATTTCGGAAGATAATGTCAATTGGAATTATGGAAGAATATCATACTGGCAGTCATCCCTTGGTAAATTATTGGATATTTTTAAATAATTACAAAATTTCTGACCCCTAAATAATTCTGTTATTATATTTTATTAATTATTTCTTAAATTTGTAATTATTAAATATAACTTAATTTAAAAATAATCTAATATAATTGAATAAGTTTTTTTTTCATTTAACCGACATCAGAGGAGGCTCTGTGTGAACAATAACTAAATAATTGGTTCGATATGTAAATGTGTAAATAATTTATCATTGAGTTACTTTCTTTAAATTCTAAACTGAAGAATTAGTCTACAAAATACGTTTAATATGATAATGAGAAATTCCTATTTTTAGTTCATTGGTCAACGACTGGTTGTGTTCATTTTGTTTTAAATGTTGTCGTTTGAGTCTGGTTGTATTTTGTAAATAGAGATGGTAACATGGTATAAAATATAGATGTTATTAAACATCATTTTTTGGTAAAAATAATTACTATATAATTAATTATTTGCAATAATTGTTAATAATATACCCGATTTATTAGAGAATCAACATTTTAAAAGTATAATATAATTTATATTATGAATGTAGTAGTGGTGTAGTGGTTTTCAATCTGGGGGTCTCAACCCTTTTCCAAATTGTTCATAAGCGGAAGGGGGGGGGGTTGGGGTGCCAAAAATAATGAATATCATAGTCTCATCCTTATTATATTAATGTCCAATATAATGACGTTTAAATATATTTTAGTCAAAAATTTATAGTTGTTGTTTGATTTATAAGGTATATTTCACGATACGTATATACTGAACCGTAATAAATTCAAAAAGTTAAAAATAATTACATTTTCTGTTTGTTAAAAATCACGATTTTTAATATAAATTGAAGAATTGAATATAATTTATTTTCCATATTAATGGATGGTTGTACCCACAACATATATGTTATAATAAAGTATATACTTTGACCTGTTATTAAATTAATAGATAATACGACAATTCGTATATTATTTTAAATTATTGAAAACAAACAAAATGAATTCAAATTTTATAAGTAGGTATATTAGAAACATCTGTTTTTTTTCTAAAAATGTCAAATTAAAAAGAAAGTGGTTTTCCAGGGGTTTTACCAATTACCAATTACGTAAATGTAATAAACTAATAAGTAATAACTAATAACTAATAAACCATCACTTAATTACTATATTACAATTAATGGCATTGCAGTTAAACTAATGAGCACTGATTACCAATCTTTCTTTCAATTTTACTATTAAAAGAATAGTTCCAAAAAGAAAAATCTACCTATTAGAAATATTTATTATATTGGTGTCCGTACCACAATGAAGATGCGTGAGGGCAGCTAACCACCCATCAGTGTATAAAATATTTAGTATACCTATTTCTTGATTTGTTTTATCATTTACTATCTCCTTTTGTTTTAACATACCTAGTATCCATTTACCCGTTTGGTATGGTTGAATGATAAAATTATTTTAGAGAATCTATTCTTAAATTATTGCTATTATTTAGATTTGATTTTTCAGTCGACATAATAACACCAAAATAAAAGATGCTCACATATAGAATAATAATATGTACCAAGTACTTATAGTTTACGCGGTCGCGGTGTCATACGTGTCTTCGTCCGACTATTTACGTTTTAAATTCTAATCGTACTGTTCTACCACACTACAGTGCGGCTGATGCAGCCACAATTTGCATAATACAAACTCGCTGGATTTTATGGACTTGGCGTTAATGCATTTTAATTGAAGCGATGAATGTATGACTATACATTTTACAATGTGTATTGTTTTATTTGTTATATGGACACGATTAGTAGTGAAAAAAATGCTTCGATTTTGTAGGTGGTTTTCTATTAGTAAAATGGGTTTAGGTGGTACTTTTGGGAGGCCAAAATATATGATTACCAATTATTTAGTTTTTTTATGTGTAGCACAAAAATGAATTACCGTAGATACTTTTAATTTTAACCTAATGTAGTGATAATATATCATTACACATGTATAATTTTTTTAATATTTTGAGTATTTTTAAGCTATTCAGAGACATTAGAAATTAGAAATTTTATCATTAAGAAGTTCTGATTGATTCTTAAAAACCTAAAAATTAATTAATTTCATTATTGCAAATTTTTTTTGTGGAAATTTTAAGTTATAATGTGGACGAAATTAGATATTCAGACGACGAATAAACGATTGTAACTCAAATTGTAATTCAAAAATATTTTCCTTGGGGATTTGAAATTTTTAACATATAATGTATATAAATTATATGTATATACATTATATTTTATGTACATCATTAAAGTTAATTTTATGCTATTGCCTATTTATAGTTTATGCTGTAATGCTAATAGTAAAAAAAAACTACTATGTGATAATAAGAAGAGTCTCCGTTCAGATTCGTTTTTCGTATGAAATGATTTACATTTGAATTCAAATTTAACACGTCCATTGCAGTAACCTATACTGAATGGCGAGGTACACTCAGCACCTATTGCATGGCAGAGCAACCGCTGTCCCTCCTTTTTTGATTTTTGTAACTAGTATATTCTAATAATATATTTAATATTGACCCGCGACCACTCAGTTTCCAATTTAAACACTTCTCATTTTTGCAAGAAATATTATAATTTGTAAAAATAAACACGATTTTCATTGTATTTGTTAACTAAAATATACAATATTAATTTCTGATATCTAGGTATCGTTTGGTTTTATTTATATTTTTTTTTTTACTAAATATTAATTTTGAAAAATTTCGTTTTGGTAAATCTGTTTGGTTCTTTAACATTTTGCACGTTTTTCGCAGTGTTCAAGTGTGTGATTTAAAAACCAACTTAAAAGTTATTTAAAATACCCCACTTACAATTCCTTAAACTAAATTTAAAAAAATATAAATTATTTCTCGTGATAATGCTATCCATAGCCCTTTATGCGGCGAGTCAGCTGACGTGACCCACTTATTGAGCGCCCTGACCTAATCCCTACCAGTAGTGTTGTCGCCATCCCCAAGTGTTGTACCCCTTAGTCGTGTTGCTCCGCTGTTGATCTTTTGTTAGCGAAATATGACCTTAAATGTTTTTTTTTATCGTTTTATTGTTAACAACAAAACTATGTACGTTTGCAAATCATTAGATCTGAGCTGGTATTAAAACAAAATGCAAAACTGCAATTACGACTTCACCATGTCAGATATCGATAGGCAAATAATATTCGGTACAACATATCTTTTGTGAAGTTTTTAATAGTTAATTTTTATATATTCTTGTATAGTTCTAGATAAAAATTATTTGTTAAGTAATATTCATTCAATTTGTTTACAATTTAATTTATTCACATTAATTGTTGGTTCTAATATAGGTCAACAACAGCAAAGTAATGAGCAAGAGCTGGCTACCAAAATGCTTCAAATACAATCAAAACGTTTTTACTTAGATGTTAAACAAAATAGAAGAGGAAAGTTTATAAAAGTCGCTGAAGTAAGTATTATAAATATATATTATTAGTTATTCCAGTTAAAAATCATTGTGTTTGATATCAGTTTGAATTGAAAAGAGAGTAGTTTAAGGTGCCCCCCAAAAATGTGTTAAAATGTTAAAAATGTATGTTTTTTTTAATTACTAATTTTATTACTTCCTAGATTGGAGCTGATGGTAGAAGAAGTCAAATTTTTTTGGCTTTGTCCACCGCGGCCGATTTCAGAGATCATCTTGGTACTTTCAGCGAGTTTTATTCACAGTTAGGTAAATATTCATGAGCTTAATGTTAATTAGTGTAATAATGAATTCTTAATTGCTACTACCTAAACATTTTAGTTTGCTTCCATAAAGTAAAAAATGTGTTATTCAGATAAATATTTATTTTGTATGATTTTTGGAGGTTTTACATTTTGCCTAATTATTAATGATATTAGAAACTATATGCCTAAGTTAACATTAAAAATATGAACTAAATTGATTCAAGAACGATCCAAGATTATTTTTTATGAAATTATTGTTAGTGTGAATATAGTAAAATATTATTTCATATTTTTATCATCGTTTTTTTTTGACTTAATATTATAAAATTTAAATAGTTTGATTCTTTTGGGTATAACGGATGACGGGATAGAATAAAAAACTGTAAGCTTGGTTTGAGTTGATTGACTCAAATAATAATAGTATAATGTATATCATAATATATCTTAAATCTTCTTATTAACTATAAATAAACATATTTGTACAGGACCACCAAATCCAGATACCGTTCCTGAAGATGGAAAATTGAAGTCCGAAATGATGATCAAGGACAATCGTCGTTATTACTTAGATCTAAAGGAGAACGCCCGTGGAAGATTTCTTCGTGTAAGTGAATATTTTTGTTTTTCCGAGACTATTTACCAAATTTGAATGTATGTACGATGTATTTTGTTGTGTTACCCATATAGGTCTCCCAGACCATAACTCGTGGTGGCCCACGTTCTCAAGTTGCTATCCCAGCGCAGGGGATGATTGAGTTCCGTGATAATTTGACAGATCTATTAGATGAATTCGGTACAGACGATGGTGGCTTCAAAGGTGACTTGCCTGATGGTCGTCACATGAGGGTTGATAACAAAAATTTTTATTTTGATGTTGGCCAAAATAACCGTGGCATTTACATGCGCATATCGGAGGTAACAACTACGGCAAGTCTAAATTATTCTTCATTAAACCATCTAATATGTTTTTTAATTGAATTGTAAGCTAATTTTATTTTAAAATTTAGGTGAAAGGAAACTTTAGAACGGCAATCACTGTGCCAGAAAAGTCTTGGTCCCGCTTCCGCGATTATTTCAGGGACTATTGCGAAAAGATGGCTGAGTGCAACGAAAAAAGTACTACAGCAACTTCAGTGCCAGCTGAAAGTGTTAGTCCACAATAAACCTCCATGTATAAAAAGTTATAAAAAAAATATATAATTACATTTTTTTTTTCACACACACTCATACAAACAAATGAAATTTGAAAATTGTTTTAAATTAATTTAGCAGGTCTAACGAATAGTATAAAATGACAAGGTGGTGGGGATGATATTCAATTCGTCCTATAGGAATGTGAATTTACTAAGGCATCTGATTTATGTTCTAATTGCACATGAGTTTACCAACTGATTGTGCAATGTTAAAGTCTTTTCTAGCTTGTTGTTTAAGTGTTGTTCCATCTCATATTTTCTCCATTAGTGCAATATTTGTTGAACATTTTTTTTTAAATTTTAGTAACTACCAGATTGATGTTTTTGTTTTATATTTTATTATGAAAATTGTTGTTAAAATTTTATCCCAAAAGTTGACATTTATTTTGTTAAATATTTTTGTTTTAGCTTATTAATCATTCCAAAATTAATTCAGTTATATATATTTAGTTATCATTTGAGATTTTATAACAATTAATGATTACATTATCAATACTTTCGAGTTTCAACAGTTTATAATTTTATCAAATAACAACTATGCCTGTTACATATTATATTTTTTTTTTGCCTTATTATGTAGTGCTTAAAAAGTTATAGTGTCTCGAGAGTACAAAAATTAGAAAAATTTTCCATATAACAAAAAAATTCCAAAGGCAAAAACAATTAAATATATACAATTATATAATAACCAATATTATATGTATATAATATAAATGTTTTATTTTGTATTAGATATTCAAAGAAAATATTATTATGTGTTTATTAGGTTTAAAGAAAAAAAAACAATTTTATGTATGTCAGCTTTATGTGTACCTATTTTATTTACAGATCTTTTTTCTAGTCTATTAAAATTTAAAATATTTATTCTAACAAAAAAATTATAATTTAATGTTACTAATTAAGATTTTTTCACGTACTTAAAATTTTATTTTGGAAAAAAATTTCTAAGGAATTGTTAAAGTTTGTTGGGTGTGGATAGTGAGGAGAGGACATTGTCCTGAGTGGTCTGTGATTTTGAAAGTAGAACAATTGGAAATTATATATATTTTTCTCTGTTATGTTTGGTTCTTTATCATGTTGGGCACGCGTTACACATAAAAAATTGATATGCTCAAAGCGGTTATCTATTTTTTTTTTCAGTCAATTAGAAAAGATTTGTGGGAATGTTTAAGTTAAAGGATGCAAACACACTGCCATTCTTAATTTTCCCAAATTAAACAATTTCTTTTTAGTTATTACTTTGTTAACATTTCATATTATATTGCATAATCGTGGAAAAATCTAGCAAATTTTAAATTTATACTATGTTAAATAATTTAAAATATTTGTAAATTAAAAGTATTTATTAGATAACAAATTAAAAAATTACTTTTCCCACTTGAAGATTAATTGTATTTTAACTCACATGCAATAGTACCTTGATTATATTATATATTATATTCCTTGTTGATTGTTTTAGATTTTTTTTTTACTTATAAATATTTATTTTTCCGTTTGTACTTGTTTTGTACAAAATTTGTTACCAGAATATTATGATTTTGTATAAAACAAGTCACATTATCTGTGTCTGGAGCAAATAAACTAATTGTAACGTGAAAAGATATTTGGACTTGAACTTTTCATTGTACCAATTATTTCCTTTATCATAAAAAAAAAATAATAAGTTTTCTTGAATATCAATTTTGTCCTAATAATTGTTTACAGAGTAATTATTATTATTTTTTTTTTTTAATATAAGCTATTATTCTGTGAAACTATGTTTGAGTTTTTGGAAAATTTAACCACAAAATAAATATCCAATGTATTTATTTATCATTTAAATGTTTTAACCTCGATCCTTTTATTATATACCTATATATTATATAATTATAAACATTTTGTCGTAATTACCTATTAATATTATGTAAGAATATCATTATAGGCTATAGCTGTCGAGAGTATCTACTATGTGTCTACCTACACTGTAAAATGTTCATGCAGAACATATGGGAACCAAAATTGAGTTAGATAATTTTGACAAGATTCATTTTCAAATAACAATTGGTAACTGTCAATGGTCTAGACTAGAATATTTGATTGAAGGATGGCCATTCACAGACAACTGGTTTATGAACTCTGGTCCCAATATCTCGGAGAAATTCTTCGGGTATTGGTACCTACTGATACTACTATACCAGTATTAATATTCATATGGGTTAACCCATAATTTCCCAAAATTTAACAATGAGTAATTATTACAATAGATTGTAATTATTTTTTATTTTTTCAATCACTATCTTATCGGTAATTGGTAAATCAATAGTAATCAGTAATCATTAATACACTATTTTGTTAAGTTACGTTTGAAGACAGCTGGTATACCAGGTTCTAAAAAAGTTATCCATTAGTTAATAGGTCCACCTATATTAAAATCATCATTTTTCTTTAAACATCGAATTATGTGAAAATTTAACTTAAAATGTCTACGAAAAAAATCAAGTTTATACGGGGTAATTTTGAAATGCATAAGGTCACTATAGTAATTAGAAGGTAAGCATAGTACAGTTTCTATAGTAGTCACCGTGATGGCCCAATGAAGATGATTTTTTCTATCGTCAAAATCTGGGTTTATTCAAATTATTCTTAGAATATTATCTTAAATGTAAAAATTATAGTTATATTTTTTATACAAACCTCGACATCGTATCGGTTTTGCACTTATAGTGCGGTTTTAACGCTGAAGTCGTAGACTAAAAAAAAGTGGGACGACATCAATTTGTATGAGAACATTCAAAGATAAACAGTACAGATTGTTAGTTTTTTTGTCATTTAATATACATGATTAGTAAACAGTGTTATACCCTGTGGACTAATAAAAATATGAAAATATGAAATATAGACAAAATTAGAGTTAAGAGAGTTTTAAATGATCAAAAGTATTGTCATAGGTACCTTTAAATTTATAATTTAAGAATGTAGGTACTTATTTATACTCTAGAAAAATAAATGGGGCATCCAAATAAACAAATTAGGCGTTTAGTCAAAATATAAAAAAGAAATCTAAATATTAGTACAATCACAAAAGAAAAAAACATAAACCACTTTACAATGGTTAAAGTCTAGCTCTAAACCCAGACAACAAAATCAACACAATAGAAATCTTTAAAACAATCAAAATAATAAATTTAATATTGCTAAAAATATTTGCGGTGTACATAAATATGTAAAAACTGCAATTTTTTTCCTCCTCTTAATTATTATCAATTTTAATTAATGTAAATTCATCCTAATTGCCCAATGGCCTTGGTAGTCAACAAAAGAAAAAATCGTGCATAAATATCTTTAATATTTTCATCCATAAACGACCTGTTTTGTGAAACGAAAACTGAAAAGTAGTTTCAAACTTTCAACTGTTTCAAGTTTGGTATCTTTGTATTAAAAGTGTAAGAAATTAATATTTGGTGGGGATTACCGTCAACACCGTCTTTTCCATGCACCGATGAAATTCCTTCGAATCATCGCTAGCAGTGCAGCTAGCGGCAGCAACAGCTGATATCAGACGTTATAATTTCGGTTATTTTTTCCGCGATGTTCTGAATTTCCGATTCAAATTTCAAACTACATATCAATTATCAATCATGTTATGATTTATTCAATGTTCATTAATAAATAATATTATATTATAATATTACATGTATATCATGGTACAGTATTGTAACAGAATTTACTTTTAATTTTCAAAGTTTTACTAATTTAACTATCAATGTGTTGAATACTTGAATGTCGTTACCTTGTTGTTGTTAAATATTTAATTTAATCTGTATTACCAAACAATCTTATATTTAATTGTTGGATTTTTGAAATCCATCTTTTTATTAACGTTCGTGTACATTAATAGCTTTGAATTTTTAAAATGAATAAAGAAAGACGCGTCGGACGTCGTAGTGTGGTACAAAATCTTGTTAAACTTACTCCCGAATACGATAATGGTATGTATCTGGTATACTATTATTCTGTATCTTTCTCTTTTAAAAGTACTAAATTATATAAATTAATAATTATTGTATAAACTTTAATTAGCATATTATGTAAGATCTGTTTTATTCTTTTTAGCAAGTACCTGGTTGTTAAGTATTTTCATTAAAACTCTATCCTGGTAATCTGTGAAATTTTTAATCATAGTTAAACACCAATATCTCTTTAAAACATAGTATATTATATCTTTTATGCTCAATCATAATACCTAACATACCTATTTTGGCATAGTATTAATAAATTAATTGTTTTAAAAATATGTTGCTAAATAATATTATATAAATCCTGGGCATTCTTATCTTAGTTAAGTTAACAAATCTCTGAAAATTACTCTGCTACCTAATAAGTTATTACCTTCATAATTACTATGCTGATGGCTTCACTCTCAGCTATAATAATTACATAATATTTATAGGTTATACTTGATTTATGTCATCAGAGGTTTTGAATAATGCTCAATATTAATTGGGATTTGGGGTATTTATTGATTTCATGATACTTTTAAAGCATAGATTCTTAACCTTTTCTGGACCATGGAGCCCTTTGAAATATAAAATATAATAACGGACCCCCCCAAAAAAAAAATATTTATTTAATAATAATACTGAGACTTAATACAACATTAAATTATTGTGATTAATCACTTTTTATAATGATTGAAAAAAAATTTTAATGTGACATTTGCTATTTATTGATTGCAATATTGCCTTGAAATTTGAGACCGTATTGGACAGAGCAATTCGCATATCATCCTTAATGTCCAATCGATTTCTTGCTTTAGTTTTAATTGTGACTATTGTAGAAAACCCACACACTCACAGAACTGTGTAGTAGCGAATATAATCAGAGCTCGTGGGTAACCCAACCTAACCTAAAGAACACCAAAATGCGATTACATTTTTTGTTTGAAAACCGGGGTGTGCCATTTCTTTTGATCTCGAATCAATTAATTCATATTTAACAAGGTCTGAATCATTAATATTGCATTTAAGTAGACTAGAAAAGAACTGTGAGTAACCATATTTCTGCTTTTGAGTATGTAAAACCCAAATACATTTTCAAGTACATTAAGATTTGTACAAATTTGTGTTTTTATGGAACTGGATAAAGCAATATTATTTTTTAAAAGCTCATGTTGGAAATTCTGCTAAATTTTCTGATTGAAGTCTTCTTTTCCTAAGAAAAATTATATTTACAAATGCGTTTATTTTTTCGAACTATATGGAAGCATGTCACTGCTTGTCCTTGAATTAATATACAACTTATCTTTACTATGATATATAATAAATGTACAGTTTCGACTTATAGGTTCATCAAATAATGTTATGCATTAATTTCAAACAAATTTATTTTTGGGTTATTTAAAAAAAAACTCACAGTCGACCCGTGGATCCCCGAGTAACCATCTATGGACCCCCCCCTCACCCGTTAAGAAGTAAGAACCTATGTCTTAAAGGTAATTAATGATTTAAAATTTTAAAAATAATGAATTTAATGAAACAAAATGTGGATACCAGCCTGTTATTTTAGAAAGGAAACTTGATTTACTTCTTGATTAACAAAATAAAAATAAAGTTAAGGAATATTATGTAAAATAATTAAACTTTTTTATTTGTATTTTTAGAAGAAAAGGTGTCAATAGGACCAAAAAAGGCCCTGTTTGATGACGATACATTTGTTATGAAACGTACATTAAAGCCTTTACATGAGGTATATGCAAATATTTACTTACTGTATAAAATTAGCAATAATCAATGTATTTCTATTTATTTTCAGATCAACAATTTTCAGTTTTCTTCATCAAAATCTAAAAGTCATGATAAACTTTATACAGAAAATACTTTTGACATACCGAAATCTACATACATGGAAATGTTTAATAACCATAACAAAATTCCATTATCTCCACCTAGTAGAATCAAGCTTCTTGAATCAACAATGGGGAAATCTCGCCAAAAGCCGTGTGAACCTGTATTACAATCAAAAGAACTTTTTAACACTCTTATTGACTCACCTTGTACTAAGTATGAAAAAGTACAGTTCAACAATGCATTATCATCTGCGTCTAAGTATTTATTAAACCGCCACTTAGAATCTGTCCAACAAAATGCTGACATATTTAATGCCTCAATACCTGATGTAAATTTTTCTCCTGTTAATGAAAATCAATTTAATAAATTCAAAACTCCTAGTTTAATAGATCTAAGTATTACTCCGACGCCAGACATAGGTCAGTCTCAAAGCCAAACTCAAATATCAAATTTACCTTTGTCAGTTGGAGTAACAAAAAACAAAAGAATTGATGATATTTGTCAAACTCAAACATCAAATATGCCTCTATTAACGGAAGAAGTTGAAGAATTGAAAAACAAAGATATTGATGACATTCGTCAAACTCAAACACCAAATGTGTCTTTATTAATTGAAGATATTGAAGAACTGAAAAAAAAAGAAGTTGACGATATTCGCCAAACTAAATCACAATGTTGTAACTTAATGAAGACCCGGTTCAAAGAAATTGAACTAGAAATTGAAAAACTTTTTGGTATTATGGAAAATAAAGTTAATGAAAACTATGATAAACTGATAAAAAAAGTTCAGGATGGAAACAATGACAGTGTTGAATCGCAGACTTCAAACATTACTACAGAAACAGTGAAGGAAAAAAATTATACTAGAATGACTGGCGCTTTTGGAATTTTCAACAATTTAAATAAAGATTGTAGTTTTTTGAAAACTCCTAAGACTAAAGGCAAAACCCGAGAAGAAATGTTAAATAGAGGGGTTTTGACACCATGTACAATGTCATTCGTTTTACAAGAACAATTAATGCACTTGAATAGTAGTTCTTAAGGTAATAGATAAAATATATTTTTATAAGCACATATTTTTACCATTGATTTTACATTAATACTTGCTACTTGCTATTAACATTTTGTATTTTAATTTTTACCTGAGATAATTAGTAGGTTTATTGTAATTTCAATCCAGAGTTTTCTATTTATTTGTTAAGACTTACTGCATAAATAGTACAAGTAGGTTATTTTTGGAAATGATATATTTTGGTTCATTTTTCTTTAAATACAGTACATTTAGTAGTTAACATATGTATAAAAAACTTTCAATATTGCTGATGCAACTGATCAATCAAATCATTTTCATCATGACACTAAGTTTTATACACCACATTTAAATGATACATATCAAATTATATATGCTTATGTTCAATTTTGCCAGTTCTGAAATAAATAAAAAAGTTTCCTTTCTTTTTTACGGTAATGAAATTAATCATATTCCAATAAGCTATATACATCCAACATACACCAAATGAAATTCTAGCTTTTCATACATTTGTACATCTCTTTAATGCAAATTACATTGTACTGTTGTCTGTATACATTATTTTTATTCAAATATCAAACTTTCTAAGTATTAACACTATCTAATTTAATATTAAAGAGTAATCTTTATTTCAAACAAATATAGCTAACTATGTCGTTCAACTATTTTGTTTTCCCTATTATCATAGATCACTACTTCATTATTATAATTTCTTAAAAATTATGTCATATGGTTTATCTATAAATATTATCTAAGAAGTTATTCGGTTAAAAACAATATGATTAGATGGTATTTTCAAATATAAGTAAAAATAATAATAATTTAATATTGTCTAGAAATTCAAAATGCAGAACTATTATGAATGAAGAGTAAATTGTAAACCTAACCTACTTTGTATGCTCTTAACATAAGTGTATGTATATAATATTTATTATTTTTAATTTACATTTAATTTAATTTTTATATTATGTTTTTTTTATGTTTCAGCATTTGACCTGTGAATAATCCAAAAGATAACACTAATAATTTTTAAAGAACTTAATTTGTAAGTCTTCATTATATATTCTGACGTTTAATTATTTGTATTCGACAATTCGAATATTAAATATATTTTTATTTTTTAATGCGAATAATAAACATTTATTTACTGTACTTAATATTATAATAAACATATATTTTTTTTATTATTATTATTATTTACATTTTATTTATAATATAGTAGTTATGATAATTGCAATATTTTAGTGTTAAATACATTTTTTAGTTGATAATTCCAACTTGTACATCTATGAATATACCAAACATTGCTTTTACTTTCTTATATATTTGACGAGTAACACTTATATTAACTATTGTCTGTTATATATATTTAACTGAACACTTAATACTAAAGAACATTTCTTTATTTACTAATTCTAATTAAATAAAGATGGATTATTCTTCAATAATGCTAAAGCAGCACCAAAAGCAGAATCTTCTGACATTGTTACACTCAGTGGAAGATTAAAAATGGTTTCAATCTCTTTTTTTATTATATGGTTTTTAGTTATAACTGATCCTGAACCTATGATTCTTTGAATTCCAGCTTTCAATAACATTTCTCGCGACATCATTCTAAAATAAAATAAATTAAAATGTTATATGTTTATGTTATTATTGCATTGCTTTGAGATAATTTAATAAACATACTTGAGTAAATTATTAATGATTCCTTTGCAAAAACCTGAAAACAATGCTGATAATGTGAGGTTATTATTTGTAACGTTTATTAATGATCCATAAGTTGTTGGATCATGCCTTTCACCAAAAATTAAAGGGTTTACTATAAGAGGTGTCAAATGTTCTTCAGGTGATAAATGCAACAATCGATTCCATAATTCATCTGAAAAAATTGATACATAATTGACATTTCAATCAAATACTCTATTATTTAGTAACTAAAGAATATTTATTTATTTATTAATAGCAAAGCTTAAAAATTAAGGCTGTTAAGTGGTTTTTTTATTTTCTGTCATCATAACTGTCACATTATGATGAAATTATTGTGACATGTGAGGTTGATTACTTTGATTAATGGAATGCTATTTAGTATTGATACACAATCATAAAACATGTGTTCATATTATTAATTACCTTCAGCTATAGTCAATCCAAGAGCAGATATCCAGCTAGACACAGATTTAACAAAAGAGTCTAAAACATTTCCACCATTCAAAGAAGCTGCTACTGCCAAGAAGTGATTCTCAAAATATGGAAAATATTCAACACCATCTTATCCAACAATATAAAATTATACAACAAACTATAATAAGAATTATTCTAAATATTATTAGTCTTAAATTTTACCACATTGAGTCTCAATTTCTTTAGCTATAAATGCAACTTGAGCAGATGTTGAGATGTTAATAACAGCATCTGTCATAGTTGTTAATGTAGCTATTACTGAACATTGCAAATCACCAAGAGCAACACCTTATTGAAAATTCAATTAAAAACAAGTTATGTAATTTAAAAAAATGTTATTATCATTTACCAATTACTGCGCCTTTTGGTATATGATAAATTGTTTCATATAATGTTCCAATATTTATTCCAGGCTGTACGACTGATGGTAACAGATGAACTGGGAAATTTGCTTCCATTAAAATATCTGTATTCCAAGAACAGTCGGTTACATCAAAATATCCCCAACTTGCCGCATTGTGAGTAGACATGACTGGTTTTCCTTGATTGCAAAGTATTGATACAATTAAATCTTGAATTGTACCACATTGATTAAAATTTCTCAATATATCTGGTCTAAAATGATATTTTATAAAATCATTTTTATTTTATTTTTAAGTGTTCAATCATTTGTTGCACCTATAATGCTTACTGATTTTCTTTTAGCCAAAAAATGGTATTACATCCATAACCTGAGTATGACTTTAAATGAGAATGAGGTTTCGGCAGTTTAGCCAAAAATTGGTGATCAGTACGTGCATCTTGCCATGTGTATAAATTAGATACAAATATATCTGTTTTGTTTGTGAACTCACTATCCCAAAATGTGTGTACAAATTGTTCATCCCAGAATACTATTCCATGCATTTGACCACAAATACCAATTGCTTTTACCTTATTACCAGGATCAGATATTTGGTCAAATTGTTATCTATATTATAGATAATTATTCAAATAAAGAAGTATATGTTGTGCTTTTTTTTATTATTTGTAGGTATTAAAATTCTACACATAAATTGTAGCTAAAATTAATAAATTATTAGGTAAGTATTTATTTTACATATTGAGACATTGAGTAATTGATATTTGCTAAGATTTTATGATATGAGTATTTTTAATCATCAGTAAATTTATATTTATGTTTATATTTAAAAAAGGTGCACTATAGGTGGGTACCGCCCTACTGTGCTCCGAACCTACAGTAGTTGTCGAGAATATCATTGTAATGGATGTGTTATTCTTGAAATCAATGATAAATCATTACACACGAAAAACGATTCTGAGCGGAGACGTTTTCTAATCCTACCATACTTGTTAAAATAATTAAGTTTAATAGTTCAAAAAAAAATACTTAATACAAATTGATCAGAGAACATGCTGTGTCTAGAATCGGAGCATTTTTTTACTATTCCAAATGTCGATTACAACAGAAAAAAACATACATTTTTATAAAATCAATACATTAATTTGCTACGCTCAGAATCTAAAAAAAATAATTTATTTTAATATTTTATTAAAATTAAAATTGAATTTGAATAGGTAACTAAAAGTTTTAAAAATTGATAACTATGGCCAACATTTATTTGAATACATAATACTATTATAGTATAATAACCGTTACCTAACCAAAATAGGTTGGTACCTATAACCTGAGCGTGACCTTAAAAGTACTAACAATAACTAGTAATGTAGCTATAACTTATGTTATAATACAACCTAATACATTTTGAAGTACCCATGTCCAAAACATTTTATGAGCCACTTATTAAAACTTTTTGTAAAGAGAATACTTCAAAGAAAAATGTAAAACTTAAATGAGTTGTACATAATTTGGACTTCAAAATTCAGTTGTTAAAAAAGTGAAAAGGGCCAAGTTTTTAGCTTAGATACAATTAGTGTTAGTTCCAAGGGCTGGGGATGTCAACCACGATGTACCTATAATCTACATCATACTTATTCTATTGACTATCATAAGGTTTTCGATAGAGACATAGAGTTAAACATGATGAGCTTGTAAAATACTGCAGGAAGTGATTAGAATTGACGGTCAGGATCTGCGAATAATAATACAAGCAACTTTTACTGGACTATGGTACAGGTACACGTAGAAGTAGAAATATCAGAAGATATTCCAATAAAACGAGGGATGAGACATGGATCCATCCTGTCACCACTTCTGTTTAATTCTATCCAGAATTCATTTTTCGAGAAGCTTTGGGAGAAGTCAACGAAGCCTCGAAGGTACAAACGCTAATTGTGAATGTACCTATCTATTGATAATATGAGAATGAGATACGCCGATGGGCGATGATACATCGCAAATAATATGTGAAGCCTTCAAACAATTGTAAATAATATACCTACTACATGTAAGCGAGAGTTTTGGACTGTCTCTTAATATAAACAAAACCAAATGTACATGGCAATTTCCAAAAAACAAACTGTAATAGAACAGTTATTTATTAGGGGACAGGTGGACAGCAAATAGAAATTAAACGTCATTTCAAAAAATGTTTAAGATATTTAAATATCATGATTGTTCACATGGTATAGGTACTAAGATTAGATTACTAAGATGTTACATCTATGATCCAAATGTGAAATGATCCAATAGATCAGAAACAGAAACATTAAGCTAGAAGATTGAGGCAATATAAATGTAGTTGTATCGTCAAATCCTGAATATTCCATGGATTGTCTGTGTATTTACCCAAAGCGTGATTACTTCATAGAATGCAAAAACAAAAAGAATTACTGATGACTATAAAATCACGAAAATAAACTATCCTAACCTAGTAGTCTTTATACCTACCTAGTATCTTGGTGGTTGGGTCACAGAATGACTAATGAGAAATAATAAAATATATGGATTGTTACAACTCATACCTACTCCAAGAAAAAAATAAGGTAGGTATGAAAACTAGCTATTGGAAGACACAGAATATCGTGGTTGAAAACTCCACTACCTACCGGTTTTGCGCAAGAAATAAATTATTTCGTTCATCGTTAAAGAGAGAAGCGATTCCAATATAAAATATGATTTCCAATATTTGAAATGGATAGAAACTTCAAGAAGAAGTATATTAATAGGTATATTTAATTTTTAATTAAAATTGTTTCAAAATAAAAAATAAATTAGCCAACGATCTTGTATTAAATGAATCTACAAAGCAAGATATAAGGTATTCGAGATGATCTACAAAATACATTTTGTTATCTGCTCATTATTCTTATTTCTTAATTCTGAGTAGATTATGGATCGATGTATTTTACAGTGATGACTGATGAGTGTTTTTTTTTCATCTGCCATCACTTTTCGTAGCAGTAGAATAAACGTAGTCCCAAGTTCCTACTCCTTAGTAGGTGGTACATAAATAGGTACTTATCAAAATAAATGAATACGAAAGAAAACTGTAATTTCTAAGCAAACTGCAGTTTTTGAAAAAAATTATTTCGTTTTTTTTAGTCTTCCTGCTTCAAAAATAAATAACTATGGAGATTCGACATTTTTACAGAATGTTTATATTAACATTAATAGACGTGAAATAATTCTTATACAATTTTGGCTCTTTTTGTGATCTAACCTTTTTTAAATTTTCGATTTATGAATCCCACAATTTTTGTTCTTGGGTTAAAATGCTTGAACATTTAATAAAAATTTTCACAGTGGCATAGCCACAATCAATTACTGTAATACTAGTACATCTCTACTCCCCTCATCTAAACTTTAAATGTTTATAACTAACAAACTACATCTCTCAAATTTGATCTTTGTACATTAAAATACTCCGAATAATATTCTGTTTCGGAATATGAAATAAATAATAAAAATAATGTATGGGTGACTCATGGAAAAATATATTTTTAGAAATGTTATAAAACTATGAGCAAAAAAATATTTTCAACTTTTTGAAATAATTAGTGTAGACACTTAAATGAATCACTCTGTATAATATATAGTTCAGATTTTGATTTAAATATAGTTACCTTTTTCATTATTTCTCCTGGTGACTTTAGGCATTCTTGCATTGCTTTCAAAATTTTGACAACATCTTGCTCGTCACCTTTTTGATGACTAGGATTAATTTTTGCTAAGGTCGGGACCGATTTAACATAAATAGATTTTGAAGTACAGCTGTCTAAAAGTGAAATTTTTACTGAACTCGTTCCTATGTCTATTCCTAGTATTAATTTTTCAAAATCCATAATGCAGCAGTAAATGATTATCAATTTAATATTTGTGTGCAATAAATATTAGTTTTTAACCCGATACTAATCTTATTAATAACAAAAAATATAAATTCAAGAACCTACCATACGAGTATGCACGATAATTCTTCGTACGTCGAAAACTATACTATAACTGGTTACTCATTAGTTAGTTTTTTTGTATGTAATACAGTCTATAGTACGAACTGCAATATCACCATATCATTAGGTAGGTATTAAATATTCTTAGGTCAGACTGGATTGAGGTCATATTAATTTAGGTATATGTAAACATGTCCTTATCGAACTATTATTATTTTTGTTTATATTTTAGCTTTATGGTAGGTACCTACTTGTACAGTTGTACAAGTGTTGAAGTGTACAACTCATAATATTGTTTAAATCAGATAAGCGCTCGGGGGAAATTGTACAACGTATACAAAAAAGCAAAATCTAATTGTTAATAAAAAAATAGGCAGTCGTAGTAATTGCTTGTTTTATATTATTCCATGAGGTATGAACCTGTTTTATGGATACCAGGCAGACTGGTATAGTTGGTCAGTAGGTATACAACTTTAAACTGGGTAAAATATTTAAATATTATTACAGTTATATAATTTATAAGTTATAGGTAGGTAAAGATTAAAGAACCAGCCTTAAGGTGGAGAAATATTTTTTAGAAGAAACCTCAGAATAGAACATTTTATAACGCGAGGACCAAAATGTCATACAAATCCTCCCATGGCAGGGAAGGTATAAGTCATAAACTGTTAAGTATAAAAAGTATTAAATCAAGTATAAAAACACTTGAAACTATGAAATTTAAAAAATCCAGCTGTATAATATATGTCCGATGGTCGTAATGTTTTGCAATTTTCAATTAATCGAATTATTCAAATTAATTTATCACTGCGAAAAGACAGTATACATTAAAATAAGGCCAGGATCAGGATATGACCAGGAATCAGGATTTTAATGTCAATTAACACGATAAATAATACAAAGGATGTTAAACCCGCATGTGTTGTCTCCGACTTATACACGCACGAATTTTCGTTAGCCAGTTTCAATAGCGTGCTGTTAGTTTTGATATTGAAGTGAATTTATCTATTATACAATTTAAAGGTACGATTATTATTAGCCTTTTAACAGTATTATTATTTTTAAGTAAGTTATGATAATTTTAAAATATACAGTTGACGGTTGTCTATTAGTGATTTAAAAATATTGTTAAGATAACAGAATATTTGTTTTATACTAATTAAAAAGAGACTGTGACGAAGAGGAAATTATAAGATGCCGCCCCCTCCCCATAAATAATCCGAGTTGCCGATACCCTAGCACCTACGTAAAATAAAAAAACCAAGTCCCCTGATTAAGATTTTTCAAACTAAAATTGATTAGAAACTTCTTGATCATTCCTAAATCAATTTCATAATAATAATGACAACAATTGAACTATAAAATAATTAGAAAATTTTTATTTGAAAAACAATTAATCTTTGCTATTGAAAAAAATCTAGTTTTTTTTAGCTTAAGAGTAGATATACAATTTTAGTTTTCAAAACTACATTCATATAAATAATATTTGATAATTTATATTGATGCAACTTGTTAAACTTGATCTATATTATAAGCTACGGAAAACTTATAAAAAAATAATAAGTGTAGCTTATATCTGAATTGAATATTAAGGATACAAACTAAAGCAAATCGATATTTTAAATTACCCAACATAAATTATTATTTTTTGTTTAAATTGAGTGGAGTTAGTAATGTCGAATTTAAAATAATATACTAGTAGTTTAAAGTCAGAACATTTTACCAAAAAATTGTACCTAATAGCTTAATATTATTATTTATAGTATAATTTATAAGTAGTTTAACCAGCAGCTGAGAACTTAAAGTATATAAAAATAATTAAATGGTAACGAAGTTGTTAAACAACTTTTCCATTTATTTTCTGAAACTAAATTGAAATTTAGATTTTTCAAAAAAAATATAAATAAATAAACCAAACAAAATATCATTTTTCATTATCACTAAAAAAAAGAATTATAAGTAATTACTAAATTAAATTGATTGATTTTATAGTATGTTTGTTCAAAAATCAACTAGTAAAACTAGTTAATAGTAAAAATAAACCAACTTTTTAGGTAGACTTTGAATTTTTTCATGACATGTACTTTTTAAATATTAACACTAACTATAATAAATTAATAACATTAGTTTACAGTGTAAATACATCATAAAAGCAATTCAATTAAAATTATTTTGTAGGTATACAATAAAAAATAAAAAAAAGTAAATATACAAATATCTATATCAATATTTATCTATATAACATATATCTATGTAGGTAAGTATATTGTATAGATACCATAATATGTATTGCTGTATAATTGGTACTTGGTAAATATAGGTGGGTTTGTACTACAAAGTATAAATTATTATTGTTGTCTTGTTAAGCTCAATTTTTAACAAGCAATTCAATTGAGATAAATAAAAAAATACCCTTGACTTATTTACTAACGACACACAGTTCATCAGTATGGTATGTATAAATCTGGGAAATGACTTAACAGACAAATAGATTCTTTGGGATAAGATAAAGCTAATTTTTTTACTTCATCATTTAAATCATGTTCTGTAACTAGGGTTGCATTTTTGTTCTTAATGTCCCTTAAGGTTAATATACTTCTACATTTGTTAGGATAGATATTAACGACATCGACATTATTGTTCTTGCAATGTGAGCTGACACTATTCACAAAGTGGTTCAAGAACTCCATAAATTTATTGGTAAAGTTTAACTTAATGAGCAATTCGTTAAATATACTTGAGCATGTTTGGAAGACCAAAGGTGATTTAGAGCACACTTCAATTAGGTTATTGATTTCCCACAACGATATTGCAGACAAAATAGTTTTTTCAAAAATTAAAGGATTCACTTTAATGGTTTTTTCGTGAATAATTATGGGCAATTTTAATACATTTGATCCTAATTGAGTCCAAACAGTCATTAAAATTGAATTCAATGACTTGTTGTTTTTGTTTAAGATAGATTCTATGTATCTAGCATATATATCTAAGTCTGCCCCTTCATCAAGTATTGATTTCAATTTGATCATGTGGTCAGCTTCTATTACATCAAAATTAATGGAATACAAAAATGCTTGAATGTTGGACTGTGTACTGAGGGTACTGTCGGGGATAAAGTTTGATGAAGTGTACAATAAAGTTTTCAAAATCATCTGAAATCAAAAAAAAAAAGTAATTATAAATCAAAAGTTTGATCTAGGTATAACAAATTATATCAATATTAATTTGGTTGAATGACACTTTAAATCTCATTTGATTAAATACCAAATTAAATATCGGAAGTGTTTTAAAATAATGACTTACCAAACATTTTCCAAAAATCTCGTCCGTATCTAAATTTTTATTTTCCAAATGTTCCAAAAAAGTAGATAAACGATCCTTATTTATTTTTCTAAAATTTGATATTTCCATCATGATAGCACAGATTATATGAAATTATATTATATTATTTTCATACCATTAGTGATAATAGCTTACAAATTTCTTAGTAGGTACCGCAATACTTGCAAAAAAAAATTCAAATAATATGATCTTGATATTTAATGAATTATTGCAATATATTTTCAAACTTTTTAACTACTATTTAAAATTTTAATTTTTAATTAATGATCACGATTCATGAGGACATGAATCAAGGTTCACGAATAACAAAGAACTGAAAGAACTAGCTGCTAGTTGCTACTAACATTATTTACCATTTAACATTCTAAATTTCTAAACAGCATTTATAACGATTTACGATTTAAGCATGATAATAATTGATAAATATTATCGGATCACTGCAGCTAATTCCGGGCTCCACACGCGCATGCGTATACATTAAACTACTATCAAAATACCTTATCAATTATTAATACAAGAGATTATAAGCACGACTTGTCTAAAAACCGTTTTATTCTAAGACCGTGCTAAAAACTGTCCGAGGGATACCCGATAATTTAAATTGAACCACTTTTTATCTTACTAGTAATTTTTAATTAGTATAATATGTGTAATTTTGTAAAAATAGTATTAGGTCATTACTAAGTCTTATTATTAATATGAAATTATTTACGATGGCATTGATTATGAAATATTTGACATTTTCTCTGATGAAGAAGTTTAATAAGGATTAAAAGTTTATTTTTTAAAATTTTTTTTTATTTATTTAAGGGTTCATATGCATAATTTATTAGCCTACAACGATTTACAAAATTAGGTTATATTTTTTATTTTTTTATGATATGTTTGATTGTGCTTGTGTGAAGTATTGTTGATCCATTGTTTTAAATGTTCGATGTAAGATCGGCTATCTTGATGAAGTCTAATATCCATTTTTATTCTCCGTAGTTGAATGCTTCTTTGAGTGAGATTGTGTTTAAGTTTGATTTCGTTCGGGCGTTCTGGTAGTTGGGGCGCTCTAAGAATATATGTTTGACGGTGAGTTTTTGGTGAGTCACGTTCATACCTTGGTTCAGGATCCTTACACATGATGTGAGAATGTGTGAGTCTGGTGTGCCCAATGCGTACTCGGGTAATCATGATCTAAAAGTTTATTTTGATTGACCAACATACTCACATGTTTACGCAAAAGATCATTGATTGGAGGTTTGGATGTAGTTAAAGAATTCAAAGAAGGCTGAGAGTTAATTTCTACTAATAAAGGAGAAGTATATTTTGGTCACTTTTTTTTCAATTGATTATTTGATTGATATAGTTTAACTTAATTTGGCATAGTAATATCAAAATCATCAAAACTGCAGCCCTAAGGAGAATATTGTACTAGTATTTAAAATATTTACAAAATTATATGATGAGTATTTACTATTAATTAAGTTATTTAATGCCAAATTTGATACATTTATTTATTATCAAATAATATTAGTTAACAATATATTTTTTTATTTAACCCAGTTTTGATATGCGTGTTACTCATCAGTCATCAGCCATTAATTGTTTTAGTAGATTTTCACCTACACTTTTTCCTGAACAAATATTTACAGAAAATATTATAATACGAATATTTTTGTAAGATCAATATATTCCTTTATTGTTTTCAAAGGTAACAAACGTCTAAAAGAAGATCAATATTACACATCTATATTTAAATTTTTTTTAAAGTAAGTATGTACTATTTATTTATTTATTTATTAATTTTAATATAACTATTATGTAGTTTTTGCTACTCATTTGTAAAAAGTAATCCCATAGGAGATTTAGTGAATTTATAAAAAAGCTGGGCATAGGCAAGCGGGGACAATGATCAATATTAATTAATTATTATAATAGTGTATACTTTTTTATAATATATTATTATTGACTATTGTTATCAACTTTTGAGTCAATACCACCTTACCATAGAACTGCAGTGGTGAGAATGGGTTCATTTTAAATATTTGTGTATCATTGCGTATAGGAAGAAAATGTATAACAAACGAAAAATTGTTTTGTCCTTAGTCCCTACCAATAATGTTGAATTTGGATTTAATGAAAAATTATTAAATACGATAAAAGCGATTTAGAGCGGATAAATATGTATATTATTGATACTTAAAAAAAAAATGTTCTATGATTAAGTGTTATACAATTTTGGTTGCAGTACTGTTTATTTCATACATTCATTATATTATATACATATTAAGTTAAACAATTGTTATATAGTAAAGTTTTAACCAAAACGTCTACATTAAGTAAATATATATATATAATGGACGACGCAATATCCGTTTACAGTTACGTGCGTAGGATGATATGCAGAAGAAATCTGGCTCTGAAGATATACAAATATACAATTAATGTACTTCGTACTTTTACTCGTATTCAGGTGAATCATAATATATAAAATAATCATAGTTGATCTTAAATAAAAATTATTACAAACATTTGGGCACTCAAATACTATAAGGAAGGCATATTATACCAATATATCATACTGCTGTAATTAATTATTTCCAAATGCAATGCAATTATTACAAATTAATCGTAATGCAAGGACTCAATATTTGAAACAAACCAATAACCATCTTTTTTATGAATACTATTCGTTTTAATCGATGGATGTCGCCTTTTAAACGTAGGCGTATATACAGTGGCTGGAGCCACTACCGTGTACTAGCTGTGCGCCTTAGCCTTCAAAAAATGTCAGGATAAAAATATCAGTGTATCAGAAATCAGAATGTAGACATAATACATTTATATAGTTTACATTTTATATATTATGTAAATATGTAATGTTAATATTATATTACAAATTACAATAATTTATTGCACAAGTTTCCTCACCACCTTAGCACATTAAATGAAAATCGATATTATATCAAAATTCTTAATGTTGCATGAGGTATTGTACGTGGCGCGTTTTTTTTATCGTGGTTTCCCCAAGTTTAAACTTTAGGCCTAGGTCCACGCTGAGGAGAATGGTCGAACTGTCGGACATTTATAATAAGGGGAGTGGTTACGATTGTAACTTGTATAAATTATATAGTGTGTATTCTAAGCTAAATTGACTGATAATTGTTCTATAATTGAACTTTGATTTAATAAAATATAAATATCCCTCTTCTGATCGACAATTTCCCATTACCCTCATTGCCAGTGTTGAATTCAAGACGTGTTAAATATTATCCGTAGTCCGAAAAAACGGGAATATTGCCGTAACTGGCATTAATACAAAATACAAATTTATAAAAAAAATGTAATTTACCTCACAAATAAAATATGTATGTATATTTTTACTTTTTTCCATATACACCTCGAATTGTAGGGTGATTGGCGTTTCTGAAATACATTAAGTTTTAAAGATTTATACTGCATATTTTAAGTATTAATATATATTTTATTTGCGGAGAAAATTAAATTTTTTTATACCGTTGGGTAATCCCGTCCATATCGATGTATATTTATATTTATGTCTACTAAACTCAACACTGTCTACATATACTTAAAAAGTGAAAATAAAATATAAAATATATGGTATATATACATGTATACGTAACCAAAATTAAAATACCTTATAGCTAATATTAAAGCTAATAATTGTAAATAAGTATAATATTATTATTATAGTTTCTAAAATAACATTGATAAACTAAACTTACCTTTAATTTAGTATACTATTACCATTCTCATTTTAATATATGTTTAAAAAAAGGAAACATTTTTTTTTCAAGTATCATTTATTAATCCATTGTACATCCATGATTCAATTAAAATATTGTTTGTTTTTCTTGAATATAATAGCAAGAATGATGCGTATAAATGGGAAAATAATGTGTTTTATCACTTTGTATCCTTGTAAAATCATTATCTGAAAATAAACTTTGGCAATTATAGTAAAGAGATTAAAAATTTAAATTCATTTTCGTAAAACAAAACTAATAAAAAACAGATAGTAAACTAAAAATGAAAAAAATTGACAGTTAAATAATATAAAAAAAAAAAAAAATAATAGAACTCGTTCGTTTGAATTCAAATAACTGATTGACTGTAGTCTGTTGATATAAATTATAAAATAAACAAACTATTATATTAATATATTATGGTATGTTAGTTGTAGCCAACGAAGTTTTATTATTTCACTAGTATTTTTTTATGCTGTTCAGTATTTCAAATTTCAATTATAAATTTATGTTAACGCGGCGCATTAGATATGCAATTCAGGTACATCATCACCGCGTACGGCGGCTTTGTCCATAATACTACTTTCGGATGTCTAGGATTACATGAATATCCCCCCCCCCCATTCAGTTAGTAAAAGACGGTAAGCAATAATGCAGTAGATTTTTTTTACATTAATATACCCCGTTGAATATAATAAGAACTTGGTGTTGACATCGACTAATATATTTTTATATGCGTATAAAAAGTAACAGTGAGAACTGACGCAAGCACATATTGTATATTTTAAATTTTTTTATCATCAGCCCCTCATTGTAAAAAAAATAAGCAACGGGGGACATAAATAATTATTAATAACAGTATTTGTCATGAATTCGTGGTATTTGTGTTGAGGTATTACGATTTTCTCCCACCTGTGCCCAGCCAAACACCAATGTCAGACTTGAAGCAATTGGTTCAAATAACCCTATATCCCGCCGCCACTGTCATACAAGTAATATTTGTTAAATCATTAATTGAGATATATATAATTTGAATATTTAATTAAATTGTAAAGTAAAATAGGTATATAATAATATAATAAAAAAAGTAGTACATAATACTATGCATTACGATAAAGTTAAGGCCCACGCACAGTTTAATATAATATCCAGTAGGTAACAAAGGTAATCCATAAAGTAATTTTTTTCTGTTTCAGGTATAACTTAGTTTCAATAATAATATACATTTAGTCAATGGACATTATGTAACAATTATCCGACGACGAATGAATCGATGGGAATGACACGATGATCTGCAACCAACTGTTTTGAAAATAGATCATTGTCCCGACTCAATAAACCCTCACATAATAATGTACACAAAAATATAATTGTAAATTTTTTTCAATGCGTTCTTCTGCGCATACATTTATACTTTTTTATACTATTATTTTAATTATGTAATCACGAAAATAAATTTTAATGTTGGCTTCTATAAAAATGCAGTATCATAATAATATGTATTTATGCAGCAAGTATAAACTTATTTTTTAAGTAAACATAACGGATGAATATAGCCACGCTGGTTAATAGGTATACCTATAGAGGACATTTTTTTGTTAATAACTGCCTCGGCGATTAGATCTATTGGCTAAGAGGTAATTTTATGGTACCTATTATACTTATTTTATATTATGGGCGCCGTTAAATACCACACACTAATATCATTCATAACAGCACATTTTATTATTTTACACCGTTCAATACCTTATACCACACAGATTTTTTCAATTACTAAAAAGGGAAATATAGAAGGTCCATAATTTAAAACCACATACATATTTTGATCGTCAGTTAAAAATTAAACATTTATTTCTTATTGTTATAAAAAAAAAATATATATATATTAAACTTAAATTGTATTGCTACTGAAACGATCATACAAATTCAAAATGTTGGTGTGGCGCAGTGGCTGACTGCAGTCACGTTGAAGTGCTGAAGTCACTTTGCAGCCGGTGTCTCTAGCTCCCAGATGGGTGACCACCCGAGTTTTCAGCAACGAAACATGGCACACAATAAATATATGCCACGTATTACAAACCTACCAAATCAAAAACCTACTAAAAAAATATACAAAATAACCCCCTAATAAAAAAAATCATTTTAAATATTATAAATGTAATTATGATTTACGTTTCATGTCACGTAAACTTTCTTTTAAACTTGTATTAATTTCTCTGTTTCGTTGGTTTGTGCATTTTTATTTAACGTGGTTTCGATTAAATATGAGTAACTGGTGTATGGTTCTCAAGGATAATGCGATTTTTGATAAACGTGTGCGTTATCGGTACATATCAGCAGTCTTGTAAAGAATACTTTTATTTTGTATTCTGAATACGTATTTGAATTAAGGAGTATTATTAAAGTATTCCGAATACTATTTGATTATATTTTTTTCCTGCTAATATTTGTCAGTGCGTCAGTCATATTTCATTCATTTAGTCAGCCATTGTTCATAAAACTTAAAATATGCCCGATTTTTATTAGAACATTTTTTCTTGTCACTTATATAAACTTTTTTTGAGTTCAAAAAAGTATTTTTTTAATGAGTAAAAAAATACAAAAAATTTATTCAGAGTACGTATATGAATAATTTTATTTGAATACAATCATTTGAAAAGTTTACAAGACTGCAGACTGCATATTAGTGGGTGTGGTATTGAACAGTTTGATTTTTATCAAAACTGTGTTGAATTAATGTATAAAAGTGTGCGAATTTGAACGATGACCTTTTTTTAAAAGTGTGGGTTTATGACGACAGCAGCGTCATAGGTAGCTAATACAACACAATTACTTGATGAAACATTTCTTATAGTTCTCGTTAAGTGTAGAAGTGTCTATGGATCCTATAGGTCACTGTTATTGTTTTTTTTTTTGCTATCGCCATTAATCAGTTTCATATCTGTAGGGTAGTTCATTATTTGTCACTTAGCTGGTTATAAGGAGTAAAAACTAGGCATTATATGTTGCAGTATATACGGGTCATGTCAATGACGTGTTGGAAGGAAATGAATATTAGTGTGTGCAATTCCCGGAATAATACCGATCATGTTATATAGAGACATCGCAGTGACCGGACACGTAAGTCTCATCTTTCAACCACTCTCATGCACATGTAAAATACCTATTTTCTTATAAAATTACTGCTAAAATTCCGAATAATCAACTTTTGAAAATTCAAAAATTTCAAAAGATTAAAACTACATTTATAGTTGTTGGAAGTGAACGGGAAAAGTAGTATGACCGATGTCAAGTATACATAATAAAAAATTTAAATCAGTTTTATAAAGTATAATCGTATCACTCGGTCAATAAGAACGATGGACAAAAGATTGGTATGTTTTGTCTAAAATAACCGTCCGCCACCGATCCCCTTTATGCAAAATAGATTTAATTTTTTTGTTGAATTTTTAAAACTAATAATCGTAGAAATTAATTATCTATACAACTATTTTTCATATATGGTAACATTTTCGAAAAATGCTGACGGTTTTTTATCTATTTATAGCTTTGAGACATTTTTTCAATTTTGTAAATTGTTTTTAAATTATTGCTGATAAAAACTTTTTCTCTTAGTAAAAAAGCTTGAAAATTGAATGAAAAGTTGGCACGATTATATTTTAGATGTATTTAAAGTTAAAATTTTGACAAAATCTTGAACATTTTCAAATTATTTTTCAGTTAAAAACTTTTAAAAGTTTTTTCTATTCATAGTTAGCGTTAGACATTTTAATGGCCAGGGAGAATGCCGTCGTTCATATTTTGGCGAAAGTCGGCGGGTGTCGTCCGAGCTGGTTGATACTTGATGCTTAGATAGACATAACAATATGAATATGTAGACGTCTATGTATAGTATTAACTTCTATGTGACACTATATGTATACAGTATGATATATTATCCATAATTTATAGTAAGAGATATTATGAGACTTTGTTATCCGTTAGTTATAAAGAATGTCCTGCATCAATAATACAATATTACATTCGTTTTTTATACCTTTTTTTTAAAAATATTAAATTTAATTATTTATACATGGATGTTAGGAATTTAGGACATAATGTCTCCAATCAGAATCGTTTTTCGTATGCAATGATTTATCATTAATTTATAAATTACAACGGCATGCTCGACAAATACTGTGCAGCAGACTGCACTTGTCCACCTTTTTATTTCATTTTAATTGGTTTGAGAATATTTATTTAATTTAACATATTACATTAGTTTATTGTGTAAATTCAATCAAATGAAAAAAAGTTCCCTCATTTATTTTAATTCTCAATTAGAGTATATTAGTTTTAAATTTGGGTAACCAATGCGATTTTTTTTTTGATAACGTATCGATTATCATTTTATTTAATTGTATTTTAGTTTGGAAATGCGTTGTTCTTGTGTATCTTTTCGTTAAACATTTTACAACTTGTTTATTTGAGCATATTTTCATGTTCTTTGGTTTTTTTTGCATTAAAACATATTTCTTTCATTTTTAAAAGACTACGTAAAGTGTAAGAATATTTTTAGGTTTTTTTTAGTTTATTTTATGGCTTCAATTTTCGATTTTTTAGCATGATAATCTAGATCCAATAGTTCTCTCATTATTATAGGGCCGTCAAATAAATTGTGGTTTTCGACAGCTCTACAGATAACTATAATATTGTATATAAAGTTACATAATACCTATCTACGGCAGGTTATTCAATCGCTCCAACATACACATATACCTACTAATGGTTGCCTAACTTGTAAATTTACGGCTCCTTTATGGATTCGCAATATATTATGTTTTTGTATTATATAGTGTCCATTTTTATGATTTTCTTTCAAATAATAATAATATTCATTTCATTGAAGAATATTTTCAAAATTGACCAAAAGTTTTTTAAATAACACAAACAAACTAGACTTTTAAATTCAAATTCTGATGAGAAGAATGGTATTGCATTTTATTATATCACAGATATATACTATACATTTAATATTACGTATTAGGCTTATAGTTTATTGGATGGAAGTTGAATTTTCACGACAGGTTCAGCATCAAGTCTGTTGCAGTATTTCATTTTTGTCGAAGCATAAGCTGAAAACACCGTTTCACGATTTTGATTACGTCTTAATTAATCGTAGGTTATCGACCACAAACTTTATCTTGTAAGATATCAAGAGTCAATTATATCGATAAAATATTAAAACTGACTAAATTCACGAGGTAGTATCTATATAAAGTAGACTATTAATATGAGGTGAGTGAGTCGACATGAATTAAAAATATTTGAAATGTGAATATATCTTTAGTTAGATTTTTTAAAATAATTTTTTTAAATGTTGTAAAAATAGCACTTAAGTTTCGCGGAACCCTTATATTATGATCTTCACGGACCACTAAAGTTCCGGAGAACATGGTTTAAGAAACCCTGGGCTAGATCAACACAGTTAATAAGCATTTTTTAGAGGGTAACGAAATGTGTAAGATGCTAACTATTACTGAGATACCTACTAATAAACCTACTATAATAATATTATGTCCCAGGGGTTCAAATTCCTGAAATTTAAATTTTGAATACTTATACATTGAAATATGTGACTTTTATTTCACTTAATATTAAGGAATCAATTGATTTTAAATAAATGTCAGGGCATTTTAATAACTAATATTTTGAGTATATTACGATACCGTGATTCAAAAACGACAAACGTTATGTAATGTATTAAGCGTACTATTTCACAATCCGTCAACACGTGGATTCTAATGCAAATGATAAACGAACACGTATAAATAAAATAAAATACTTTTACTATGGAAACGAATTAAAGGTAACGATTGAAATAACTATGAACTAGATTTTTTTTTAGGTCAAAATGCACAATAAAAATGCATGTTTTATACGTGAGAGTTGAAATTAGGACGACAATGACCTTATTATTAAAAACATTAACAACTATATTACGTTATATTTTGTGGTTCCAATATTATTATAAACTAGACATGTTGGACGGCAATGGAACTTCACATAATACAAATCCCTTATAAGTATAATATAACACCGATAATATATCATATGAATATTTTTTGAAAATCCTCCACCCCTGGATCCGTAAATGTTGCACAGTCATAAAACTTAATTTTAATAATATTATAATAATAATTATTAGGTAATAAAACTCTAGTTGGAAGGAAAGGAAAATAAACTTTATTAACATTTTGTTTTATATATTTGACGTAATATTTTTTATGTTCTATAATTGAACTGACAACTATAAAATCTCAACTCAAATATAAAATTACTAAATGTCAATTCCAGTTCATTATTATTTATTAACATCTTGATGATAAATTAAATTTGTGAAATCATATTGAAAACTCTTACCTATCAAGTAGTAAGTACCAATAGTAGTATACAGTGTTGTTTATACAAAAATTATTTTCACTATGAGCCAATTAATTTTTTTAAATGACGAGGAGGGGGTTATAATGATATGACATGTAAGTATAAATTATGTCATACTATGTTATGAGTAAACTTATAATTGCACTATGGGTAGGTACGCCGCCATAGTTCCATACACTTCTGTATATACGCCACTGGTATTATAACAAAACAAATTTACTGTTGATTTTCGGAGCTTATAACGTTTAAGATTTATTGAGAAAGCTATTAAAATAAACACATTTGAAGTGTTTAGTATATCATATAATGTATACTTATTGTTATGAATATATAGAGTATAGACACGAAACACATAAAATAAAAATTAATATCATGAATAATTTTATCTTACAAAGTTGAATCATATTAAAAATTGTAGATTATCTACATAAAATACAAAAAGTGTGTGGTTGTGGCTTATATACTCAAAAATTACTTGATCGCGTTTTACAAATATTTTAGAGATTGTTCGAAGAGATACCAGGAGGTTAAAAGAGTAGTTTGAACCACGCCCGATAGGTGGCGTCGAATAACTATTTTTATATTTTTGTTAATTATAATATGTTATAGGTATAAGCACTATTATACTAAGAATTGCGGGTGTATATTCGCTGGTGGAGATACGCACCCAAACCTAATAGCTAAGTAATTATACTGAAACTGAAGTACTCCAAGCATTGTATCAATTCATCTCAAGTGATTTTTCCACTACTCTGAGATTTGTCCACAAGGCGAGGTAAACTAACATTGATTAGACATGCCTGTGAACTGAGGTAAACTAATACCAAAATAGACCGAGTTTCGTATTTTATAATATTCACTTTCTCGTTGAAATTCGGAGAATACAGCTAACATTTAATAATAAATACCTACATAAAATAAAGTATACGATTTATTGATGAATAGATATAATACAATTTGATGAGTATTTAATTTGCCTCATTTAAATCCAAAAAAATTTCAAATCCCCTATCGAGTCCACGTTATTTTGTAAACATTTATTTTCCATAGTACAATAAAAATTCATAGTTTTAAAACAACAAATTATTATTGTAGAATTATGGATCCAAATGGCAAATACCAATACCGCTAATCCCTCCAATTATAGATTGCTTAATAGTGAAGCTTTTAATAAAAAAATAAAATGAAAATCTGCATAATAATGGTTCAGGCTATTGGAATTAATATAAATTTGATTACAATATGGTTTTCAAAAATATTTATCCTTTCATCATCGATGTTGATTTCACTTATACACAGAAGGTCAATGTACGAGGTTGATTGTGTTTTCAAAGAACAGCCATTAAATGTATTCTCTAAAATTTGTATTCTGTGCAAGTGTTTGATGAGTGCTAAACTATTGAGTATTGAGTAAGCAAAACACGCTGCAACAAATGCAATAGGGTTGTCATTTTACCTTGATGAGCACAAATAATAATAGTTTAAATATATTTTATTATTACCATTGTAAAAACTAGCAATGTTTATAGAATTCACACGTTATGAAATTTCAAATATGAATTAAACGATGTAGAACAATTTATGATTAAATTTTTTTTTATAATTAATAACGTGAACATTGTCAAGTGACTATACGTCTATATAATTGCGTTTGAATAATATTCAACCGTAAGGAAAGAAATACATACATTTATAGTTTATACGTAAATTTCCTAAATTAATTTGGTTATACTCGTAATTAGGACTAGGATGTATATTATTATGTGGGTAAGGAGATATATATGAAAAAAATTACAAAGTTGGGTGATTCTAATGTAAAGTTTTTATATTATCTAAAATATTATGTTTACTGTTATTATTTTGTAATGTTTTCTATTTATATTATGTACCTATATAGGGAACCTATATAAGCCTATTAAGCACCTATTGAGCTATTATACTAATAACCTCGGATATAACCTTATAACCTATCTATATAGTTGGAATAGAAGTTAATAAAAAAAATAAAAGCTTTGATCAACCAATGGATAAATGTCCAATGGGTAATTATTAATTAATAACAAAATAATAAAAACATTTAATATTTTAACACTATTTTAAATGTTAATTAATTACCGGAAATAATAATAGATATAATATAAATACTTCAAACTAATCGATAACTGTATATTTAATGCAAAACTATTTTATTTTTTAAATTAATTTAAATACTTTATACGTATGATATGTATATATTATAATATAGGATACGTGACTTATAGGTACTTAAATAAATTAGTACCTACTTAATATTAATTTAATTAAGACTTAAAAGTTGAAAATATTAATGTGCAACATAATATATCAATTCATATCATGTATTTTATTATTTTGACATAGGTAGGTTATAATAGGCTAAACATAGTAGTTTAACATAGCAGTTTAACACAACAGGTTATTATTTTGAAAAATCTCATAGTTAAAATATACTTATATTGAAATAACAGAATGAAGATACGCTCAATATATATATAATCAAATTAATATTTTATGGACATTACATTGTACAGGCATTATATGCGCGTATCGTTTTTGTTTGTTTGTCAGAAAATATTCCTCATTGATATTTGAGGAATACGTTTGTGGTGTAAGTAAATATTCATTATTTTTACCTCCACGAGTTTTTAAACAAAGAAAAAAATCAATGAATTAATCTCAAATGCAGTGCCTATGTTATTGATACGAATAAATTAATTTTGTTCTTAAGATCGTCGAAAAATAATTTGCGTGGCTTATTGTCTAGCCGAAGTCCAATTACAGGTGCATACATTTAATACGAGAGCAATAATGGTAAGTGTCGTGACCATAGATAAAGAAGTAACCACTTGTTGGAGGTCGAAATCCAACTAAATACCTGGACGAAAGTGTTCTACAATAATCACGACGGGTGGTCCTCAAAATTAATCACTCCAGACGCACTTGTACTCGACATTTTGTGCTTATTACAATTACTCATTCTTATTGTTGTAATTGAAGTTTCAATTCTTTACGTAACCTACGTAGAGAAATACACAATAACTTACGGAAGAATAAAAGAACAATAACAGCATTTTTGAATACGGTATAATACGTCAATACCGTTTTGCTACTAATCCAACCAGTAATCATAATAATATATTGATATCGATATGCACTGCGGTTATGTGGTTTCTCAGGTTTTCATATTTAACAATAATAATAATAATGATAGTAAAAAAAAAAACTAAACTGTTAAGTAAAATAATATAAACTGAAAACAACATCGAATTCATTGGTCATACGGTAAAATACCGTTTTGGGAAATATAATATAGGTAATATTATGACATTTTTATATCGACTATACTACAGTTTTACTATAATGTGATATGGATTGGACAATATATCCGGCTACAATAGAAAATTTAAAAATGATTCCATTATTTTAAAACACCTAATATGGACTCAACAGAAGTGTCGTATTCAGGATTTTTCAACGAGAGGCGAACACAGTAAATTCAAATTAGGTATCGTAACAGCTTTTTTATTTTGTTCCAAACCTATATAAAACTATATGTATAAAAAATGGAAACTACTGTGTCATACATGTGTGATACGATAAATTATATTATTAATTTTTATTTGTCACACAGAGTTAATCAAAATAAGTCATATGGTTTTAAATGGTTGTACAATTTAAGTTATTAGCTCGGAGTGATAATTGATACAGTGCATAAACTAAAAATATTTGAAATGGTCAATGGTACTTATTGCCTATTAAAGGTACTTATCTACATTTTCTTTACTAGTCATTAAAGTCTTTTGCAGCTACTATTTCAATAAGCCTTTCCATTCAGCTAACCATATAAGTATATAACCCGACCATTCTATAGACGATGTGGCTTTCAGAAAACATTTAATATTTGGTTTAATCAGTTTATTGTGTAGAGATTTCAAGTTGGATTTTTTCCTCATTCTGTACTGCCCGAATAGTTCTTCTCACAAGCTTTTCACTATTGGGAGTAAGTAAAATAGATAAATGCATTTTCTCATTGTCGCTCATGATAATATTCTTAAAATTAACAATTTATCTAGTGAAATATATAAACGCTTCTCCAAAATGGTTCTAAGTTTAACTTAATTATGCATATCGATTTTATAATTATAATGTTTACTCCGGAGTTGAAAATCGTCAAACTGTTCAAATATGTACGATCCGACAATGAAATTGTTCTTTATGGGCGTGTGGGGTACCATTAGCATGTATTTTGTTTTTGTTTCATTAATTATAAAATTCATATTCCGACCGGATCATTTCATTTTTCCATACCTCGGATACCTACATCATGGTGACTATTCCCTAAGATGACAACATCATCCGCATACGTAAGAATATTTTTACATTATGTAAACGAGTATTTAATGAGTGTCAAAGATTTGAAGTTTAGATGAGCATAGTAGAGACCATCACTTCAACTCCGCTTATCAAACCTTACTTTAAATAATTATAAAGTTATGAATCTTAAAACTTATAACTTATAACTAATCATTCGAAATTCGATTATAATGTAAGGTATCGATGTTTGAAATATATTCTATTGAAAAATATTCTACTTCTAAATTTAAAATTAAAAATGTATGAAAAAGTAAACAATTTAAAAAACGATAAAAATTTAAAAAATAGTACCTAAGTAAATAATATTTTTTTTTCATAAATTGTTTTTAATACCTAACATAAAATTATGATATGCATTTTGAAAAACGTCAATATTTTTTTCAAAATAATGAGCGTCCATTGATTTAAAAGAATCACTCGATGTAGTCTATATATACAAAAACTACTTTTAAATCACTGAATTTACTTACCTACAAATGTTTTTTTTGTTTAATTTCAAAAGATTTTACTCATTGATGTACTGTAAATAGTATTATTAATTGTTCTATGGTTATACGTTAGCACCACTTGGTAGTCATACGGTATAACATCAAGATGGATTGATTTACACCTTGATAAAAACTTTAATTTGTATGATGATAATAACTAAATTTAAATAAACGGTAAACTATTATCACCTTTAACAATGTAATAATAATATTATGTTTATCAATCTAAGGTAAAACATCTTAATATAGTGATTTAGTTGCCAATTTAGTCATGTATGCTCAATATTGTATTGTATTACAATGGTTTTGTTATATATTTATTTTTAACATGGTTAATAAGGCGGATGGGCTTAAGTGCCATTGTCCCCTTGGATAAACTATTGATTAACACTAATGGCATAATTAATATTATGCACACACATACAGAGTTCTAGAAAAATGTCTGTAGGTACTGAAAATTAGTTAAATATTCACATATTGTGTAAACAACATGTATACGTCCATAAATCAATGCCCACATTTCTTTTAATGTCTACCTATTTACTTTAATGGCGATTAGTCACATGAACCTATTTTTTATTGTCACACATAAAATTAAAAAAAAAAAAATACTGTATAGGTATAGGTACTAACGACTAATGTTATATTATGGTTAATACTTGGTTCAATAGCATGAACGTAGGTCGATTTACGCCGATTATCGTAAATAATAAAATTATAGGTACAACATCCTGTTATACCGCAAAATAGGTAAAATAGGCATACCCACTATTATATTTTGTGGTTTTAATAAAGAATTCTTCCATAATATATTATAATATACGATATACCTACTTTTCTGTACAACAAATATTAAATTTATAAATTATATACATATTTGGCTACATTATTTATCATGTTTGAGAGATGTTAGATAAATATTTAATTTTTTAAAAAGGAACTTCATTGTTATATAGTTACATAAGAGATTTTACCATAGTAATTATTATTATAGTAAAAAGTGATGATAAAATAAGCGTTTTAAAAAATCCATGTAAAAAATATATTCTTGTAGTGACAAATAATAGGATTTTCCATGTGCCGTATAGGTAGGTACTTACTTATTTTATTGATAGCTGAATAACCGATGTATAATAAAATAAAAAACAACAGTTGATTAAATATTAATGATAATGCAGACAGTTCATTCAGCTGTCGGCATCAGATCGTAAATAAAATATTTATATATAAAACAGTATTTCATGAATTCGAGGCCAACTGACCCGATCGTGAGTAAAACTATACTTTTACGGCCGTTTCTGGTTTCGAAACTCCGACGAATACAGTATAGTAGGTTCTCCATATTCCGGATTCGGTTCGGTACGGAAGTGCTTTGTAAAATAAATACATAAAAAGCCTTTTCATGTCCAATGTATGGACGTGAAATTAACTTCCGACACTATTTATCCATTACATTCCTTTGATCCTCTTCTCATCATATTATATTACATTATATTACACCCGCGATGAATCCGCCACAGCTGCCTAGAATCTTTCGGAAATTTGTCGTGTACATGTAATCGACGACACCTTCTCTCCCCTATTACAACCGATTGTTCGTAAGTACAATACTTTGTGTTACACATTAAAACCGATCGAAATCGCTGATACATAAATGTAATTGTAGACAGCGATCGCTCGTTTAACGTTTTTGTTTTCACAGTGCTACACATCGCAAGGTTGAAAAACGTAAAAAAAAACATTTTCGTTGGTAATATAATAAATAATTATTTACAACTTTTCTCTCACTCGTCCAACTATATCATTAACTGTCAAAACGTACAATGTTTTAATATTTAGTAATATTCCCATATATGGTAATTATTTGGACATACCTATATATATCACTTTCGATTCGTGGGAAATTTATATAGCCATATAGGTAAGTAAACTCTCAATTATTGTAACTCGTTACCTTTTTACATAAAAAACACCGTTGTCAATCATGTAAGTAGGTACCTATATTTTTTTTGTACCAATAAAAAGTTATAGTCTATCATATAATAATAATTTTTATAGCATAAAAACCAAACAGAGAAAAGTATAAAATTGTATTGGCCTGACCGCCAGAAGTTAACAGTTCACAGCCCTACTTATATAATTATCAATTGGAATCATTATTAAATATAATATTAATATAAAAAAGTAAAATAACCATACTTAGGTATCAATGAATGTTTTAAGAGATTTTTTAAAATTAATGTCTATTTATTGTTTATAAAACATAAATAAAATCAGAGTTGTGCAGTAGGTGTTTAAAGAAATTTTATAATTTAGTATTTTCACCGGGAGACGTCTTCTCAGTAGATAGATATACAAAATATCTAGCTTTATGGTTATTGTTATTCAATAATTTTAACTTAGTTGAAAGAATATTATGAACACATAGGTACAATAAGTGGTCAAATTGTTATTGATCACTATTTAAAAAAAATTGCTTAGTTTTGAATTGCACTAACATATAATTTTAAATAATTTTAAAATTCATATCTATATACATAGTATCTGTGAATTATAATGTAATATAATGTAACATTGTAACATGTTGGACTGTTGGTATAATATTAAAATATAATAACTATTAACACGTTACATGCACGTATATTATAATATGTTTATTGTATTTAAATTAAAACTATACAATCTTTATCAGGATGAGTCACTATAACTTAAATGGGAGCTAATTAATTTATTGCCCTTAAAATTACAGCCTTTTCATGTAGGTACCAACATTTTGATCAAAACATATTTTAAAATCGATCATGGCCTGTAGTTGCGCTAAATCGTTTTAAGGTTTAATATAGATCTGCAGTTGTACTAAAATTATCCGTTGGTCACTTAAATTTAAAGTTGAGTAAATTATATTTACAAATAGTATAAATTTAGTTACTTTACTTAAATAAAATGAAAGCACAGGTATAATGATATACACTTATTTTAAATACTTAGGTTTGATAAAAATAAATGACAATTGTACATATTATTTTATAAGTATTTAATGGTGAATTATCTTGAATCTGATGAAGTAACTACCAATGTGATTGTTTAATTTCAGAATCAAATTACAAGGAATTGAAATATAAATTATATGTTTTGTAGTTTTGTTTGTATTTTATTGAGGTTCATACAAAATACATTTATTCAATATTCATTATTATATAGCTATATTATTATGGCATAATTTAAAACAATTAAAATGTATAATGTTTACAATAAAAACTTGCATTAATATACATTATTACAACCGTGGGAAAATGAATAGCGATTAAAAAGATAGAAGAAAGTCGAAAGGGAAAGGAAAAGAGAAAAAATGTATAAGACATGGAAAATAAGGAGTATATAGATAAATACCTACAAATAATAGTTATCTGCGTTCTAAAAATACTTCATATGGAGAATCTCAGTTTATGTAAAAAAGAGGTACCTAATTAAAGTAATGAGCAAAGCATAACGCCGCAAGCCACGCATCATCGATTTAACGTTTACATATTATTTCGTAACTAAAATGGTTTGAAAGTCAAAATAATTTAAAAAAATGTGTTATAGAATATTTAAAACTTATCGCCTGTAGGTCGTTAATTTTTACAACAAATATATTTTTTCGGTTAGCGCTGGAAAACTGACGAGTTTCCAAATACTAAGAAATAGGTGCAAATAATTATCATTTATCGCATGTGGATAATAATATTGATTACATTATAATATCAAATAATGACTTTACCCATATTGGACTGACCAAAATATAAAAATCAGAAAATGGATTTTTCGTCCTAATGAATATTATAGATTACTGTAATATTATATGGATAAGTAGGCCACTTGAATACTTGATGACCAAACTATAAATATGTGTGATACACTAAATGCATATATTATACACATATAGTAAATAGTATTATCGTTATCAATTTTAATTGCGATTAACATTGCATAGTTTGAACATAATGTGGCTAAAGATACATTATTAATTGTTTGTGGATAAACTAGTAACTACATATTATTATCTGGAAATAAATTGATTAATATAATTATGTCTTACACCTATAGATATGTATAATGTACTGTACCCATACTTCGTATAGGGGGTTATTTTGTAAACGCACACGATTGTGCGTTTTAAGTTGAAATATTTAGGTAACTATATTATATATTATGATAGACCTTTTTTTAAACATTTTTTGTTTTCCCTGACGCTTTTCGAAACTAATAATTACTGGCCAACAGTTGATTTTCTCGGCAGAAAAGTCAGTGAAGTCGAAAGTAAGTTGAACACGAAGTCGCTCGTTGAAAAAACGAAATAAAAAAAAATAGAATACCATCACTGTTATTATGATGGAATTGACAATACAGTTAAACTCGATGTTATAATATTATTATTAGTGCAAACAGACGAGTTGGAATTATTTCCTCGGCTTTTTCCCGCTATACAGACGCGTCCGGTCGATACATTTCCATAGCTCTCCGGGACCATATCGTCGTCTCACCCACTGTCGTTACTGCACACACAGTGCCACTGTTTCACCGGGCCGCGCCGACGACGGGCATCGAATAAAATAATATTATTATATCATTTTATGCGCACGAATGATACGCAACAGAGTGGAAATGAATCATCGGCGGCGGCGGCGGCGGCGGCGGCGGCGGCGGTGTCCGTTGAACTTTGTGCGCGGTGCCCGCCGCCACTGTTATTACGACGGCATATATTATGGCCGGAAAACGGCGACCTTGAAAATGGCCGTCGGCAGCACGCTACGCGTCCACCTCGGACGGCGTGTGCGACGACGACCTCAGTCGGTGTGTAAAATCAGAAATCCCGTTCCGACCTTATATCCGATAACACTTGTGCGGTTCCGACGAGACGAGTCGCGTGGTCGACGTCGTCGTTATATAATGCGCACTCGTAGCACTGTCGTGCGGCTGCGGTGGCGGGGCGACCGTGACTTTTTTCTTTTTTTTTTTTATGGGGAAATCGGTACGGAAAAAACCTAACCCATGTATGATATGTACGAGAGAATAGGGCGCGTTCAGAAGAGTATCGTGAAATGTTTTCGACGAGTACGACTGACTGATATTTTTGAGGTTTTTCTAAAAAACATTATTTCGCTAACGTGTTATATATATAAAAAAAAAAAAAAAACGGAGACACGCGGAGAATCTGACCTGCGCGCGTCATAATATATTTTGTACCCTCGCTGTATACGCCATCACTATCATATCATACTATATTGCAATATCAAATAATAATATACGACACGGCGATACCCATGTGTTAACTGTGCCGCCGATTGTTTTAGGCGTGGCAATGAAAAACAACTCGTGCCCACTTACCCACACAGGGTATATTAGCTAAGTCGCGGAGGAAAACCTTTCCACACTCCCCCACACCGACGATTTCTTGATCAAAAAAAATATTTTCATGATTATGCGTAATACATGCAGGTATTGCGTGATGTTTACATTTTAGCATTATTTAATATTTTGATACATTACGTTTTAATCAATCCGTTTTTGTTTTACATAGTATACCTATACCTTTTATCGGCAACTAGGTGTATTGGTTATTCATCGTAAAACTATTGATTAAATACCCAGTTATTGGTTATTTCTAACGCGATCACACAGTGCAAGACTGCACGACACGCTCGGCTTTCTTATATTTGTATATTTGCAGTGGTGCAGTAAATATGTCATACTTAAGATTACGATTACCCACCCGTGTTAGGGGTTATACCCGTCCATAAAGTAATATATATGGGTTCGGAGTCACTTTATTATGCTCGCATAACGTTACTGTACATAATTTGTGTCTGTATAGTCTCTCTGTTGCGTATGGTATTCGTGACGTTCCTTATATTATTCCTATAAACCTATCACCTAATATAATAATAATAATAGCTATAACATATTGGTCCCGCGGTTACGACCTTTAACAATTTGCAGACGACATAATTTGTGTCTGCAGTCTCTGTGTTGCGTATGACGTTCCCTATATAAATCGACCACCTATAATATAATAATAATTATAAAAATACCTAATATATTGGTCCTATGGTTACGACCTTTAACAATTTGCAGACTATATTAGGTATATTAGCCAATTTTCGTCTACTCGACCCGCCATATAACACGCACGCTTAGAACTTGCGCTTACCACTGTACGTAAAAAAACGTTTACTACCCAGGTAATTAAATCTGAGTAACACGGCATATTAATAATTAATACGTTTAATGTTATATAAACTTGTGAAATTTTAAAAATGTATAGATCATAACGTTATGTAAAGCGGCGAATGGCTTTATTATTATACCGAATCTAGTTATTGTAGCCTGCAGGATAGACACAATTATTGAATTACGGGATATTCAGAAAAATGTATTGTATGTACATTTTTCTGATAGTACATGGGTACTATCTACTAGAATAATATATCAAACTTATCACGGCGCTGTCGTATAATATTTTACAATAAAATAATATTGTGGACATTATGTCCAACCAGACGCGGATACAAGGGAGGGTCATGGGAGCAATGCCTATCCCCCAAAATTAAAAAAGAAAAAGAAAAGAGGCTTGCGAAAAAAACAATATGATTTATTATAGAATAAATCCATTCTATAATCAATGAAAATACTATATTATTTCACATTAAATTATTCTTAGGCTCTAGAAATATTTAGCTCAAATGTAGAAAAAGTAATGTAATTAAATGTTTTATAAGCAATAAAATGAGATGTAAGACTGAATAACCTAAATATTAAAAAAAAAAAATGTTGTTTGATTATTTTTTAGTCTATTTAAAGGTAACCTAATCAGTAATCATCATTATCCTGATGTCGAAAAATATTATCATAATAAACCCTGATAATCTCTATTAATAATATTTGATGAACCTCCTCGTAAAACTGTTCTGGATCCGCTCCCGTGTCTAACTTATGGTCGTGCAGACGATAACAGTCAATTAATATACAGTTTTTGTCAGTATCGCCGCTACATTACACGAGTATGGTAGATAATCACACGATTTGTAGCCGTGGTGAGAAGTTACGGGTTTGATCACTAACTGCGCACTTTAATGTGAAAAAAAAAAAACAATTCACACGAGGACGGAGGAAAATGACGGCTATTATTTCATACCAACAGTCGGCATTCGGCTGCAGTCGGTGATATAGTTTATATGATTGTAATTTGTAATTGTGTATGTAGATACTATGTGTCTGTATACTTTTGGCCTGCTCGGTTATAAGTTTATAACAATATTAATCGATTATTTTGGTGATCTTACAATAGTTTAACACATCGAGGGTTGACATAACGATTAAATCGATTAATATCGATCAATCAATCAATAAAAATAACCATATTTTATCAATTTATCGATTAATATGAATATATTATTATGAATTTCTCAAGCTATCACACGTCAATCAGGTAGTTAAAACGTAAAAGATAAAACTGAAGCCATTAAAATATAATAAGCATGTACTCCGTATATTATCTTAATGCATTATGCAGTTAGTGGATTATTTAGAAATCGATTGACTAAACAGATATTCGATATCAACCTGTGAAATCGATTAGACCTTATAATTGATAATCGGTTGTGTCAAAGAATAATCGTATCTGCTGTTAGCAGAAATTTTGTTTTGAAATAAGAAATATGCATTATTAAATATTAATATATATATTGCTCACCACCCTGGCAAGTGGCAAGTAAAGTATATACCTATCGTGCCTGTTAATTCTTGCATATAGCGGTTATCTCCACAGTAGTTTAATTTTTTTTTTTAAAAGCTCCATGGTCAGACAAAAATAGGTAGTTAAAAATTACGGCGAGGGTGTACATCCGGCCATCCCGCAATCGGCATCTCATCGACACTTTGGGTAATAATTATTGCGAAATACCAGTCATTCAACACTGGATACAGCCATACCCATATAGTATACCTATATGAAGAATCGTGTGAGCATTGAAATCACCGCGTCATCGGTCGTCGTGGTCGTCGTCCAGCACGTTTGTTATCTGATCGCTGAAAACGTCAGGACGTGACGAGAGATTCGGAGAATCCATTTAGATCGATTTGGGGTGGCGGCGGGGTGGGGCGGAGCTGCAGCGGCAGACGGGGATGACGGGAAGCTGTTTTTTTGTGCAATAGCAGCAATAAGGATAAAAATAAACTATAAATATTGTTCCGTACAACAGGTACGAGTAGGAAAACAATCGGACGGACACACACGTAATAATTGCGCAATATATGTGTAATAATATTTATGTATTATATGTAGGTACCTTATACGCGCGGTTCTCGTCTCGCGCCGTCGTTGTCATTCCGTCTGTGCCACGCGAGACGAGAGGGCGTGCGAGGAACCGTCTGCTCTACGACGAGTGTGGCGGTGGCAATATCGTTATCAGAAGTATAATATTATAGCAAACGCACAATATAATAATATTATATACTGTCGTACTGCGTCGCGTTACTGCAGTAGGTATAATATGTATACGACGTTTTGTGCGCAGACGTGTAAGTACAAAAAGGAATTTTTTTTCTTCTCTTTACTCGGGTACACGACACCGTAAACAACCGGTGATTAATTATTCATGACCTCCGAGGCGGTGGATGTGCCGATTGCCCGCACACACGCGTATTACCCACACGGGGTTTTTCCCTCTTTCCTATATCCTTCTTCTCTTCGTCCTCCGCGATTCACGTTCAAAGGACTAGGTACCTACTATTATAGTATAGTATATTATAATAGTATTATCGCGGCGGCCAGAGCAGCAGCACATTGTAATATTATTACGATATAACCCGCTGCGCCGACGACTGCAACGCTCTGCGGTCTACAGCAGCGCACTACATCGTTCTAACGACACAACTCGTTATGAGGAGGTGCCGTATTTTTTTTTGCCCCTCATTTGATCTGCAAGATCAAAATTAAGCCGAAATATCCGATTGTGCGTACACTGCACAATTCCAAGTGCCCAATTATGTTATGATATGATTAGCACCCGCCACCATTCGTGCGCCATGTGATGTTCTAAATCTTTGACAATTTAATACAATTTTTTAAGACCTACGTTTTTATAGCAAAATACAAGATTTATTTCACCTACTCTCTCGTAGAATCTATATCTAAAGATGCAGCTGCATCCCCCCCCCCACGGTCCACAAACCATTTGTATTTTAAAGACCTCTGTTCATTAGCCATTTTATCCTAATAATTAATTTTGTTATGTTTCAACTACGTAACATGTTTTTAACTTTCAAAAACTTTCAGGTGGGATCACTGAATACCCGACTCGTTACGTTCGCAAGAATAGTTTTAATCGGAAATATTATTTGATTTGAAATAATTCCATGTTATCAAATATATTTATGTTTCGTCATAAATGGTCTTCCGCAATACTTATTATCTATGTCAAATGTGATCTAAAAAGACCTCGACTTAAAAAAAAAAAACAGCGGACAAATAAGTAAGAGCATTATTTTCGTGGTCATTATGATGGCTTCTGGTCTATTCAAATCTATAGACCGTAAGCCGTTTTGAGTACCTATATCCACATAATATGCAAAATATATTATTTCCCCAGCTTTCTTGTGTAATTCTCGACAAATCCTGCAGACCTATAAGTCTCAACTATGCACACACATCTCGGGGAAGTCGATGATGTAAATACTACGTGTATAAAATACTTATATTAAATATATATTTCTATCTATTATAACTACTGCAGTTATTATTGCTATTGCACAGTGGCAAAAACACCTCAAAAGTAAATATAGGTATTGGTGTTTGAATAACTAGAGAAATTATAATATCTTATCAGAGTACCTACCTAAATACCAATAACTCCAGCACTAAAACTGTGTGTAACATTGAGATAAGCTATTTTTCATACACAAATTATATTTTAGTAATAATTCTTCATTTTATTCTGTTTGAAAAAATGTAATATCAAGTATCCAAGTATTTATTCTATGTCCAGGTATGCAGGATAAATACAATTGAAGTTTGCAAGTTATAAGTTTATATATGTTACCGGCAATATGTGTAATTCAGTCATTACATATAATGTCATATAATGCCCATTTAATAAAATGACTGAAATGACCAGACGAATTATATAATATTATAAAAATATGTAAAATACAACACAAAATAAAAATAATAAATTAATTAAAAAAATAATTAAAAATTAATTTTAAATATCTCTTTAATATCTCTTTACGTAATTTAACTTCAGGTACTTGGGTATTATTATGGACATTTTATGGGATTTCATCAATTTTTTGATAATAATTAATAATTAACTATTATTATTGTTCTTAAATAAAATACAATTTTAATTCTAATTTAGATATGACGTATTAACAGTACCTACAAGAAAATAAAAAACTATTCCTGTCAAAGAAAATGAAAATATCCTGTATTATATTCGTAAAAGTGAGTTGTATAATGTGCTAAAAATACTCACTCCTCAATTGGTCACGGTGGACAAGATCGTATGATTACAGAACTTTCCATTAGGTATACAAATATAGCTCGAAGTGCAATAGAATTATTTTTGAGCTTATGTGAACCTTGTCAACAAAAGCAAAAGAGAATCAAAAAAGGTGTAGTTGTTAAGCCAATGGTTTTTAACGAATTTTACTCACGATGCCAAGTGGACCCTTATTGATTTCCAATCGCACCCTCACCACTTATAATGGTCTATCAGGACCGTCTGACAAAATTTGTCATATTGAAACCTATATATATATATATAATATATATACATTGTTCCCATGAACTCCGCTAGCTTATCGCTGCAGACACTTTAGTAGCTCCTGCGAACACGGTAGCCGACTACGAGTACTGCACAGTTAGTGACAAAAAACGTACTTACTTATACAAATGTCTAGACGGCACGTCACGGTGGACTGGACCACTCATGAGCAACGGCTCTCGGAGCGGGAGTGATAACTCATTAACTGGAAAAGTTCTAGAAATGGGTTATCTAATGAAAATAATGACGTCCGAATTTTTCATTTTTAATTATTCTGGAATGTGAAAATAAAAATTTAATTCAAATTTTTTTGGGAAACGTCAATATAGCCAATTTTTAAAACTGATTATAAGAACAATTTTGATGGTAAAAACATTTATCTAAGTCAAGAAGTTTATTTTTTAGAATTTTTTTTTAAATATCTATATTTTTTGGAGTGAATTAATTTAAAACGTCATCATTTTTTTCAAGGTATAATTTTTGTAAATTTCTTGACATGAGTATTTTTCTTGTATTATTTATTATCCATATAACTTTCAGAATTTTCAGCATCAATTTTTTTTTATCAGATCTTTCTGTTACACTTTGTATACCTAATTATGATAATATGTCTATAAGTCTATACTCTCTCCCATACTTATATTATCCACCACTGGAACACAATGCATAAGAGACATTTGAATGTTGGCACACACACACAGAAAACCCCAATTAATTTTAATGTTGATTGTAAATCAATTTGTGTTACGTAAATATTTGATGGTGAATGTGACTCTAAATAGTATTTTTGTAACTTATGAAATGCCTAAAATTTCAGTAGGTACATATTTGTGCATAGCATAGCGTAGCGACTTTCATAGAAAATAATAGGTACCTGTTGTTTATTTGTGTTAGTAATTTGCATATCGTAGCAGCTCGGTTAGCTCAATATATGCATATGACTATTACGACTAATCAGGCGCTGATACAAGGGAGGTGGCTATGATGGCTGAGGCCCCTCTTCTTAGGCCACAGGTACTCAAATATTTCAACGATAACATTGATTTCTAGTTTATTGATTAAAATAAAGAACCAAAGAGGTCAGAGGAAAATATATAACACAGAGGAAATTAAATACACCATTATTTAGCTTTATGATTCGTTAAGTATAATTATTTGTATTCAATCAGTTGCTGTTTATAGCTAGTATCCACATATTCAAAACGATTTCCTGATAAATGGTGTTTCCAGGAATTACTCAGCATTACGTGAAGGTACATAAAATACGAGGTAGGTACCTATTCACTTCGTGTACACAATACACTTTGGCTGGATATACAACGTTACGATGATCATATTATATACGTCATATTATTATTATTTACAAATTACAAGTGTGTGAATGCGAGCATTGCACTATTATAATAAAGTTCAAAAGTTTGAAAGTTACGACGATACGTATCATATTTATTACATTATAATACATTTATTGCGTAGTTTTGTTTCATCGGCAATTCAGTCATATACCTATAATGACCAGAATCTACCGTTGACACTTGGCATACATAATAATATTATAAAAAATAGTATACTTATTATACAGCAACGTACACTTCAGCGTTCAATTTAAATGATAATATAATATTAATATTCAATGTTAATGGTAAATGATATATATTATTTTATGCATAATATAAAAACACATTTTAAATAATAAAGTGGTATCATGACTCATGGGGTTTTTGGTTGCTAAGCATGGTTTTCTTATTTTTTAACAATATTTATGTTAGCAATTCAGATGGTGTTGAAAATTTTTTATTGAACTGTTGTTTGTGGCGGTGGTAAAACATTTTCATTTTGAATGAATATAAAATTATACTTTAGAGATCAATGTACTGGTTGTACAATGATGTGTGTGTTTTTTGTGCTTGACGCCATCTTTTTAAACAGTTAACATATTTAATTCTTCAATTTTGATGAGAATTTCTGATTGAATTTGAAAATTGGGTATAGTTTGTGCTTTAAGGGGTTGAAAGTAAAAAATTCCCATTCAAGAAAAGCCAAATATTACAAAAATAAAAATAAATTGTCGTTATTTAAAAATTATTAATTAACAATCGTAGAGACTTGGAATCTTGACCAAATAATGATATGTTTTAGTATAACATAGATGAGGTAAAATTCTAAAATATTTCAGCTATTTTGTTTGCAATCCTGATATAAAAATTGTTTCAGTCAAAAAGCTTGATAGTGTAATACATGGTTCTTCATAAGACAATATACTTATAGCAATTCAGAAATATTGAAAATACATTAGCAAAATGTATTAAAAAAGTTTTTGATTTTAAATTTTTACAAAATTCGTCAACAATTTGCACATAAGTAGATCAAAATGCATAACATTTTCAATTTTTATTGAATACACGGTTTCTTGCGTAAGTTGCACTTATAGGCTTCAGCTATTTAGATGTATAAGCTTTATTTTATAGGTACAATGAGGCTTGTACCTACTGATTTTTAAGTTATTAACAATAATATATGAATTTTTATTTATTATTTTATAACATTATGTTCGATGATTTTGGCAAAAATTAGTTTTATCTACTAGCTATTATATTATCAATAAGTTATAACTAGGTAGTAAAATACTGTAATAGTAATATCATAAAATATACTTGATAGGCTGACAGACCGTCTTCGCTCGACATCGTTTTTCGCAGGCCATGATTTATCATTGAATTCAAATTGAACACATCCATTACAGTGACCTACTCGATAACGAGGTACACTCGAAACCTACTTTACAGCTGACGTTAACGATTGGCTTCCCTTTGATAATTGATATTATATTTTAAATATAGTATATAGTTACTTATATAATATAGTTAAGTGATTTGAACGTTATGCTTATGAGTTATAGCTTATAACGTGTAACTAGAGAGCTGTTTTTTATGCAATTGCATATTTCTCCTTTTCATAATAATTTTGGAAATGAATTTTTTTTTTTTTTTATTGATCTTAAGCCCGGCAACTGTGGCCATTAGCTGTAGAGTAGGTATTGTAGGTTTGTGTTGAATAGGTTTGTATTGTAGGTTTTTGGGACGGTAGGGGGGAACACGTGTGTGTTTGATTTGGCAGAATTTCGAATGGGGCACCCGTAGGTTTCTGCCACGCCCCGGGGGTGGTCACCGCGACTTGTCCGGAGAAAAATGCCGCCCGGTGGCCGAGGATCGAACCGCGACCGGCTGCGTCGTAGCGGACGCGTCAGAAATGAAGTTTAAACCTAGGTTAATGTAGACTTTACATTATTAGAAGACAATAGAACGAGGTGTTTGACGTGACCAAATTTTTCGGGGAAAATTAAGCTCTATATTGAGGTTTCCTGTTTACGCTTATGGCGTTTATCTATTGTATTTCAAACATGATATTGTGTATAAGTAAATGAAATATATCTATGCATATACCATATCCATGAACATTTCAATCAATAAACTATAATAATGTTATGACCATCATATTATTATTGTTGCGAAAGTAACAATAGTTGTTGTAATAATGGCATCGGATATAATTGATGTGCAAAAATCAATATATAATACAAGGTTTACGTTTCCCATTATTGGTAGTGAAAAATACACTTAACTAAATGTATGCACAGACATGAAAAATAATGATTATTGGCACTAATAAATAAATATTATACGTCTTCATTATGCAATATTATTGTATGTAATGAACATAATATTATTTGTTGACTGTTGTAATAATATATAATAGCTATACAGTCATTTCCTGATATAGACGTATAGCATATAATGTAAGTAGGTAATAATAACATAGCCAATACTCAAATTCCTATACGATGTGGCCATTGAAGTACCTAGCTATGCATGGCTAAGTCTGTTATTATTATATGTGATATCTGATGATCGTATAATGACGACCGCGTTTCAAGCCCGATGGGAAATTAACTACTCGAGAGTTCGAGACCATATAAAAAAATAAAACTCAATATTGGACGATAGTAATAAAAATAAAAATATTTGACTTTTTAGGGGTACCTACCGCCTCGGAATTGCCTATACGGCATCCGTGACATAAATCATGATTATTTGTACGATAAAATATTCAGCGCAGAACTCGGTGGTCTTATACGGCGAAACACACGTGCACATATTTTTCAGTTAAGTTATTCGTACAAAAATGTACAAGAATCAAAATAAATAAACGAATTATACAAACATACTGTATTTCCATAGCTCATTCCGGATTAAAGTGTTCATCGTTTGTCTAAGAATATAAGTACTCGTCACTCATGTATAATAATCTATAATAATATTTTTGAAAAAATGCAAATATTATTACACTTGGTTTTTTAGTAAGTTGAAGTTTATTCTTGGTTAATACGTCAAAAAAATGTCAACAACCTTAGTTCCAGCACATAATTATCAATAGCGTAGGAATAATATGATGAATGATAATAACTTCAGCAGGAGTAATGTATAAAAGCAAATATCACAAATATTATAATTTATAAGCATATTAATGATGTCACTCTGAGGTATGAAATATATTAAACAAGTGACTTTTGTATTTAAGGATATTTCCACAGACTTAATTTGTTATGTAAAAATAGAAAAGGATTATATCTTAATTAAAAATTTAAAAAAACTACAGCTTTGGTCACTGTATAGTGTTGCTTCTCTAGTTAGATGCTTCTCTAACCTCATCAATAAAAAAAATAGTAAAATTAAATTTGAAAGCAATGATAAGTTCTTGAACTATAATACAGAAATTGATTCTGAATTATTTTTCAGTTTTTTCTAATTCTCAAAGGTGGTACATAGGAAAACTATTAGGTACTGTATTAAAGTGATCACTTTAAAGTACCATGCATACCACATTTTTGAAACTTTTGTGCGCTGCTTTTATCATACAGAAAAAGTGTTAGGTAACAAAAAAAAAAAGGTGTAAACAACTTAATACAATTAGGTTTTATGAAAAATGTTATCTTAATAATACGAGCTTATTTTAAAATTTAAACTAAATAATATGTTATGAACCAAAATATATAATTGTAACTTAAGTTATATACTTTTATTTTGAATGAATGACTACGGCCTTCACAAAGGGGGAGGGGGGTCAGTGAGTACTAGGGACCATGTTCCCGGGGACAAGGCACCCTGGGGGCCGGGGAAAAAACATAATATATATACATAGGTATTATAAACTTAATTTTGAAAAATAATAAGTGTTGTGCCACCCAGTCACCATATCTTTATACAATATTAATATATTAGTATATAAATAATTTAATTTCTCAATACAGCATTTTGTGTATTGTGTTACAATCTATTAGTATATTATTTTTACTACGTAAGATCGGACGTTACTTTGAGCCAGTAGGCGGGTAGGGCGTGAAGTGAGACCATTTTTTGGAAAAAATAGAATTCTCCCCACAGTAAGTATTCCAACAAAATGTACATGTTGATTTTTCTATCAAACTGCAGTCATTTAGTGTAAACTGTACATGTATGTGTTTCAAACTTATTTTAGAGTAACGAAAATAACTGATATTTTATAGAGATGTAGGAAGGTGTGAGGAGGGGCTGTAAATGACTAAAATATATTTTTTACGGATATTGAGTTTAAGTAATTCCATTTAGCTGCTATTGTAACATTTATATTATGTCATTTAGTGATATGTTATATTAATAAATGATAATTAATATGGTCTGATAGTCTGATGAAAATATACTTAGTAAATAACTTTTAATTTATTATGATGACATTTTTGTTTGAAGTTTCATATACTTCCACTTCATGATGTATTAAAAAAGTCTCGAGTTTGAAAAAAAAAATGAAGTGTTTTAGAGTTATAAATTATTTTTTGGGAGTGTCTATTCTAAAAGTTTAAGTGACTTTTTTGTTATCTAGTTGGTACTTAGGGACTGAGTTAAATTTTTTTTCTATTTTTTTTTTATGAAAGTAAGTCATAAAGAATACGCAAGTGGAAAGTTACTAGGTAATAGGTACCGATAAATTGCATAAAATGTTGAAATTTACGATGTATTCTAAATGCTTTTGTGATGCATTTTAAATGTTGCTGTATAAATTGTTATTTTGTTGTAATTCTTTATATTGTATACATAGACAATTATTATCATTGATTTTCCAGTCGTATTGCTGTTAAATTTGAAATGTCTGAGAACTAAGAATTTATTACTATGATTTCATGTATGTATCTATAAACTTTATATTGTTAGTAAATAATATTTTTAACGGGATTAAAAGTTTGAATAATGTAAAATTTTCTAAATTTCTTATCAATTTTTAATCATTATAGTCCAACTAAAATTTGAAGATCACAATAATATTATTGTCTCGAAGAATGAGATTATAGTTTTGTAAATTAAACAGACAGAGAGCGCCACAAGACTATGTAAATAATAAAATTCGATATTTTTAAATTAAAAAAAAAATACGCTTTAAAATTAATTCATTAAAAGAAATGGTCCTGCTGTATAATAGAGTAGTTTTAGAGAGTATTTAACACAATATGGATTAAATTTGAATTCAATGAAAAATATAGATGAGTAGATGCGGTGGTATCAGGCGTGTATAAAAAGTAAGAAAATTATTAGTTTGGAACCATGTTGTTGTTCAAAATATTCTCGATTGTGATATTACTTGACAGAATATTTTCCGAATAATTAAGTTTAAACTAAAGTAAAATAATTTGATTGATGAAGAATATTAGTGCAAAAATAATTAAAATCAGAAGATTTATTGCGTAAGTATTTGGAAGTATTATTATTATTTACAAAAATTTATATCGTGGTATCAAAATAATTGAAATTATGTTAACGTAATAAAAAAAAAAAATTTTTCTTCAAAAATTAACAATTACATTGGCGATTTTAATATTATTGAGAGTATGATTTTTATCAATATTGCAGTGTTACATTGAATACATTGTCAATTAAATTCGAATAACACTGCAGTGAACTGCTGTGGCTTATTTTTGAAGAGGCGTATAATTTGTCAGTTAACATTTTGAGGTCGCATACAATAAAATGTTCAAAAACTGTACACAACCGCTCATGACTTCCAAGTCTCGAAATCGAAAACGAACAACTTTGCGGACATCGACTAAAGACCGTTGATTTTTCAAATCCTGCAATAAACTCCTTTCGCGATTTGACGCTTCTGTAGAGCCCTACGGCGTGGTAGAGGTCGACGACAATAGCGACCACGAACTAGAGGCGTTTGCGATTTTAATCCACCGCCGCCGCACGCGAAAGAATGCGCTCAACGACGACGGCGGCGACAGGAGGTGGCTTAAATAATAAATATCTATACACGCATATTATGTAATATCATATAGATGCGTTTACGGACAGCGGCGGCGGGCCGTAAAGAGATTATTCGCGCGGTGAAATTTATGAGCCGGTAGGGTACAAAGGGCTGAGAGAGGAGGTAAAGAGAAAAAAAAAATAATAAGTAAATATAAGGATACGGCCGGGCAGCGGCGCACGACAACAATTTACTGTGGTAGCGGTTACCTACTATATAATAATAGGTATACAATAATATGTACCGACGCGTTCGCTCAAGTGTATATATGTTATATATAGGTACACGGCGATCAGACGGTATATAATATATAGGTAGGTACGCAATACTACTCGGCGGCTGGTGGTCAATAGGAATAATAACACAAAACGGTGTTTGTACGGACATGCAGTCGGGCCGGCAAGAAGGGCGGCGGCGGAGAACCTGCGAGGGGGTGCATGGCGGCTGAGGGGTACATAACACGCAGCGTTTAGCGTATGGACTGCGCGCTTTCGGTGTTCTTCTGCACTGTCAGCCGGCTTGATGGATTTACGAGCTTACGCGCGTATTTATGTACACGCACACACACACGCGCGCACACACACACACACACACACACACACACACACACACACACACACACACACACACACACACACACACACACACAATCGTTTTCACAGTCTCGTGATTCAAAAGTGTCGCCGCCGAACAATGAGTAATGTAGTAGCGCGTGTAAGGCACGTGAACCCCCGCAGAAGGGCTGTATTTCGTTGGTAAATAATTGGCCAGGACTTGAAAATTCGGAAAATATTTCTTCTGATTAATTGCATTTAACTGCAAATGTATGGAAAACGTATTTTGTTGGAAAAGTATCAATCCGGAAGTGGATGTGCCGTTACTTATGATAATATAGATTCAAAACGAAATGTTTTCCTCGATAGCCGATAGGTAATACGTTTCTGATCAAATATGGCTCCGCGAAATATTGCCCAGTATATACCTATTACTGCATTTGACAGTTTCTACAGCATATGTTTCCAAAAGATCAACAACAACATAATTGTATTATTATTATTATGTTTTCAATATAATGATTTCCATAAAATGACGATTCCGATACATTTATGTATATCTAATACACTTTAAACGGATTACGATTCCAAGGTAATACGATTCGATAAAAATACAATTCCAACAATAACTGTTTCCAACCGGATATTTTCCCACTAAAATACGGTTCCAAACGAATAATTTTCCATCATTTTATGCGTGCTTAAACCTGCACCGTAACTTCGCCGACTTCGGCATCCGCGAGACCACTACCGGCCGATGATGACGTTTTCTGCCAATACGAGTGGATATAACAATATTATAATTTTTTGATCCGTGGCCCGTAGGATTTAATGGGAGACTTGGAAGATTTTAAATTTAAGCTTATAGCTGGTGCCCGGTAGACAGAATTGGTGTACTTTGCACGGAGAAAAATTGCCTTAGGCTTATATTGTTAACGTCGGTATACTGGTTACTGGTATACTATATGCACAGGTAATTTAAAGAGTTCAAGTCAATTGTGGTACGGCATTTTACAAGGGATTCAGAACTCGGGAACTAAGTGTGGTATGGCAAAAATACCAATTTTAGGAAGTTTGCAGTTCATATACGAGGTTTACGAACATACGTAACTAAACCATTAGAACTATTATCATTGTGGATTGGGTTTAGGTAGAGAGGTGAGATAGACTTGTATCCATCCATACTGTTAGAAATAAAATTAACAAGTCATTATTTTGCATAAAATAATTTATTTTCTAATTGTTTATACTCATTACATATACCTACTGGCTACTGCACAAGTGAATATGTGAACAGTTCCATTAAAATACCACAATAGCTCAAGAATTTCTAGAAAATATTTATTTTTACATATTTTAAATAACCAACAGCTATTATTTAGTGCAATTGGTTCATCAACTTTGAATGTAACCGAGTGCAACTGCACTTTCTATTTTTTTGAGCACAATTTTACTATAGATACGTGAAAAGGCAGTTCTAAGCGCAATTAATTAACTGTTGTTTTAAAACTACCAGTACACGCAAAATATATAGATCCCCCCCTCTCCCACCAACTAAAATAGTAGCTACAATAATCGGGGACCAAATATGTATACTATAGGTAGGTACCTGTTATTATTTAAACTATCTGTGACCTAACTCTGATGCTCCTACAATTCTTAAAATAATATAATAGTAAATCACAAAATATTATGTTAAGTTCAACATTTGAAATAAAAATAGAAATGTTAAACAAATAAAATTTAAAAATTGATTATTTTTGTAATTTGTTTTTTAATGCATATAATAATATATTAGGTATATAGATAGTAATGTAGTATACTCAATATTGATATATGTAGGGAAATTATTGTTAAAGCCATATTTTCAAAAAACAAATAATAACTAGTAATTAATTCATGAGTCATTAGACAAATTCGTGTTTGCTTAAAATGACACTTAAAAATATCGAAAACAATTAATATTATGTTAATTTATTGTTACTATATAATATAATGTATTATATTAGGCAATAATGTGGCATAAATCAAATCAGCCAAGAGTAATTATTTTAATTTTATTTACTTAAAAACATAACTTTGAAGGTAAACGCGTTAAGGCAGCGGTAATCACTAATCAGTTAGGTAATCAGTATTTTGATGAATTTAAATTTGAATATTTCATTGGAATTAAAAATTGGTATACGAACTGTGTCTTTTAAATAATCATTGTTAAATGTTTAAATATTTTAAACAACAATCGTAAAAATATATGATTAGTATTTTTTTCAATAATTCTTTAGACAATTCTCATTGGTGTTTGGAAAATTCAAGGTGTGGTAATACATTTTTTTACCATTATACTATTGGCATTCCCACATCAATTACATCAAACATTTCAAGTACCTGGATAGCAGATATATAGAATATTATAATTATGGATTAAAATTAATGTACATTACAAATATTTTATGTGAGTTTTTTACGAATGATTTATTAGAAATTAATTGTTATTTAAAAAAAAAAAAAAAAAATAGTTCTCTAAAACGGGTTTAAAATTGTTTAAATGCATTTTTCCAAGTCAAGTCATTTCGATTGTATAGTAAGTTATTGTTTTGTATATTAAGTTGATTTATCTATATTAATGCGTGACTTGTTCATATTTTAAAATACGAGTGCAATGTGCATGCGTATATTTCAAATGTATAGCAGGAAGTATAAAAGTTTATTGGTTATGTATGTCGTGTGTCTAAGATGTTCTTTCCTTGTGTTGAGTATTTACAAAATGTTATGGATATGTTTCTTTGTAAGTTGTAAGACTTCTTATATAATACCATGTGTCCAAGTGTAATAATATTTATCACTTCATTTTATGATGCTAGTTACCATCCGCGTAACTAAGGGATAACGAGGGGGACTAGAGGAAAATATGGTACACATTCGATTTTTTCATTTCAACCAAGTCAAGTGTCCCCCTTTCAAAAAAAAAAAAAAAAACGTTGTCCTGAGTTCTGTAATTAATACAATTACATTGGTACCTAAATGTTATGTTACATTAATATTTAGAATCTATATGGATATGATTATTGCAGGTTGATCCAGATTTGCAGAAACAATCATACATACGATTGAAAACTAAAAGATGCATAATAATTACAAATATTAATGGTTCATTTTCTTGTATATATGACATGAATTAATACGTACATAAGGTCAACCAGGTGTCTATGACCAGATTAGATTAAGTGATATTTCTATACTACACCAGAATGAGAATAAAATTAATGATAGTGATATTTTAAAAGTCTTTGTTCCCAAAGTTCTAAATAGGTACAGGCGAATATATTTTTAAATTATTAAATGTGCATAGGTAATACTATAGTATACAAATATACACTTATTATTTTAGTATTTAAGTGTTTTGTATTTTAGTGTTTTAATGACGAGTGGGGAGGCTTTTGACTCTATGAGGCTAATTTTCCAGTATGACTACACATGATACCCTGTCACAACTAAACTCTTGTTACACTCGGTTAGTTTCAGTAATCACAGTTTCAGTTCATAAGAATTAGGTATAATTATAATATAAGTAAATTATATCGTTAGGTATAAATGTACAAAAATAAATTATTACATGCATTTGCATTTATACCTGAAGTTTTTCAACGAGTAAGACAATAGTATAATATGTCCATTAAAATTCTTGTGGAAATATGGTAATGGATGAATATACTTTGCATGGTACAAAGTTAGGAATTTAATTTTTTTAATTGATTTTTATAAATATTTATTTACTTAAAAGTCTATATATTATTATGTGTATTTATATAGATTATAGATATATACAATATACTCGTATATTATAATTTTAAGATTATTTTTGAAACCAAAATATGACTGAAAGTACATATTTGTTCAATATAAATTTTTATAATATTATCCAAGAATAAAACTTTCATTTTGATGATATTACATTACATATCAACAGTAGGCGATAGCTGAAGAAAAGTTATGAAACGTCTATACACTTTTACAAGTAAATACGTTCAATAAAAAAAAAAAAAAAATTAAACTAAAATATTTAAAATATAATATGCATAAATAACTACCGTAAAAAAATTATTTAGTTTTTTTTATTTAGAAATTAAAAACGTTTGAATATTATGGAAATGCACCATCTACTAAAATATTATAATATTTATAACTATAACCATGGAAGTAAGGTTAATTAACAGAAAATAGCACTTACATTCCTCGTAATAAACAATAGGTACATTTCATAGGTATCCATGTAATCAATTTTATTATAAAATTGTATTAAACAATTTTTTGGTTATAAATATGAAGCTATGCTTACATTCAATATTGTAATAGGGAGGTACAGCCGTAGTTTATTACCAAAAAGAAAAATAATTATTTATTTATGATACACATACCTAGGTAATGTGTTTTTGTAAGTCTTGTATAATATATAACGAGTAAGTATTGCTATCTATACATTTAGCCAATAAACATATTTATATAAAATATAGTTTAGAAATCTTTAGGTAGGTATTTTAAACCTTTTAAGAGGATAGAAATTACTAGATACCCAAAAGTCGAATTTGTACTTATAAAGACAAGTTACTCGTATGTCCATTTTTATAATAAAGAAAGTAGCATGGTAATTAAATTAAAAACATTTATAAAAAGCAGACAGGATTACGGATTATGTTTATTTTGCATAAAAATTAATTTTGTCTGTAAGATAGTATTTTATTATTGTATTAGGTATTAATTAACACATTCTCTGCGACAAAAAAAAAAAAAATGTTAAATCAACTAATTTTAAAATTGTTTATTTATTCAAAAAATAATCAATGCTTTTTGACAACTATCTTGTAATAGATCAATATTTTACCGAGTCGCAATTTGCAAACATTCTCACTCAATCAATTCACTAAAATTATTTTTATATTGCAACAAAATACCCGAAATTCATTTACTTTAAAAAGTTGCTATTCAACGAGATCGAGTATATGGTATTTGATTTCACAGATAAATTAAATATAAAAACATTTGAAGGTTACGTAGTGGTTTGTTTAACATTTTGAAAAATAAATATTATTAGGTTAGGTCTTTTAATTTTAAATTCCAATCAGCACACACGACTCAAAACCTAAAAACTATCTGTAGTGTAAGAAATCGAGTGATTTGTATTGTAACTTTTTTCATACACGAGTGAAAGGAGTTTAAACGATGTTCGATGAATTTTAAATTGTGACTTGGAAGTGTTTGGCAACATAAATAATAATTGTGGCTGTAGGTTTTGGCACTATTTTTTAGTTTAGGGTCTTCGAGTTCACACAGAATAATTATACACGTAATAATATTAAAAATATGCTTAAAGCATTTGATGAAAATGTACCTAATGAAATCTGAAATATTTTACAATTCACAGTTTTTTGTTGTATAAGAGGACATAAATGTAATTCTACTTAATTACAATCGTGCATATAACCCGTGTAATTTGTCACAGTTTTGTAATAAGTTGTATTATAGAATATTATAGTTTGTACCGAATATACAGACTGCGGGATACCAATGCATTATTTTAATTTTTTTACACATATTAATGATTGTATGCCACTAAGTACAATTTCAGGCACTATATAGTATATTATATGCCGATTTTTAACAAGCATATTAAATTGTGTACGTTCACTTTGAGGTATCAAGTGTATAAATGTATTGACTACCTATTGAATAATAATATTATGTTTAGTAACTGTAAAAATAAAAACTGTCTTGTTCACGACAAGGGTACCATTCCTCTCGATTTTCAAGTATGCCTGTATGAGTAGGTATCTACTCTACCGATATTATATTATATAAAAATCACTGTATGGTAATTATTTGAGTAATTTACTGATAGACGTACAATGCTCTGCAATAAAGTCACATGATCCAATGTTCGTCATGCATTACTGGACACACTTGTTTGTGTTAGCGTTTTAGTTTATAAAAAAAACTTTTTTTACTATACTGCTCAATTATCCTTTTGCAATGCCTCATCTCTGATTTTGTTTTTTTCATCGATACGACAAAGTAGATAAAGGTACTAATATTTTATGTACATACTCATATAATAAACAATAAATAAACAATAGGTAATTTTTTTCCATCGTGTAAAATAGTACTTATTTATGCGTATAATATAAGTGCATCGTTGACATTACCAGAAATACTCACTTTCTAAGCACTCTCAGAAGATATTTATGTTGTAGACGTAATAATATGATCTCGGTAATATTTAACAGAATAGGTTAAATTTTAAGGAGAACTTATATGTATGTTCTCAGAAACATCTTGCTGTAAGTCACCAGGTGGTGGCAGTAAATACGATTTCATTAATTTACCAAATATTTTATCGTCATCATCCAACTTATAGCTTAATATGTGGAATATTAAAAATCGCGCTGAAAAAAATATTAAAAACATGATTTTTATTCTAACAATAAATTATTCAGTTTTTTATTTGTTGATAAGTAATCAATAAATATAAAAATGGTAGATACCCCCCCCCCCTCACGAGCCTGAACCTGATGTATCATGTATGTATGTATAAACATATTGATATGTTCTCTATTTATAATTTGACAAACATTTTTTATCTTGATTTTATACCAATATGACATTTGTTATTTACTTAACCATTTTAATTTTTAAATATATATTGTTGGTTAAATATTGTATTGTTTAATTGGTTATTGAGTACTATAGTCTATAATAATTATAACTTATATTCTGTCATGACTCAATGTATTAATGACATAATGTATTTTACAAATTTTCAGAATTTAGTTAAAATATTTTAAACAAATTTAAGATATGAAATTAAAAGTATGGCCTACTCTTTAGCTTAGTCACCCATTGAATATTGTTACATCAAATAACCGAACAGGACAACGTATTGAAAATTTAACATAATTTATTGATACTGTAATGAATATATCTTGTGAAATTATTTGGCCAGTTAGCAATGTAAAAGAACTAAATAATATTAAAACATTACTAAATTACCAATAAATCAAAAATAATTAAGTATGATTATGAAGTCTGCGTTTAATTTATAAATACAATTTAATATTGGTATTTTATTATTATTGTTAAAATTAATATCAGGCTATTAATTTTTTAAGATCAGACTGACTTTTAATATTCCAGATGCAGTCCTTAGAATCATGAAGTTTCGTTTATCCGGAAATATTTATATGGTGATTGTTTCAAATGCATAAAAAAAATTGTCTAGATTGAAATGCTACAAATTACTTATACTACCTGGTAATAATTATCTTCATACTTATTATTTGACCGGTGTTATGTATATTTATATTATAAAACAAGCTGCTACCCGAGTACAGATAACTTACATATAAAATACAGTAGAACCCGTTTAAGACACTTTTGCTCAAAACGAGTTCACGCATAATACTCTAATTTTTACGAGTCCCTCGAAATTTTTTTTTACAGCATAATTCGAGTTCCCGCTTAAAACTCTTTTTTCAACTAGTCCCTAGGAGAACGTCTTAATCGGATTCACTGTATATTCAATTCGAAATACAAATTTTCAAGCTGGTTTAATGAACTACTATAATACTAAATAAATATTAACTGAAGAAGAATGACAGGTCATCGTTGACAACGTGCATCACCCTATAAATTCAAAATCGGTCGGTTACTACCGGAATATTTGGTGGTGCTGAGTTCAATAAAGAATTAATAAGGAGATGAGGACTGAAAACTTGAAGTTCTATAACTAATTTGGCTATGTATCTCAGAGCGGGAGAAATATAGAAATATATAGTAGGTATTTTGGTGAATTGTTGTCAAATATTTTAGGAAATTAAATCACATGAATCCTACAAACTATATGGAACATAATTTTATAATATTTATGATTTTGTCTAATATTTTTTATTTTAGTCAAGTAGTGTCTGTATTGACTATTGAGTATTATTATACATATTATATTTGTAATAGATAAAAGTTCAGCAAGTTTATTTTTAGAGCCATATTAGTGATGACCTTCAAAAACGTATGTTATGTTATGATCTACAACAATAAATGTTCAACAAAGTTTAAATTTGAATTTTCATAAATCATACATTTGAAAACTTAATATGATAATATGAATCTCATTCTTAAGTCGAGAGAGAAAAGTTCAAAGTTCAGCATGAACAAAGTTTTAAGTCCTCTTTAAATTAAAACAAAATGTGCATGTATGCAATAAACTTTGCTATTCCAAAGGCGTGATAGTTATTCCGGAAATACTGAATTTTAATAGAAGGCCGTTTGCATATTGTGCTACCTGCTGTTAAAGATAACCTTTTTTATTGACCATTTTACACAATATTAAAATTTTAAACGATTCGTATTAGACCGCGGCTTATTGTATTACCTATATCTATATCTTGCGTATTGACTGTAGAAATATAAAAATACGGGAATCGGGTCAGTTTTAAAAAAAATAAGGAACTAAATTATTATAATATCAACATTATTGTGTAAATACCAAAAACCAAACACTCGTATAGTTACAGTACCTTTGTAATTCCCTGCATATATTATTCTGTTTTTGATTTTATTGTTCATATGAACTCAGGGAACTTGTTACAGATTCCAATCAAGCCTATTGTTTCAAATAAATAGTGTAGGTAGATACATCAGTGGTCTGGCAGTGGACAGTGGTCATATTTTATAAATTGTTATTATATAATAATAATTAATTGTTGTTGGTAATTATTGTCAGTATTATATTTAAAATCATTTTCACTTTATTATTTTTTTTTTTTTTTTTTTTTATTGATATTAAGCTTCGGCAACTGAGGCCATTAGCTGTAGTAGAATTTGTATTGTAGGTTTGTATTGTATATTTTTTTGGGACGGTAGGGGGGAACACGTGTGTGTTTGTTTTTGGCAGAATTTCGAATGGGGCACCCGTAGGTTTCTGCCATGCCCCGGGGGTGGGGGATGGCAGCACTTGTTCTCCGGTCACCGCGACTTGTCCGGAGAAAAATGCCGCCCGGTAGCCGAGGATCGAACCGCGACCGGCTGCGTCGCAGCGGACGCGTCAGACCACTCGGTCACCTCATCCCCAATTTATTATTATAAATCATGTTACCAATCATAGTAATAACTAATACGCAGTTTCAATCAGTTGTACGGTGTAAAACCGCACGGTTGCAATAAAGAATGTTTTGATGAAACATTTTTTCTCAGTAAACATGTTTTCCAGAAAAGTTGAGATTGTGTCATTAAAACTGGTGTATATAATCACTTAATCCGTAAAGATTTTTATTATTTTAGTTATAACACGTTCGCGGTAAGCCGCAATAAAGGTAACAATTCCACGTTATCTGTTCATATTACGATATGTAAGGACGTAGGTTAGGTTGATGGTCATGTGCCTATAATAGTATAGGTAATAGGTATTATATATAGGAATCGCTATATAAAACGTGTACGATATAATGTGTAGGTAGTAGCTATGTAATGTAAAACGCACTTCGCATGATTGATAAGATATTCTGATACATATTTCATAAACTCTTCTGGCTAATAAATTATAATTTCCATACGAAATACCTACACGTATAAATTCTCGTAAGTTGTATTATTTTTGTTGTATTATTATTGTTATTATTATTACAATATTGTATTGTATAACAACGATATGCATCGTGTTGTTTTAAAATGTCATCAGACGTACTTATGTATGCTGTTAATTGTATTCATCCTTAAGCAAAATTAATGGTACGCGTTTTTTATAAAATACGTTGATGATTTTTCTCATAAGCTAAATGCGATAGAAAATGTCCAAAACAAAGGAGTTACGACCGGACATAATTTAATCGAATCAAATGGTTGGCCAAATGTGGAAAAAGGCGAAAGTGTACATCTATTTAAGCTCTCCTCCCCTTATATCATAGATTTCGATTCGATTTATGTAAGTAAAACCGTTTCATTGATGCCAGCGGCGCAATTTAAATTGATCGACCCTGCATACTATAAGAGCTCGTATTAGATCGTCTTAATTTTGTGAAGAGCATATCGCCGCTACACCGAGATTGATTGTGAAGTGAGTATACATTTCTCTTACTAAGACACTTGAAATGTGAATTAAGTATTATTAATTTTTGAACACGTGTATGCGAAACGAATTATCATGCACCAGAATTTGTTGGGAGGACATATTTTAGTTGTTGTGAAATGATGACTAATGGCAATTTTAAGTATTTAGGATATAATATGTATTGTCATTTTTCCGAATATTGGAAGACGACCAGCTTGTTCAAGTACGCGTGTTTATGAATATAAACTATAAAGTGATTACGCGTTACTTACACCATACGTATGAGATAACGCAATATTTAAATTACAAAAATTATTAACCGATATTTAACTTTACCCATAGTGAACATCTTGATAAGAGGTCGTGTGGCTATATAGATGGGGATATTACTGTGATATCACGATTCTCTAATGTAAAACATTCGTTGACTTTGACGTATGTATAGGTACATGTATAAATGATTATTTTTGATATTTTATGAGGCACCTACAAAAAAAATGTAAAATTTCCCAACTCCACATTTCAAGGACGATAAAAAAATATATCAACGAGGGTTATAAGAGTTCAATTTTTTACCATTTAATATGTTAAAATAATCTAAATTCCAACAATCTAATTTAAACCAACCCAACAAAACGTCATTAAAAATGTCTGTCTAGACACTAAAATAATGAGCAATAATAATAACCAGTAAGGTATACAAACCAACAGAGGTAGGTACTAAGATTTTATTGCGCATATTACAGTTAAAAAATGTAATTTTTCATTTATATCAATGAGTACTTACTCTTGAAAAATTCCCTTTATTCTTCTTTGTTTTGGCACAAAGGAAAAATATAAATTTAAATGAAGTTCAATTGTTATTATTTTTATTAGCCGTTGCATATTATATATAGTTTTACAACTTGTTTCTATTTTAACTATTTTCAAGTCAAATTTGTTCTAGTAGTAGTCTTGTGCCAATTGTGAATTCATATTAATTTTGTATTTTTGCCCTAGTTTAAGATATTTTATTAGAGCAGAGTGTCAAGGGGATACCTTGCAAATGTTTGCTCTAATATACAGTGCTCATTAAAACTTAAAAAGCTCATAAATAATATTATAATCAACTATTTTGTCACGTAGAACTCTTCTGGAAAATTCTAAAAGGGGACTAAAATGAGACTGGTTCAGAGATCTTTTATTATATATTTAATCATGTTAGGCGTTTTAGCTGTGAAGCTTCCTGCACTTATTTATCATTGTTAATTTTACTTTTAAATTATCCTAACATGTTATAAAAAAACTTTTTTTTCAACACATCAAATAAAATATAATATTAAAGTATATAGTTTAATACTAGATATTTATTCTAAATTAATTAAGTCCTCATAATATTATGAAATAAAAATTTTAATACGTCACTATAAATGGTTTTGAAACATCAAAATCAAAATTCGTACTAGTTGTCTTTGAAATATTTAACTTGGTGTTCCAAAGATAAAATGTTCATAGAAATGAGTTTATAAGATATATGGGAGCTATGGTGATTTGAAAATTGTACTCATTAATATTAATGTATCGATATTAATAATTTGTAAAAATGGTCCAAATATAATAACCACTAGTTGCAATGTTACGTATATTTTATCATTAATACAAACATTAAACACACTTTAAATTATATTTGAACTGTACAATTTAACAATAATATTAATGTTTGAAGAAAAAACCTTCGAAATAATATAAATTAAATGATATTAATATATATTATATTTTTTATTTTATTATTATAAATCGATGAAAAATATATTTTGAGGTACTATAGCTTATCAGTAGTTAAAATAATATTGATTTAAATTATCTTCTGAAGTTCTTATACAATAAAGTGTTCATTTAAATTAGTTAATCTCTAAAATTGTTCAGTTATTGTTAAATTATTGTTTTTAAAATTATTATGTTTGACCTCAAACTTAAGATTTAAACATAAAAATTAATTCCTTAGACAATTTGCAATATTAATAATCATAATTAATTTTTTTCAGTTATCGTTATAATTAACTTAATATGCTGCGAAACAAATTAAAATTCAAAGATGTTGACGGTATCTTGATGTACCTGCCTACTTAAATAACGTTCCTATTAATTTCTAATTATAATTTTTTTTACCACACAAATTAACAGTAATAACTAATAACTAAAAGTTATGAAAATATATTACCTACTGTTATTTTATTAAAAAAAAAACAACTTATAAAAGGTCATGGTTATTTTAACTACTTTAACAAGTTATATTGAAAATACAATTTATTATTTAACCTCAAGTTAATATCTGGAAAATAACTATCGTAGAAAAATCTGATTCGCTTATTCCGCTTATATTTTGTTCTGAAATTATTAATTTTTATTTTTACAAAGGAAATTCTTATTTCTTATTAACAGTTGAACGTAAAAAAGCAAAAACTCTAAAAAAAAATAATCAGTGGATGAAACTAATACTGCAACTATAATATCGTAAATTGTTTACGAAGTTTGTAATAAATTATATACATATACAATACACATAACATGGATTTTTAAAACAGTATAATAATATATTATTAAAATATGTTATGATTATAATGTATAAAATACTAATGTATAGACGTTGTCCCCTTCCTTCCCCGGTGAAAATGTGAGAGTGTGTCCTTGGTTCTATAATGAAATTTTTTAGGGTGTGTTTATAGGTACATCGTCTAAGGATTTCCAGTGAAACAACTACATCGATTAAATTAAATCCCTATAGCGGTGGTGCATTTTTCAGTTATTGGGTGAAAATTGTCAACCAGGTTTGGCATTATTATTCTAGATTTTATTCTAATTTTGTTCTATACATTTTTTTAATTGTTAAATAGATAAAATGTTTGATATAAGTATCAAATCTATTTAAAGTAATTTATAAATGAAGACTAAAATAAAACTCAATGATTGCTTGTAATTACTGTTATACTATGCTTTCACGGAATAAGTATATATAAGTAATCTATATAAACGACTAAACAGTTGTATACTTTATTTGTATGATGTAATTTTAAAAAAATACAATAGATTTATCCATTAATTATTAATTAAATGTCAATTTGTGCACCTTAATGTGTATACTAAAGAGTGATAAAATATATTTTAATTTAGGACAGTTGTGGCGGGGATGCAATTCTAATGGAACTTCGAACAAAAACGTTCCGTTAATTGAAAAATATGAAATGGAAATAACACCGACAAAAGTTTAAGTATCCGCATCTATAAAGACACCTTACTCGGGGCCAAATGCTAGATATTATTCCAGTAAAATTGCCCTAAGACGTAATCACGCAGTCAGCGACCAAAGACGATTTGTAAAGACATGTACGCAATCAGCGCAGTCATGATGATCCTGAAGACCCATTAAAACGTTAGGATGTAAAAACAACTCGCTACTCATCAAACATATTCTTAATTTTATTATTGTCGAAGACAATTAGATATTGGTTAAGGTACGACCAATAGTTGGGTAACTGAGGTATTAATATATTATTATTATTATTATTATTTATAGTACCTACAACGAAACCGATTTAGAAGGACGTATCATTATTTTCTAATAATTTCTCATGGAATTTCGTACAAGATCAGAATTTGCTCTAGTAGTCTCACGAACACACATATATATACCTGCCTTCAATACTTTATACGTATTAAGTTTCCATGCCAAAATTATTTACATAACGACCTAACCCACTCGTTTATTAAGGTAAAATATAAACAGATCGAATATTATCGACTACGTATGCTATTTATTTACGACACGAATCATGAAGTTGTGCATATGAGACGTGAGCAAAGGTTTTTTCAGTACATCAAGTAGAATATTAATTCAAATTTTGTATAGGTAGGTATACCCAGTCACTAGGTATAGAGGTGCATTTTTTATAAAACAGAAAATGTAAATTAATATATTTGTATTTTGTTCCAACATAAATATTACTGACATCAATCACAGCAAGATAATATTATTATGCAATCGATGGAGTACCTTAATAGGTATATAAGTAATATAACAGATGACGGGTATGATATGTGTATCGCATGATAAAAAAAAAAATTACATTCATTGAACAACCAGTATAGGTACGAAATAATATAAATAATTGCTAATTGGTCGAGATGTATTATACTGTAAACAGATTAGATAATATTATGTATTGTGTTCAAAAAATAATGACTCAAGTTTCAGCCATAGATTTAAACGGGAAAAAACCTAAATTTGACCAAGGACCGTGGAATATTTTGAGTGTTGTCATCGAATTTCTGTACCTAGTGGCTAGTACAGATATAAATTGAACTTATATAAATTACATTTTTGCAGGTTCAAAATTTATTGGTTGACTCTGAAAAATTATGGTATCAAGGTTTCCGTGGTTTCCGAAAAAATCAATCTTATATATTGCTATTAGCAATTTATTTTTCCAGTTCTACTGTAGTTTAAACACATTTTTTCCAAAAATAAATTGCATACTTTGGGTTACATAATATTACATAGTAATTATTATATTATTTCATAAAATATATATGTTATTACCTCAAACTTTAAAGGACAGGGAGAATAGGTTTGTGGTATAAATAGTTAAAAACTAGTCTATCTACATAATATTTTGAAAATGTAATTGTGCATAGTAAATAATAATAGGCACAAGAGCTGGTGAAAATGTTCAAGTACCTACGAAATAATATTATTTTAATTAAATCAAAATAATCAAAATCTCTTTTGTTGATACATCCAATTTTGTCAAAGCTAGCACTTGATATGTGTGTATATGATGTATTGTTGATATCTTTATAGGTTGATATAAGAATAATTTATGAGGAGCCTTGTACTAAATATTTAAGTTTTTTTTTTCACAAACAAAAATTGTAATATACACAAATCGAAAAAGAACTAAACAAGTAGACAATTTTCAATTACCTAAGACCTAAGTATAGCACAAAACATTTAGAAAATCATTATGTCTAGAAAATACTTGTACCTATAACTATGTGGTAAAATCATTGTATGCACGATTTAAAAAAAGTGACAATTTTTTTTTAACACTTTAAAATTCAATATCTTACAACTCGTCTTTGCATGATTAATGGTCTTCCAAACTCAAAGTACAAAATATAAACCGTATATTAAATGAAAATATTATTGACCATATTATGCACCAACTAATTGATTGGTATTTAATTATATTGATATGAAAAATTCAACGGAAATCAGAAATTATATTCTGCTATATTTCATCGCATCCAGTACGGGCAGTACGGATATACGTTTGTCACAAGTTCCGAACTCTGATAAATTGTTCGTGGACATTCATGTAGGTATACATCATATTTATTTTAATATTTTAATAATGTATAACACATCTGGTTTGCGGTAGTATTCAGTGACGTGCTAAAACATAATAGTTAAGTGGCGGTAACCATAACCGCGGTCGGTGAACTCGACGGGTTGTAGAAAAATAGGATTTAAAAACTTACGCTCGCCGTCGCAACCGTCTTCGCCCCCGCCCAGGCCACAACACATCTCGAGAGCCAACCCGGAAATTACGCGATTTGCCGTCGTGCGTCGCATAGTCAGTCCTCTGAGAGGAAAGAGAGAAAAACGGAATTCGTGAAATTTCTTCAGGCGACCCATTTGACGATGGACGATGGGAATTCACCCATACCGGTATTGGTATAATAATAATAATAATCTAAAACAGGAAAGAACAAAATGGTTAGGTCAGGCTCTGCCATGATCGTCACTGGCAATAATATTATATTATTATTATTATTAAGCGTCTCCTGGCAAACTATCAAAACGTGAGCGCTGCCGAGCTATAGGTGTAATGATATTATAACGGTCAAACTTATATCGCCACGAACAAGTTGTCTATACAGCTTATTCACGCAAAGCGTGCAGATTGTAATTTCTTCTCGTTCGATTGTTCGGAGCACAAACATCGATTGACTTAATAATTGTGTATCTATACCTATACATACCAAGTAAATCAATCCTTCGAATTGGCGTATTAACGGTGTGATAATATATCAATCCCAGATTCTTAAAAATAATTTTTTGAATGTTTTTAAAATGTATTTTGAATATTTAAAAAAGTTGTATTTATTTTTTAGTTTTATTACAAGAAACTTAAAAAACGACGATTTTATAGTTTTTATTAATTAATTGTAATTTAATTTTGTGTGCGATTGATAGGTATCCAAGGTAAGTGATACCACAGAAGGCAATTTTAATTTTTGAAGTCCATCCCAACTATATAGCAAAGAAAGATTTTTACATCGTTAGTTTCTTTCAAAAGATAGTCGTAAATATACGCTACTGAGCCCATGTAAATACGTATACAGCTCAAATACATATAATAGGTACTACACTTACTGTATTACCTGAAAAAAAAATTATAAAAAGTAATAATGACATGGCAAAAACCGGACAGATGGTGCAACTTTGTATAAATAGGTGCAGCCAGGAAAAGAGGAAAACTGAAGCATTTGCCCCGATGGCTTTTTAAAAAAAGGTCACCATTATAAAATTCATGTTAATCCAAGTTAGCAAAATATAATATTATGTCTCATGTACCTATTATTATGTACAAACAAACTTGCCCTAAGCCCCTAGACAAATTTCTGCAGGCGTCTATATCGGTGTAACCTCGGTTTTTCGGAGGCAGGCGGGTAGTTTGGTCCGTCTTATAGGCTGTGTGTTGACTAGAGATCGAGACATATTTATTGGTGTTCCATTTTTTCTCCTTTCAAAGAACAATCAACGGGTGGGAACTGTTTACCACAATACTGCTACCCCGATGTACCATTTATCGAGTCAGGTATTTATGAGGAAATAAGACTTCCAAGTAATAAAAATAACTTTGTTTCATAAATATATATAATAGAGATATAAAAGATGTAAATTAAACGTAACATGTGTATACCCCTTGTGTGATAAATTTGGCTATACATAATATGCCTAGACGGATTTTATTATTATTATTATGGCGAAGAAAATCAATTATTGCGTTATACGACTGTACAAGGCTGGGCTGCAAGTTAACGATTTTTTTTTAATATGTTAAGTTAAGTAAGAAAAAGTAAGTTAAGTTAACGAATGTATTTTTTATAACATAGTCGAGTTGAAAATGAATGGATAAAAATTAACTTTATTAAAAATTTAAATATTTTCGAATCTTTTAGAAAAACAGGCTACCTACAAAATGAATGATTAATTTGGAATTTGTGTCAAACTCAGATTTCTGTGCCCATGGGGCCAACCATTTAGTATGCTTAGCATTATTTACTGAGGATTTAGGGTGGGCAATATTGATGATTCATTCAACTCTCTCCCACTCATAAGGGGGGAAGTTAAAATAGTATAAATACACAAACTATACAATTTCTGCTATTAGCTTTTACTATTAATATTAAATAAAAATAATAACAAAAAAACCCTACAGTCAGGGCTTAAAGTGGGAAAAAAATTCGGAGGGGACTAATGTCTCCATATAGTTTTAAGCGTTCCATACATAATTTTATGTATAACGTTTGAAGTATAAAATCCTAATTTGTTAAAGGGGACGCTTTTTAACCGCTGTCAGTGGTAAGGGGACTGAGTCCTCCTGCGCCCCCCCCCACTCTTACCCCTGACTACAGTGGAGTTACAACAAATAAATAACTCGAAATCGACAAAATGTTAATCGAACTGCAGTACTGCACAACGCACTGGCACTGAATGAAGCAACGAGTACAGTAAAATAACAATACCGTAATTCAAATTATAAATCATGGAGTAAAAATATTTTGAATCAGAGCGTTAACTAAGATGTTCAGAAATATTTTTTTCCCTGTGAGTTATTTTAATAATTTCAAGTAATAACGTATTTCTTGGGATGTGTGGCGTATGCGTTAAAATGTCACTAGGTAATTAGGAATGATAATGGCGCAATGGTTTACAAGAAAACTAATTAAGTACACGAACGTCGCGACCCGTAGTACCTATCTATACAATTATTATATGACTAAATATAAAAATAAATTTATATTAATATTATAAAATAATATGTTCAATGTTCTTTTCACTAAATATTATGACCATGATATACATATATTGTATATACATCAATAATCACAAATTTATAGCTATTAATTATCATTACATGCGGGCGGATATTACACTAGATACAGGCTATCTACAAAATTAAAAATACCTTTTATTATTGTATCATTGTGTGTATATCAAACTCAACCTGTAATAATTATTATTTATTAATTATACATTTTCCCATTTTGTTTTTATGATATCTAATATTTCTTAAGCCAACAAAGTTATAAATCAATGAGTTGTATTAAATTTGAAATGATTAAAAATAACTTAATCTTAAGAAATCTGTAAAAAATTAACTTGAAGTTAAATAAGTTAAACATTTAAATTAAAAGATTAAATAATCTACACCTACTTTCCCGTAAATATATGAAGATTTTTTTACATCAAACAAAATTAAGGATAAACAATTTTAACAACAATATATGAAAAAAAAAATAGCGATTATACATATTTTGTGATAACAGGAATTTGAGACCGAATTTATTACAAAAGAGAAATATAGTTATCGAAAACAATAGACAAACGGTCATGGTAAAATAAAAGTCAATAATTTTTTTCCATCTTCATTCAATGTTGAGAAATATCATCATACGGTCACGCCTCTCGTACTGAACCACCCCGCTCTCCCCTACCTATCTAAGAAAATTAATATTCATCCACATATTTACAGTGCCAAGAAACCTACTTGATTGTATACTAGTTACATACTTTTTCAGTTCAAAAGTAACTTATTATATTTATTATTAAAAACGGGGAATATGAGTATTGTAAATATTATCGGTCTTGAACAATGCAAACAGAAATTCTATGTATAGGATATTATAGCGATATTTTAGCATTATTGTTTTAAGATATTAATCCTCAAGAAGATAAATGTGAGCCTATTGATTTTACAACGATATACCTATTTTTTCTTTGTCATTTTTTTACCGTGATAATCATTGTAATGAGTGTGCTAAATCAAGTAAAAAAAAAATACCTTCTATGTAAATACATTATTATTATCTACTGAGTTCATATTAGTTCTGGTATTTTTTCTTTATATTCATAGAATGTATCTTAGGTATAACATGTTCAATATTAAATAATGATCTTTCGGACTTCGACAAATGGTTAAATAAAAAAAAATTAATAATATTCTTTTTTAAATTTTAGATCCTTGGTGAAGCGATAAATGTAAAACAATGATGTTTTCTTTTTTTTATCGTCTTTTGTATTAACGTTTTATTTGTGTATTTTTAACTAGAAGGAGAGAACTAAACGTTCCACGAAACACTATTAATGATCAGAAATCGAACCTACGAGGATGCAATGGCATATATGCTTAGATATAGCAAGAATGTTAAACTTTTATTATACCAACTACGAGTATAATAGGTAAGTAGGTAGGTACGTAAAACAATTTTCACTTTGATTGTTCGCAAATATATATATTTTCCAATCGAAACTTTGAACGAACGTTTTTCCCAAGTACAAATTGAGATCACTCGCTTATTAATACACAGTGTATTACAATATGAGCCATGATATCCAATTTTTTATTTATTTATTTGTCAGGTCTTTCACTCTTTCCGTTAAACGGTCTGTATATTGTATACAAGGTAATTACCCCCCTAAAATATTGTAAGCAATTCTAAAATTATGAAATCATCATAGATGTTTCTAAATCAAAAAACTCTTGTACTATATATTTTTCACTATTTTGAATATTTATATGATAAAATGGCTGTCATATAAATTTTGAACCACTGTATATTATTTATTCACTCATATTAAAATATTTTAACCCACAACAATTGAAGTGTATTTTAAATTCTTTAATATTGAATAAATAATACATATTATTTTTAAATGATTTAACTTGTTTCATCAATTATAATTAAAAATAGTAAATAATGGACTTGCATTTTTTTCATGGTTTGTTTTTAATTTTTAGATGTCAACATATGATAAAGTCTATGACCCGTTCATAAAATCTAGTTTATTCTATAGTGTTTTGTTTTTAAATAACACAATTTGAAAAATTAACTTGAATTATTAACATTTAAAACCAATTAAAAATACTAAGAATACTATTAGGTAATAGGTAACTAATAGTTAAGGTTGTACGTTTAAGTTATTTTTATCATTGATTGTGAATAAAAATTACAATAAACATACGTACCTCTAGTATTTATAATTAAAATTGTTATGTAGAAAATATTTTGTTAACTTAAAAAATTACGACTCAACTCTTAGGTTTATTGCGTTTATTTGTTACTGCATCTTCGCATATTATATACTTTTTTATAAATTATTACTCATAGCTTATGAATAATTGATTGATTTATAAATGTTTTCGAGTAGGTAATGAATTTATATTTTATATCATATTCCTTCAATAAACCGTGTGTTACAAATATTAAAATATTATTTATTGGTATATACTATTTCAAAAATATTAAAATTATTATTCAAGTAAATATCTGTTGAAAACGAATAAATCTATTCACTATCAATTATATTTTTTGTAAATTCTTAGCCGATGACTGGAACATTTTGTATTTGTGGTTCAGTTTGAAATTTTTTTTTGTATTTTCCAAGATATTGTTTATCAAGTTAAAATTTTTTTTACTTTTCAAAGATATTTAAAAAATTTTATTTTGCATTTTTCAATCTTTTTATTTTTAGAGTATTTTTAACCTTTTCATTTATTTTATAAGAATGAATAAAATTAGATAAAAATAAACTACTTACGTATCTATTATACAAAAATAAAAATTAACTAAATAGGTGTCACTTATTCTGCTTTGTTTTATTATTTTGGTCTTTAAATTTGAATATGTAGGATGTATACCAGGTAATTACGGCGGCTGCACAACACTCTTGACAAATGACCGTTTTGTCACGTGCAGACAGATATATATATATATTATAGATGGATTGTTTTATTTACGACTTGTAAAATCACAATTTTTGTTTCATCGTTTTTACTTAACATTTAGTCTACAACTTCAAAATTTTTCTTTCTAAAATCCTCTCCCTACTTAAAGGCATATATTCTAATAAATATGTTTGTACTTATAGCTATATTTTTTGTAATTTTTATCTTTTATATTATAAATCTATGTGTAAAGTTTTAATATCAAATCAAAACTAATTAAATGTTTATGCAGCAGCAAAAATCGTACAATTAATATGTCATTAAAATTATTATACTTTACGATTTATATCAATTGCAACTAAATGTTACACTCTCAAATTACTCTAAACGTGTAACATTTACTAATGTTTACATTATACAATAGTTATACATGTCTGCATTCTACAATGTATACAATTAGTAATAATTATTCTTCGCTATAGTAGTTCACTATGTAGTACCTACTGCAGGCTACTGGTTCACTGAGTAATTGATGAATTTTAACAATTATTGTATTATTTATTTGCATAAACAATGTGTTATAAATTATAATACATCGATATGAATAAAATATATTGAGCTATAGTTGTTTGCGTGACCTAGCATCGATTACAACTACTCTGTAGGTACTTTGATAAACACAATTATACAATCAAACTCAAGAGAACATGATATTTTCTAAAATGCTAATTGATACCTATTTTGAAAAAACCATGATTTTTTTTTTTTAAGATGAAATTACACCCAATTACAGTGTTGACTCCGTCTGCATATCATTCGGTATACCGTTTTTACGCACCAATGTTTCATCCATAATTTATTAAAACCAATGTAATGATTTGTGTTCCGGACGTGTTTTGATCGGATCCACTAAAACGTCTTGTGTGGCAGAGAAAAATTTTACGTTCAGAAGAAATCAGTTATTTTTAATATGGAGTGAATGTGTGAATAAGTGAACTATAACTGTTTTATTCGACTCCTCCCGGATTAAATAATATTAATCTATTTATTAATCTATATTTTTTTGTATATCTTTTTCTATTTTTTCGTTACCTATATACACAATAGATTTTCAGATTAAGATTTTATATGGTCTTAAAGTGTTGTAATTCATATCTGTATATCATTCACATTTTTTAAAAAATTATTTTTGCCTCTCTAAGAAAATCAGTTTTTAGTGTATTGGTTTTTTTGTGCCAACAGCATATATTATTATTTGAACTTGAACATAAAAAACTTTTCGACTTCGAGTAAAACTATTGTCATGAAAATAACTTTAAAATGTTGAAATCACAAGAAAAACAAAAATAATATAAGTATAGTTTTTTGTCTCTTATAACTTAGAGTGGTCAATACTACACAGTTATATAATCAAATTGTCTACTAATTAAATAGTAATATAATTTGCAACTAATGACAATCATTTATGCAAACAAAATAAATATTCGATTTTTGTTTGCTATTATATAGCTACGAAATTTTTATCTGTTTTGTGAATTTTGTAAAATCCTTTCTTATTGCACATTTAGAGCATTAGAGAAACCACTATTCAACATTTCAAGTTCCTGCGTTTAGTCGTTTTTGGAAGTAGCGAACACGTGAGTGAGTGAGTGAGTGAATGGTATTTTGCTTTTATATGTATAAAGAATATAGATTGACATATTATCAAGTTAAAAGGTAAAAATATCCTGCAAGGCCTCGCGTAGACTATAACCATGATATTTGAATTACAAAGCAAGTTATGAGCATTTTAAAACTGTAAATTAATTCGCTATTTAATGAGTTAGTTTAATGTAGAAAACATGTCACGGCGCCTTCTTAACTCTTAAGTTAACTATCACATGAACACATCGTGTACCCGACCAATATGATAACAATAATCTAGTTTTAGATTTTCATTTGGTATAATTTCCGGATATTATGTTGTTTAACTGTCAGAGTTTAAGTACTTATCATAATGTAATTTCGAAATGTCACCAATTACCACACCAATGTGTAAAATACGCATTGGACAAAACCGCACATAGATTTTAAAATACTGAATATCCAGAATTACAGCACACGAATATTTAGTAGTAAATTTTTCACATGTCAACAGAAGCCATGACTCGGAATTTGGACACTCGAAGACATTCTTTAAAACTGTAGAACATTTGCTTAAACTTAAGAAACGATATTTCAGTGGTAAATTTAATTGAAAAACTCATTCGATATCAGGCATTAGTGCGAGTCATCTGGTTTTACTGTAGCTCAGTAATTTTTAGTACTCAGTTCCAGCTGCCTCACAAATTGTGTTCTTTATTTTTGTTAATTCTTGGTCTACCTTCTAAAAACACGGGATATATTAGTGTTCCAAATATTCACCATGGGATAACGGGACGAATAAATGGGACGTATGGTCATCGATCATCATATTATATACATCTCCTATATTACGTGGATGGTATTTTTAATTGTTTTGATGGAACACTCACATTTTTGATTTCTCAATAAGTTGGATTGTGTATTTTTATTCTATGGAATTTGAATTTAATCCTGGGTAGTATTTTTATTTTTTGTATTTAAATTTGTGCGGTAGCTTACTATTTTTGTGTGCGGTACTGAGTTATTCGTTTTTTAAGGTAGTGGAAAGCACCGGAATTTCAATATTCGACTATATATTATTAGCTAAGTAGGGGGGGATGAGGGGGATCTCCCCAAAGCCTTTATAATATATTATATATATGAACAAGCTACCACTCAGCATCACTGAACTTGAAAATTTATTATTTTGTGGGTAAAAAAATTCTATCCCCCCACCTTCATCCTAGGACAAATTCCCAATTACGCCAGTGACTATTAGGTTAATTTATTGAACTGATTGAGCTAAAAATTAAAATTTATACTGAACACCGCGGATGATTAAAAATAAAAATTGTCTGCATCTTTGTGTGAATATATAGGTGTTTATAAATGGTAACATTGAAAATAATACCCCATCAATCGAACGATTGTGTTTCAGTGATGGATAACTTTTAATTACACAGAAAACGTATCTTTATTCATTTAGTGGATTGGTTTTGTAAATAATAAACTAAGTGAATCTTTGAGAATCGTATATTCGTTTACCTAACTAGTTATCCACAATTCATTAATTTAGTAAACATATCAACGCTAGAGAGCCAAGTGGTATGAATGATTTCGTCCATCATATATTATATTGCACAATATTTATTTTTTAAAAAATTTCTCCTCGTTTGATGACTATTTTTTAACAATTCGTATTAATTTAATTTTGAGATTTCAACCTTTTGGTTTTTTGTTTTTCGTTAAATATATTGTTTATAGTTTCAACTTTTAGGCCGAATTGCATTAATTACAATTTATTTTGTTTTAGTAAAGTTTTTAAGTTGCGTTTCACTTTTGTTTACAAAATATATAAGCACGAACACTTAAAGAAAGACTCAACTCCAAATAGCTAAGCGAATATTTTTTTTATTGTTTTTTTTCCTTCCATTATAGAGTTCAGCGTTCTTACTAAGGCGTAATAAAAATAAACTATAACGATAAAAAACATTGTAATAAACTTAAAAAAAAAAAAAAACTATTTCATTTCAACTATATCGCATCATGCCCAACTCGGATTTTCTAATATGCACTCGAGTGTTGTAACCCGTTTTCCTCGTTCGTCTGATGTCACACGCGCACAATGACTCACCGGGTTCACCATAATATTTTTTCTTCGATTCCGATTTTTCTGCGTCCTACAAGGACACGCTCGGACTCGGTACAGGTAAAGGTGGAAGGGAAGAAAGAAAACAATATACCTACACGAGAAGGAAAAAAGTACTAAAAAAAAAAAAAACAACAAAACGTACACCGGCAAAATAAATACCACTGTCCATCATGTTTACACTCCGATGATGCAATGACACGGACGTATGCACAAAGGAGATGCACATAATCTTCTTTTATACATAATTTATATTTATATAAATATATATATAGGTATGTAAGAGAACGAGCGGTTATTATCGTTGATTTTTTTCCACCTGATTTTTCGTCGCCTCTCCACAATCGCTTCTTCTTATTTTTCATCTGCACCATCATCATCATCATCATCATCATCATCACCATCATATATTATAGTTTTCTACTATACTTTATTCCATTCCAATGTTGCTGCTTCTTATAACTTATTGTCGTGAGGTAAATGAGGCTTTAAGGAACCTTGATCTTGGTAGCAAGGCTCTCGGCGTCTCTCCATACAAAGTTAGATGACGGCGAAGAATACGATGACGATAATCATCGTGATGATGTATGTGTTGATCCCCTTTGTCACGGTATCATCATTATCTCAAGATGGCCTTCGAAGTGTGTATGTTTTTCTTTGAAGTTTGAACACGAACAATTGCCAAAAGGTTGCCGGTTGCCCCCTCCCTTTCTCTGAAAATATTATCGCCCTTGAATTTGTACGAAGTAATAATTTTTGGGCCGTGATGCACTTGGAAGCAATAATGCTCCTCGTGTCAGTGCATTTTACAACATTAAAGTAGAAAATATGTAAAATAATATAATATTATAATAATTATTCCGTGAAAAATAGGTACCTTCCTAATAAGATTTTCCTGGTCTATAACGACATTTCCTTAGCCTTAGCTGATTGTCATCTATTATAGTTAAGGAATAATGTCAAATATTTAATACAATTGTGTTAAGCTTGCAAGTTGATATTTTAATCGTTTTATATATTATGTACTATCTATTGTTATTATTTGTTAATCTAATGTGTTGATATTAAGTATTTTAATATTTTTTATTATATTGTAAGTATAATACACGCGATAGTACAATATATTTTAATATCCCTGCTCGTCAGTTAAGTATATATTTTTTCTAATCGTTAAACTGTTCAAGTGCTATAAAATCCAAATAAATCTTCAGAGGTTTTTAAATTATTGGGTTCATACTTTTTAATTTAATAGTCTTATTATTGTATCGTACAATACAACATATTATGTGCCCATGACGTTCAATTTGTACGTCGGACATATATTAATATTACAATACTAGAAAATTACTTTCAGCGTAGGTATTGTTTAAAATAGAGACATCTCCACGCTTTAAAGTTTTTTAGATTTAAGACATGAGACTTGCATATTTTAGTTTTACTGTGAGCTTTGAAAATCATAAAATATATTTTTCTGAAATATCTACACATATTACATTAAACTCATAAACCTATTGCATTTTATTTACCGTGTTTATTTTGTAACAAATAGTCATTATTTCTTTCGGCATTTACTTCCGTAGTATTTTTTCCTCCATTCGTCATATTTATTTATTATTACTAATAAGTAATAACGATATAATTTAACATAATTAAATATGTTTTTTATGAAATAAAGGTTTTCAATTAAAATTATTTACGCAATAATTATTTACTTTTAGATTTACATGAACATTATTACGTTAAATAATTTTAGAAATAGGTAAATTACATATTATGAATATATTGTATGGATTACCTATTTATTTGTTTTTAATTATCCCAACTATTTGTTAAGTTCTTAAATTTATCTTCTAAAACAAATCCTGGCAAATTATTTAGAATAGTTGCTACAAAACTTAAGCTAGACGTGATCGTGATGAGGTAATTTAAACTGTTGAAAAAAATATAATAAACTTGTAGAGATACAACTATACAAGAAATAAGAGTTGCTTTAAACTATTCAAATAAGTATGATAGTATAAAGTATCAACAATAAACGACACTTGCTAGGTGTATCAAAAACACTCCTTCTTGATATTCTTGTACATCCTGATGTAATAAAGAATTGATTATATAACATATTTTTAATAGATATATATGTACCGAAATACTAAATAGTATAAAATATGAGAATTTGTAAATAAAGTATTCACAAACTGTAATTTTACCAATAGAAAATAATAAATATAGTATTAATAAGGCTTCTAGAATTTGATTTTAATAAAAAAAATAGTAACTAATAAACGCTTTCTTTATTGTACATTGTAAACTGCAGTAAACAATATTACCAAACCACATTTAGCGAAGTAAATATAATATTTACTGTTCGTTTTTTTTTTGTGTGAAGTTATTAATATAAGAAATTGATGTTGAAATCATATTATAATTATAAACACTAATAAGTATTTTAAAAGAAATTGCTTAAACGTGTTATTTAATGATATTTTTTGAATATAATATTATGCTAAAACATACACATAAGTATCACACATCATTGTTATAAAATATAGGCGGTATTTACTGTAGGCACTTTTTTAATTATAGTATCAAAATATTTCTAGTAGTATACGAATCATTTATAACGGATAGTTAAAATGTTATGATGTTGCTTACGACGAATTAAAATATTTGCATTAAATTATAAAATTAACTTTTATAAACAAGTAAAAACGAAATTGTAAACAATGTTTTATTTCCCCAACTTAAATTTAAAAAAAAAAGAAAAAAAAAAAAAGACAAAAAATAAAAAAAAAAAAATAATAAAAAAAAAAAAATAAATTTAAAAAAAAAAATTAAAAAAAATAAAAAAAATTTAAAAAGTCAAGCAGGATATAGAGTCCGGCTATGGACAAATATAGTGGTATACTGGTGGATGGGTCTCTAGATTAGTTGTCTTCAACCTTATTGGACTCACAACCTATTTCAGTTATTATTCATATTTCGTAACCCGTTATAATAATTATGTTTAAAATAATAAATAATGCTGATTGACAAAAATATTTTATTATACGTATTGGATACATTTTTAATTAATATAGTACCTAAATTATAACTATAGTTATGTTTTAGGTAATTGCATTTGATTTAAACAACCGATGAAATACAATTTATCATTTTTTTTAATATTAAAAATATATCGCTACTTAATGTTTAAGAACACGTGATCTAAAAATATTGGGTCGTGACCCACTGGTTGAAGACCACTGGTCTACTCAGATCTGGAGGAGGGTCCAATCCATATTGTCTACTCTTGTCCCTCGATTAATTTTCATTGGAGGGTGATGATAAGAAGTTTGTATTGAATATCATGTTTACACTGACAATTTTCAAGTAATATTGTTTGTGATTAGGAGGGACCCATCTCTCTTCCCTGTACACCACTGCATTATAATACTTTAATCACCTCTGTTTTCCTTCATAGCTAATTAATTTCTTTCTAACTATATCTTTGAGCGAAATGTCAATAATTGACGTTTCTGGGTAGGTTTTCTCTCCTCAGTTCATTCTATCATCATAGTCTGTTGTATCTAATTTGGTGTTCATAATTAAAGATTTATCGATTAGGAACACTAGAAAATTTAAACAAAAAACACAAGTGCTTAACTATATGATATAGTTTAATGTTGATATGCTGTATGACTTTTACTACATCGAGTGAAGAGTTTCATTCTTTATTATAAGAAAAATGTATAAAAAATAAACTTTTGGTGTCCCATTTGTTTTTATACTTGTGGTTAAAAAGAAAATAATTAATGTCTTTAAAATAAAAATATGGACGGAAGAAGAAGTATTTTTACAGGATGATAATATTATTTTTGTCTATAAATAAAACTTCCTTATTGTTGTGTGAAGTTTCGGTGGATAATTAATTGTTGTAAATCATTCAACCGTTTGAGTCAGCTAGTATTCATTTATCAAAACTCTTCTACAACAGGGATTATCACAGAACCTATTATAGACGTTACGAAATTATAATAATATTGTTTTATATAATTGCCTATAATACAGTACTTGGTAGTTTTGTCATCCGTTCGCTTAGGCCAAATTCAAACTTAAAAATGTCTTCCATCTCTAACGACCCGTTACTAACTGGTGTATTTTTATCACTACATGTCTGCATCAAGATTAACATTGGAATAAGCCACGGATTTCATGCCAGAACACCGGGAGGCCTCGATTTAAGAATATTACGCCGTTGTCCCTTTTATTTTCATAAACGTTTCGAAACGTGTTGTCCTTCTTATTAATAATGATGTACGTACGACCGATATAGTATTCTGTGGTAACCAACAATTGCGCGATCGGCATTTTTTCAAGGGGGCGAAAACTAACTACTATTAGTACTATTGTACCAAATAAACATACAAATATTTGAAATATTATAGGGTAAAAATAGTCGACAATCAAAAAAATTATACCACCAACAGTTGTTATAGAAATTAGTAATATTACCTCACTAAATTCACAACTATTCTATATTGGTAAAAAAAAGCGGGTTAGCGGATGTCGCTCTGCTGTGCAGTAAGTTTCAAAAGTGGGTCACTATAATAGATGGTTTTAAATTTTAGTTTAATGATACAAAATCATTGTATATCTACATAAAACGATTCTGAGTGGAGACGACCTGTCAGCATTTAATAATACGTATTATCTTATATACTTATTATCTCGTATTTGATGATATTATTGTGATTGAAGTCATTTATTTTACTATTAGGTATAAGAAATTTTTTTTAATTTTCTCAAACAATAGCGTACGAAAAACCTTGTATTACATTTTTAAGTTTTTGACAGAGTAAACATTTTTTTCATCGATATTAATTCTAAAAAAATTAATAATAATCGACAATTTCATATGCCTATAAATAGCTTAAAATGTTTTTAAAATTTGATGATTTATAGAAAATGCTAATATACATATTCAGTAAAAGTTTCTTGTATCTACAGTTATTTGTTGTAGAGTTACGTCAAAAATCAAAATCGATTTTGTTAAAAACCGATTTCGAGTGAATATTTCCGTTTTTTGTTTGTTTTTCCCGGAGCTTTTTAAAACTACTGGAAATTTTAATTTTAACCTCCCGAGTGCACTATTTTCACACCGGGAAAGTTACTGAAGTTGAAAATCGAAGCATTATTTCGATTATTTTTGTGTATACCTACACATAGGTACAAATAATATTCAAAAATACATATCGTCATAAAATCAATACATTCATCGCTCCTCTCAGATTCTAAAAACTTATTTGTACAAATTAAAATGTTGATTTATTTTATATTTTAAAGGCTCCAGGGGAGTGGATCTGGACCCGAAGTCTACCATTAGCAATGCGCCAATGTTGGTATTGGAATGAACCTACTTATTGCGACTGCCATGTTTGTACCATTTTGTCGGCGCCGCCCCGTTTCCGCGTGTAAAATGTACATTATCATACACGGTATTTTTTTGTTTGGCATTTCGATGTTACCAAGTTAATTTTGTCGGACAAAATAATCACATAATTTAATTTAGTATTTACGTTTATGAAACACATTATTATAATATCGATTATTATTCTGAACCATAAAAATACGTTAAACACGCGTCGAACAATGTTAATGATGAAGATAATAGTAATAATATTCAACAACCTACGGTGTGCCATAAACAAACAAAACATTACTGTAAAAACATTGTATTCTATTGTATGGTTATATTGTACTTGTACATGCACAACGGACTGCGATTAAAATTATAATTATTATAATGAATTATTAATTTAATATAATAATGAAAATATCTCCCCACTGCCATGAAAGTGTCGTTGATGAGTGATTTTTTTCTCGTGGAACGAAAGTCAACATTATACACTTATACTCATTACTCCCATTACATATACCTTACTGTACACTTTTATGGAGGATAGATTGTATGTTAAGTCTTTTGAATAATACAATTTTATTATTATTATTTTCATTATATTACAATAATCATAATATTATACTATAACACAATAAGCCAATATTTTATGAAAGTATTAAAATACATACCAGTGAAATTAATATGAACGTTGTCTATGCTTATCTCGTTGTCTGCAGGCTGCAGTTTTACGCTACACTCTACAGTAGGTACCTATAATTTTATACTCGAATTCAGCTGTATAGTCAATACCTATAGGTATAAAAAGCGATTAAATTTACGTCGAGAGAAATGTATTGAAGAGACCTAGACGATTTTTAATGGATCGCAGTAACTTCGAGGTTTTCGTTTTAACTGTTGCAGTGTTGTATAGACCATTTATCTGTAGTTTTTTTCTAAATGTATAAGTAGATACCCGAGTGTTTCGTGAGATCATCCGGTCGACATAAAACTGCCATTTTTCGCTGTTCTATTATTATTAACGATTAAAATAATAGTATATTATGATTCGGGAAGGAATGCACTCGGTAGAGAAGTCGAACATCTACTTACACTGTCTTTCGTTTTTGAAAACGGGTTAGGTATATATAGGAATTACCTACGAGATAACTAAATACCATCCTTTTATTAGGATTCAGATTTAAATGATAAAGTAAGACTATACCTACGTAGATAGGTCTATTGAATTGTCTATTTGTTTTTCTTAACGACTGTTTTCATTTGAAAGATAAATAATTCTATAATTATTGTCGTAGAACCAAATTTGTAGTATTATAACAGTTGATTATAATATTATGTGACATTTTTTGATATTATATTCGAAATTGTATGAAACAAAAAGAATTGTATGCGATCGCATGTTTTTACTATGAGCCACAAGACTTGAATATAAATAATAATATTAATTTTAATAATAGGTAATTTGCAGAACTTAAAATATAACGTGTTTTTTTTTAAATTTAAATTTGAATAATATTAAGATAGATTTAGAAAATTACTTGACTGTTCTACGGCAGGTCAAGTATATACCAAACTATTACTATGTTCAACTCTACTGCTGTAAAGTATAGGTATGATATGCAGTTTATGAAATAGGTTTTTTTATCCAATCAAACGCATTCGCATTTAATTTTACTTTCAAATTTGAGTGCCAATTTTTATGTAAATAAACAATTAAATCGTAAGACATTATAAATATTATAAGTATCTCTATATAGGTATACCTATGCAGTCTAATAATGAGTGCTGGCCACTTTTTAACATCTATAGGTAATACCCATTACCCATACGTGTAGAACGATTAACGGTAAAAAAATAGTGGGTCGATTTAAGACTGAAATTGTATATACAATTTAGTTGTCGATCGGAGGATGATTTAGATATGATAAAACCCAATAAGTTTGTGAAAAATAACAATTTTTATATTTTCAAGATAAGTTGACGGAAAAGCATCTATAAAAAATTGTTGCTAAAGTTTTTCGTTTTTCTTTTCTCAGATTTTGTTTTTTATTGTTTTTGGATTTCCGGGTCGTTAAATTAAAATACAAATTGAAAATAAAACAATTTGAACTTACGTCACCAACGAACAATGTTGAACTGGGACACAACGAGGCGACGGCCGGCGCAAAAACCTACCTAGCCCGGTTTTAGCGGGATTTACCCACCCAAACATCTGTGCCGCCACCTAAGACCACTATAATATATTATTGTGTACGTCATGTACCGTATAAAGAAGATGCTATTATCATAATTTTTTGCGGACCATGCGTGAAGCAAACGGTATATGTGTAATAAAATTAATATGTCATTATAGTGTTTTATATCTATATTACGGGTGATTATAATATGTCCATTGTGGTACACTATACTTATATTTTTAATTTAATATTTAGATTCCTAAATCAGATAGTTAAACAGAACCTCGAATGGCCAAGCATTTTCATGGGTGCAGCTAAGTGATGGCTCAGGGGGGAGGGGGGTCTAGAACGAAAATAAAAAAATGTATTGGATAACAAAAGTTACGAAAAATATGTAGTCAATGAGTCCAAAAAACTTAGCAAAGAACGAGTACAGTATGAATACTCGTACATGACTATTACTTAAATGTGGCTACTCTCAATATCGAATGAGATGTTGTCAATATAATGAGGAATGGCGATATATTGGAAATATCTAATTCAAAAGGTGGAACATATTTTATACTAAATTTAAATTTATTGATTATAGTTTTTATTAATTTATTATATAATATGTAATATACTTTTTCGTATAATATAAATATTAATGTAAATTTATATTTTTACAATGAGCCACTTGGGTAAAAATATACAATTTAGTAACGACTAATGGATGTAGGGCATTGGAAGAATATTCACGGATTAATAAAACAAAATATAAGATCTATAACTCCTCTCTTATCCTACAAAAAACTTAATTAGGTTTCATAAGATTATGTGCCTTAAGTGCAAAAAAATATAACATTTCCAATGGAATAAAATAGGTTTTCGATATTTACGTTAGCCAACAACTTTTCTTCTACATCGTATTTGATAGAATTTGATGACATAGGATGACGAAGTTTCACTTGTACAGAAAAATGAGTTTCCTACTTGATTTTTTATAAAATTCTAGATCTCGACCTTAGAACATTTATGATTTATGTATTAAACTTTAACTCTTGTTAAGCGTGGCACAAAAAGTTGTCGAAGTGATAACATGAGATTTTTATAAGATTACCTATACATGATACGATTTCTAATAGATGCACAACCATTGTCTAACAATTTTGAGTTTGATTTGTTCGGTGATTTTTGGAAAGTGGTTTGAACTTTGTGGTGAAAACTTTCACACACCTAAAATAAACTAGTAGGAATTCCTATATATATATATGTATTAATATATTATATAGGTACTCATAAGGTATTAATGGTTGTATTGATTTCAGTGACGCAGTTGTTTCATAGGAAAACAATTATTATGAACCGGTTAAAAGCGCGTCATGTATCGATTGTACGTATAATCCAGATGTGCGAACAATTTTCTTTTGAATTATTTTTTTATTTTTATTTATTAACCCGTGAAAACATTGGCCATTGGATTTCAGTAGGTTGTTCGACCGAGGAGAAGGGTGCGGTCGGTTTGGGACTCTTGTGTGTGTGGCAAGGATTTGCCACTGAGAACCCGGGTGGTCACCCATCCGGGAACCGTAGTGAGTAGTGACACCGGCCGGTGCTGGCAGTCAGTGCGCATTTGTGACTGAAGACAGACACCGAGCCACACCGCGCCACGAACAATTGTTTTAATATATAACTATAGTCGAGCATACATTATTATACTTCAATATAGTAATTATCTCGTACCAATGGTAACAAATTGGGAATCGAATCGCGTGTTACATTACAATATTCACATACACGACTTACACGTCTGTAATAATATAACGCGTGTGGCGTGTGTATGTAGGCACATAATATTATATTATTATGACGTGGGTATACCTACGTGTTTGGGCGGGAGGAGACCTGACCCACCACCAACGTGAGCGCCAAAAGACTGCTCGACCGGACGTACACTACGGCGGCGGTATTCTATATAATATGACAATTTTATTAATGATATTATACGTAGTCGTGTCTTACTGCAGTCGAGAACATGTCGTCTAGTAGCTTTTATATCGTATTATAAATAATATGCTCTCATGGTTTTATTCGTGCAGACGAAAATACGACGCGGTCTATATGCGTATTATAAATACCTATACGGTCAAACCACGTCGCGGAGGATACTAAATTGCCGTACATACATATAATGCAGTAAAACCTCTAAATATCGGACACTCGTTCACTGACATTTTGTCAGCTATTCGGAGGTTGTTCATTATTCAGAGCGATGTATGTAGTGACAACCTATAATGGCTATAATAGACCATATATATGTCTAAATAGAGGGTAAATGTGTAAAATGAGAAACCCATATTATGCGCCAAGTTAAATGAATGTATAATATGGTTTTATTAAATGTAATTACCGATTATGTAGATTTAACTGTATTAAAATATTTATTGATGATCATTAATGTTTAATTGAACACATATACGTTGAATAAAAAAAAACAACTTAGAAGTATCTAGGTGTACATGCACAATTAATATTGTTTTGACGAAAGTCGAGAATTTAAATATTTTCGCAAACTGATAACTTCTTTTGCTTTGACACATTCATCGAGTCTATAACCAATCACTAAAAATTACAGGCGAAACATTATAGCAGTCAAAACATTTGATATCTTTGACGTTATCATTTTGTGATGTAATATTATTATCGTATCGTCTCCGTTTTCTAAAAAAGTCCGCTGCTGGGAACTGTCCGCTATCGGGAGATGTCCGTTAGTCGAGATTTTACTGTATATACCTTCATGTTGGGCTTGAGACTTTGCGATATTATATACTTACATTGTATAGACAATTTAACTGCTCAGTCCCAATGTCGCTCACCTGTAGTGCACGGGACATGTATATTGTATATTGATGGCCGTGCAGCTAGATCGATGCCATTACGTAGCTATATACTACGCGCAGGTACAAAAATGTAAAATATACTAAAATGACGCCGCACAGTAAATAATATTACTATCATAATAATTAAAACAAAAAAATGTTCATCTTTATTAATACACGTACCTATTACAAAACATTCCACCACTATCCTGAACACGTCACCGATGGCTGCTGACGGTGCAGGCGTGCAGTGAACGTACATCCATGCGCAGACGTTACAGGTGCAATGCAATTTTGCTGTTGCAGTACGGAAGCGATGACCCTCATTACGTGACCGACGACGACATCACGAAGACGCGTGTAAATAGACCGGAAACGCGAGATACAGAACGAAAATTGGTTTATGTTCTTTCCGGTTTTTGACGTAATTTCGGGTGTATCCAACAATCACGACTGTGACTTCCTCGCCCGCACAAGAATGTTGTTCTGCATTCATGAACTTATTATTTTGATACAAATACTCAATGTATATTGCGTATAATATAGTTATATGATATAAAATGTTTATTTTAATTACCCTTCATCCTTGCATTTAAGTTGTTTTAAGATAAGAGTGCGTCCTCGATTTTCAAATATTTGAATGAGGCTTATCGATTTAATGAAAAAAATCGTTATAATATTGCGATTTCTGGTCACGTTTGAACGACGTCAACGCTATAGCTACCCGTGCCAACACCAACTTTTATTAATTTTTAAACGTGACGGCGACTTGCATGTAGGTGTATGGTATCTATACACACTGTTACTATATAACACGTACTAAAACTGAGTAAAACAAACTAAATTACAGGACATAAAATAAAAATGCTCGTGCATATAAAAGAATAATATAGCGTCATTTCGTGTAAATTTTAAGTTGTACATATTATAAATGATATTGTGGAATTTAAAGCAAAACAATGAACAGCTGTAGTGGTGGAGTAACGCATTTTTTCAGCAAAACAATAGTGACATCTTCAAATTTAAAAATTGTACAACCTCTCTTAAGCTTTATTGTCTATGATACTTTTAGAACAAAAAGGCTCGACTCGAGAAGTCTAGTGGAACTTACATTACATATTCATAAAATATTATAGCTATAGGTACCTGCCGAAATTCAAAAAAAAAAAAAAATACGTTTCAGTATCACGGCATGTTTTGTTTTTTTTTAAAATATTATAAAATATGTGTTAAGCAGTTGCTTTTGTTACTTGAATAGAATTTATTTGCTTATATTTTTAAACGTGACATTTTTTAACAATACGTTTTTTTCAGCTTAAATGTGCAATCCATTCTTAAAACTATTGTTAGGATTTATCGATATGTTAAAATGATTGATGTTGAGCAGATGATACGATAATACTATTACACATTATACATTTAATATACACCATTTATAACATTTTCAGCGTGAGTTTTTTTACCACTTGACTGACAACATATTATATTTGCATGGAAATTCTATGAAACACACATATCTCGGTTATTGATTATTTAATCATTTACAGCATTTCATTTTTGCACAATATGTTAGTTATAATACTATATCCACTACCACAGTATCATACTATTCATATTATCATTATCGACAATCGTTAAAAGCATGTCTTCATATTTAGTGGATTTTAAGATTTTCAGAAATAAACTAATAACTTAGCTGATAAAAAATAATTAGCAATGAGACTTCTGTTTTATGTTCTTGATTTCAAGGCTAAAAATTCAAAATAATAATAAAATATTTAAAAAAAATGTACATTTTTGTTCAATATTTTACTCAAAATGTGTTTCTAGCACAATGTTGCTTAAAAATCACATTGAAATTAATATTTAATAATATATACACCGACAACGCTTATGTATCAATAGGAAATACTAATTATTTATCGCATTAATGGTCATAAATCTGAATTGAATATAGTGTTTTAAAGTGATTATAAAATAATAGTTATAAAAAAATTGTTTTTTTTATTAAAAGTAATAAATAATAATTATATCTATAATAGTAGTGTACAATATTATAAATTTAATATTATGTAAAATGTAAAATGTAAAATGTAAATAAAAATTCCAGTCAAAGAAATTAACAAGAAGGAGAGATATTTGATTAAAATGTCTTTTGAGAAATTATGAAAAAATTGAATAAGTAAAAGCAGAGTTATTTTAGTAAGTATACTTACCTAGAAAAAGTACTTGATTATTAGTATTTTGTCTTAAATGGAGCCATAATTAAATATTAATTTTTTCATAAAATATAATAGTGACAAAAATAATATAGTTATAGTTGATTATTTTATGTTAAAATTATTAAATTCTTAACTAATATAAGACAACAAAAAGTAACTATACAAGTATAATATTAGTGAACAGAAAGCTGTAAATGATTTTTGGCATTGTTCTCCATCAAAAATGTTTGCGCACACCTTACTATAGGTTAGGTTAGTTGTTTGAACTAATTACCCATCAGGAAGAATAATAACTATAATAATATACATATAAGTTGTACGTAGGTTGGAACACAATAATCTAATTATGTAAATATTATCATTACTTATTATACGACGAAGAATTTTAATGTTTTCAAAACTAAATTTATATAGTACTAAACATGTCAATGTCCCACAAACGAAATAAAATAAAGACAGCATAATACATTAATACTTTATACAAATCGTTAATATTTTGACGTAAGAATCTGAGCAGTTGGCAGTAACTAAAACATAGAAAACGCCCCGATTAATGTAAAATCAATTAGGAATATAATATTATTAACCAGCTTAGTCTACTTTTGACGTTCTATTTTAAATTATATTTGCAGTATTTGTTTTTATGGCTCTCAGATAAACAATGTGATTAGCCAAAATTGTATGTTAAAATTTAAAAACCCTTTAAATATGTCACTGTATAAAGTATTTAAATTAATTTTCATTTTATTGTCAGTTTTTTCTTTTTAAATAACTTTTTTATTGTAATTTTAATTTTAATTATTAATTCATTTTTTTCCCCATCGTACTTAAAATTAGGTCATCAAATATAACTGTTTGAAAAAAAATTCTCGTGTAAATAGTGTAACTTTGCCAATTTTTCAAATGTTGGTCGTTACTAATACTATTAAATATGAAATAACTGAATAAAAACAAAAAATATATTTTGTATTATGATACTAAGATATTGATGAAACAACATATCATTCAAAAATTCCAAATGTCTTACCTGTTACTTCAAGCTTATTTAATGAATAATATATATATTTACGAATATGCAGTACGTAAAAGATCAGCTTTGTATCTTAAATTACCTGCAATAATTTTTAAACTTATTTAAGTACCGTATTATTACTATTATTACTTATTGCTAATAATTAAACATTTCCTTGATGATGAATAAGTGTCGAAGTGTAAAGGATCTCAGCATTTATGTTTTTACCTGATAACAATGACTTTTAAACCATAGGCACCTACAAAATACTTTTAAAACTGCACCATAAATACGTTTGTGTATTATTATAATCATTTATTTATGATTTATCTTAACATAATTTATTTGATTTTAATTAATTAATAGGGTTTTTATAGTTTTTTAAATAAAGCTATTAGTTAAAAACTATTTAATTAATGTTTTAGAAAATATGTAACTTTTGTATAAATTTTGAGTTGTTGATTTTATTTTCAAAAGCTATTATTTGAGAAATTTAAATTATAAAAAGCTCAAAAAGTTTCAGTACCTACCTACCTACCTGGCTACCTATCACATTTAACGTTTAAATTATTAGATGAAATAATTGTTTGAATTTCTCTGTGAGTAGTTTTTAAGAAAACCGTAAATATTAAGAAAATATAAGAAGACGCACGTTCTCAGACAGATAAATTATATTATATTACTTATTTTTTTTTTGTTAACTTATATCTGATAAATTTTAGAATCACTTTTCAAATATGAATAAACATTATATACTAAGAATAATAAATAAATACGATTTAACATTCAAATAAGTTTAAATATATTTGACTTTGGTATAATAATATACTTAATTTATATATTATATTCTGTAGTTACTAGTTTTGCACAATATACTGGTTTTTTTCTATTAACTCTTCAAAAAAAAATATTTGAATATTTTTTATACCATTATTGAAAATCCTCAATAACTCTGTGCCTATATGTAATTATATAAATATATGATTCCTGTAAATGATTTTCACTCAAGAAATAAAATCATAAATGTAATATACGAATACTTGGTAAATAAATAAGTAAGTACCTACCTAAATAGACAATAGTAATAGTATTTACTATTTATTTTAATTAATTGGCGATTTAAATAATTGGTTTACAGTTGGCCACATACTAGAAAAGACATTTTTTTTTCGTAACTCATATATTATAATTTATAAGTGTCTCAATTATTCATGGTAACTTGAGCGAATAGGTTTATAGAGATCACAGAATACATTTATTTTTTCTATTTAAATCTAGACAAAATGTTTACAATTATTACTCAAAATAAAATTCCGGGCGATTTATCTATCTTGTTTCAGCAAGCTTGTGATAGAAATAGAGAATTATTTTACCAAAAAAAATTTATTTAAGTTCCAATCATATTTAAATAAAAAGTAAATAACAATAAAATACATCCCAAAACAGATAAAGTTACATGCATATTATACAGTTAATTAATTCATAACTTCACTACAACTAGAAGTAAATAAAGAGAACAAAAAAAAAAAGAAACAAATACAAATATAATTGGATTTAAACAAATTTAAATTTAAAAAATATACTTAATATTACTAACATTATAAATTAATTAAAATTACTATTTTATTCAAAATTTTACATTAGTCACATATTGACACAATTCTTAATTATTGTTTGCAGGGTTATATGAAATAGAACATACATTTATCTTAGTTTCCAAAATATGGAATTAAAACATACCAGACCAAGGAAGCCTAATCTTTGTCTAAAACTGGTATTTTATATAATTTACTGTTACGGCAAACCCTCTGCAATTTATTTTGTTTCCTATTTCGTATTTGCTTAAAAACTTATCCAAATTTTTTATCAGACACAAAGTATCAAATTTGTTTGTGCACAAATATTTAAAAGGCATCATTTACTGTAAGTACTCTGTAATTTTGTAAAATAGAACCAACTAGGCTATGCTTTCCCAGACAAATTGTAAATAACTTGTTCTGCTGTACTTTGAGTAGTTTTAAAGCATATTTAGAGAGACCCCCTCCCCCATACTTTAATATCATACTGGAAAACAGTCTGACGTAGAGATAGATAAGCATTACGAATACAGTTCCTTTGGTAGAATTTAACTACAGGAATATAGTGTGTTTACAATTGAGCGTAATCTTATTGCCAGAACACTGACGTGTAAGTTCCAATTTTAAGTGTTCGTCAAAGATTACACCTAAATGACAAATTTTCTGCTGTACTAGGAACATTTTTTTACATCTGCTGCCACACAATCATCATTGTTTTTATGAAAATGAACAGTTACATCATCAAAAGGAGTTGTTTTTGGAATAGTTCATAAAAAAAGTATTCCTAGTACTGAGTGACAGCTTCCTATTTTCAAAAAATGTGCGATTCTTTTTGTTTCCTTTATTGCTTTTCGTGGTACGTTGTACCATTAGCTTCCACATTGTTTACTATATTATTGCAGTGTACTAATGAAATGACTAATAATGGTTATTATTAAACGTAAAACATCATATTTTTAAACAATTTTAAATTTTAAAATAATATATATTACGCAACTATAATATTGTAGGTAGTAGGCACCCGCCGTAGACATGTGTGTCATGTCACACGTTCGACGTGGTGAGTTTCTAAACTGTATTAGGTATATTTGTATTTACCAACAAAACATCGGTGTCCATATCGTATTTTAGGAACAACGATACTGAAATAATGAGTAACGAGTAACACCTATTAGTTTATGATGGAATCATTTGATTTCAGATTGATTATAATGTTGTATTTAATGTTGTATTAAATCAACGTCTCATATGTGGCTGAAGTGTGCATTTAAATCAATTCGACGGCACTTGTCGTTGTCGTAATGCCAAGATAATAGTATTTTTGATTTTTTTTCGGATATAATGAGGATAATAAAGTGGTAGTATATTCAACATAGTATATTATCCTGAATGGATTCAAATAAAGATGATACATTTCAAAACCGGATACAATTTCTAAAAAAAAATTAAAATTATCATACAATTATAAAGTAGTTGGAACATTGTTATGGAATATAATATAGAATACCTGTAGAATATTAAATATATAGTAGGTATATTAATCATTATTTGTTAAAAACTCGAAAGATGGCTGAAACTATTATAATTGTGAGGTTTATGACTGCAGTACCCTTACACTTTGCGGATAATTGTTTTCATTGTAAATTATAACACTTTTTTGTTGTAATTACAAAAGTATTTACTATTTATTATTTAGTATTGTTTTGTCTAAAAATATGTGTTTATAAAACGATGTAATTCTTACCCGAGTAGAATGATGAGTGCATACAGTTTAATTTATTATTCTCTGTTGCTCACACTTCATATTTTTATTTCTATGGTTCGTCTGGCCGAAAGTCAAGATCAACCCCCCAAATTCGAAACTTTGATTATAATATTGTGCTTAGGTGACGCGGGTCGAAAAAAAGAGAAAAATACGTGTGGGTACACGGCGACGACGTATTACTATTGTACATCATATAACAATATTATGTTCAAGTTCTTATATACGCAGGCGACACATGTGTATGGCCCCAAACAGCCGGTATAATAATATAATAATATATTATAATGGTGGTGTACTGCACTCGTGTGAGACCATAAATCCGTGTAATATTCGGCCGAGTCGACCTCGTGCCTGTCGGGCAAAAATATACCGTTGTAAACATCGGTTGGTATATATTTTTTCTCCTCAACCACCGTAAAGTGCCTGCGATATAATAATGTTTTATAAGTCACATTTATCCACCGACCACCTCGAAGTCTGGCTGACGGATAAGGCGAAATAATATTAATCCGTTTTGCATTTTATACATTTACACATTTATTCGCCATTTGCGCCGGTCTGCAAATTGTCGTTCACACGTTTAAATTATTTTATTTGGCGGGCAATATAATTCGCAATAAAACTGGCGGGTAATGGGTTTATTATTATATTATATAGGTAGGTAGGTGTTTCGGTAAATTGTTTTTTTTTCCAGCACTTATACGCGCACGCACAAACACCCGAGTTAATGATATTCGAAAGAAATGTAATAAAATATCAACAGAAATCTGAAAAATCTGCATACTGCCCCAGAAACACATTAGATATGTTAATAATGCTGAAATATATTATGTTTCTGGCTAATGTAACTTATATTTATTTCGTTGCGATAATTCAACGTTGACATCATATTATTTGTGCGCCTTCGAGAGGTACACGAACGGTATATAATATTATATAATACGATAAGGTGACATTTTCTTGTATTCGTACCTATATGCTTTTATAATTTATTTATCTCAAACGCATAAATATTCATAAAATCTTGCAAAAACTTCCGCGAATTATTTTCTATTGCTTATTATTGGCATTAATCGCTAAAATATATTTACGGTTATTATCATAGCGTTATGATATATCATGTTTATCGTATATACGTTTAATGTGTTATATTATATGCATATAAAATTAAATATAAGTACACATATAATACATAATACAAATAAATAAATATATATATATATATATAGCCAAAAACTAGTTTGTCAATTTTTTTCAACTTGTTGCTCATAAGCCTCAAACCCAATTTTCGTTCGGTAGTCGGTTGAAAAAAACCCGTTTGCTGTGTCGTACCTAGGAAACTCCATATAATGTTGTCCTTTAAAAGCAATCAGAAAAAAAAAATTATAGTGACCGTAATAAACGAATTAAAAATAATTGGACTCCGTCGTGTTTTAATGAAGAATATTTTATTTTTTTCATCAGTTATAAACATAAATGTTATACAGGTATTACATAGGTAATAATGAAATATGATGAATACCTTATAATTTATATTATAATTGTTTAATGTAGGTTTATATATTATTGTTATTATCTCAAGGCGATACGTTGGATTTGGATTTACTTACCTGTAAATGATTTACCGTTATCTAAAAAGATGTATGCTCATAGGTAGATTGTGGAAAAATATTTTCTGTGCTAACTATATAGACTCATTTGTTCCACGTAAAACCATATACGATGAGTATCATAATTATTATAGGCTAGTATAGTAACAGTATATTTTAGTCACCTCCTGATTATTCAAACAATAATAATAATATTGTTTATTAAATATTTATCTTGATTGTGAAACGTTTGATGTCCGACAAACCTGGAGCGTTAAAAGCACGATCGTCAATAGTGTAACCAAAATTAAAACCAACACAGGTGTGGTTATTTTTTTTTCCCCAACAGTGAGCAAATATATTATTTGTAATGTATGTACCTATTTAACCCATTTATCGTGTAACCGACAAGAATTTTAGACATTGGCTTAGAATACAGATGAATAAACAAATCACCTTCTTAAGAGGACGCCGTATCCGCATGTGATGTTTCCGTCTTACACGTATACAACATAACAAATTTTCGTTCACCAGATTCAATAGTGTGCTATTAGTTTTGATATTAGAGCGAATTGACCTATTATACAATTTAAATTTAAGAATAACCTGGTCTCTTCTTAATAGACCTCTACTTGATGTTTACACTAGGCACCTAGTATTTTTAGTTCGTTCATTGGCTCGTTTCTTAATTTCAAGATGAGTACATTGATAAGAATAGTCAGCAACCCTGGCCAAAGTCTTATTACATTTCCAAAGAACACAACATAATCGCAATTCATCAACTAAAAAAACAATTAAGAGGCAAGCTCTAAGTATTGGCGCAAACTAAATGCAACAGATAATATTGTGAAGTGCCAAGGAAGATAATTGAAAGCATACTAGATAAAAATATACATGGGATAGAAATAACGGTAAAATACAGGTTAGAGATGTCAATTATTATAAAATAAATTTGTAGAATTCTAGGAGAATGACGTTCTTTTGAAGTTCATAATTTTTTTAAATAAAACTCAATATATGACAAGTATAGAAAAGGAAATTTTGTTCGATATAATAATTAAAAAAAAGTTATTATATTCTCCAGTAAAATAAACTTTGAAGCTCTAAAGAAGAAAATACAAGAATGGAATATTTACGTATTGGGTAAAACATTTTTTTGCAGCTTTTTATAATACATGTATACATTAGTGATCATTACATTCCTTTGTGTTTTTGCATATTAAAAGATAAGCACATTAAGTTATCTTATTTACAATGTTTTTGAGTTATTTAAAAAAATATGTTTACCGTATGATTTAATTAAACCAAAAAATATAGTTATACTCTTGATTTTGAATGCGATGAACGCATTTGAAAACATATGATTTAATTTGGCCAAATGCGGAACTGTGTGGTTGTAGGTTCCATTTTATCCGAATTTGGTGGAAAGTGATATAAGATTTAGTTTAATGGAAAATTATAAAACAAGAGCTTAAAAATGTGGTTGGCTTAGAATTTTGCATGGAATATTGCATTAGTATTTTTAGGCTTTTGAAGATATTTCTGATATTTTGTTTTCGCATATGAATTAATGTCAATAAAACCTTAAAACTCGAACGACGCATTCAATTCCCAGATATATTAGACACTTAAATCACAAAAGAAATATTATTTTCATCAGATATATGGGTACTGAATATAATTTAAATTACTATACCTAGTATATGCGAGTCACCTCATTTCTATTGAATTTAATGCTTTCAAAGAACACATCCACCATTCAACTGCTCTATTAAAAATTCAAATTTTTTTTACATTAAATTAAACATTATTATTAACGAACAGACAACTTCAAAAATTTCCCAAGACAAACAAGTCAATAAAATTCAAACAGCCTTATTTTATCATATTTTATAGAAATATTACCAACTCATCATTATAAATCTCAATTTTAAATTATATTATATATATATTTTTTATTAATGTCAAAATAAGAATCTATAAATAAACATGAATATTTAAATAACTATTATAAAATCTAAATATATATAAAAATTAAATCGGCTCAATTTACATTTATTTTTTACATATACATACCAGTGAAATTTACATGAAAAAAAGGTCGTCAATAGTGGAATTCACATGCACCCCCCGTCTGTCATATATATGATTTGAAAAACAAGGATGCTCCTCCGAGAGCAGGCTATGCATTAAGTAATAAAAAGCGGAAATTTTCTAGTTACATGCTGTAGAGGCTATAGGTCGTACGGAAAAATAAAACCAAGCCATTTCAATGTTTAAAAACAAATTTACATGAAAAACGATCATGCCTCGGAGAATAGTCAGATATCACAAACTTAACAGTAATATTCTTGTCACTTTGGACTTAGATTTTTATTTCAACTTTAAACCATACCAGAAAAATACTTATTAAAATATTCTACAATTTATTAAGTTTTTTTAACGTTATTAAACACATTTGGGAAAAGAGTTTTTAATAGCGGAATCCAAAGTAACCTGCATAAAGTTACCATATATTTATGTATACAAAAAAAAGTGATCGAAATCTGACTATTTCCTAAAGCGAGACAGTTTTTCCTGTGATACAAGTTTGTTTACTAAAAAGGCGTTAGCTAAGCTGATATTGAACTTAGATCAAGGGTGAGTGGTTACTTGTTACTGGTGTCAATGAAACAATAATATTCAATGATCAATAATAGTTTGAAATTATTGAAAATAACCATGTGTGTCCGTGTTTCACAAAACGTATAAATCATTATGTCATGATATTTAAAACCTGAAGATATTCCTGTATTATCATTCTGTGGTAATATTCGCAATGTTGCTAAAATGTTTATACCATAAAGTTTTACCTCGTATGTTTTAGAGTGCCATCGCGATTATTATTTTTCGTTAATTGTTTTAATACTCTATACGTTGCACTAAATTTCTGGCATAGATCACAGACTACAGAAATTGAGCATAAAACTTAAAACATAATAAAAATGTCAACATTACCGAACGCTTCATAACATGCAATAACCGCAGAACGTGGACTAAATGAATAATAGGTTATAGCTGGACCAGTTCCGTTGGTACTTGTATATATACCGTTCAAAAGTAGGCATTTTATTAGAAATAGTTTAGACTTGTGCGTCGTAATGGCATCGTCGATCTAAAGTGATGTTTCGGTTAAATAAGCTCTCTAATAACTAAGCTTCAATGAATCTATTGATAGTAATAGATCCGGTGCCGCCGGAGAGTTAAAATAGGAATTATTTCTTTTTCACATTTTATCAACTATACACGTTTCAGAACAATAACTTTTTCTGGTTCAATGCCCGACCATGTTTGTCCTATTTTTTATTAATTTTATTATTTGTTTATCGATTAACATAAAATATTATGACACGAGCATTAGTCATCAAATTTATTAAATTATTGATTTTTATTTACATAATAGTTAAGCCACAGCTTACGTTGATGAACCACATATAAGGTGCACCTATATCCTAGTAAATAAAAGAAAAGAACAGGGAATTTTTAATTTTTCCAAAAAGTATCAACTTAATACCAACTCATTACCATTTTTACCAAAAATCTCCATCAAAGTTGATGCAATCAGAAAATGGTTGAAATTCGAAAAGAAATTTTTATCGGAAAAGATTTTTTCAGACACAAAAATATTACCATAAAAAAAAAATAAGAAAACCACATCATTGTGATATGAATACATTCATCGCTCCACTCAGAATCTAGAATAGATTGAAAAGTCAAAAGATGACAGAAGAGAATCAAAAAATGCTAAATGTCAAATTAAACGAAAATAATGCGAAATAAAAGTTTCAAAATTAAAATCATTGTTATGAATTTGATACCATAAGTTTGTCACCAACTGAACGCCATGTTATCCCACCTATCTTTGATTTTCTGTTTTAATCAAAGTGTTATTTGGTTGGTATAGATAAAAACTTTTAAAAGCGTGACTCAATGACAATACAGTACATTATATTATACCCACATTGACCGGTGAAGTTAAGGCACTGCGCTTGTTTTACGTTATCAATCCCTCAGGGTCTTAGTATTTGCGTCTACTTTCGGCAGAATTTACCTTTCAATGTTTGGCCTGGCTACATCAAACAGCTTACCAAATGCAGTACCGCGGTCGCCCATCCATCCGAGTCCATTAGCTCGCGCAGTCTTCGGGTGCACTCACACTCGGTTATGCAATATACAGACCGTACAACTATGTGCAGCGGTATAGCTGCTGGCCGACCCGACCTTGAGGGTTCGACCGAAACCGCGTTTACCACTATTATAGTCGGCGGCCGGACGGGATGCAGTAATACCTACACATCATAATAATACATTAAACATAGGTATAAATGTGCGCTTGTGTGTGTGTGTGTGTGTGTGTGTGTGTGTGTGTTTACGTGCCCGTACGATGACGATAATAATAATAATATAATATAGAGTGTATACGACGCAATCGCAATCAGTGCGTGCGTCATTAGGTGCAATGAATCATTTAGGACGTTTCCTCTGACCGCAGACGTGCGTATATTAGGTCCTATCCGCGGACGCCGGCCCGGTATCGCGTCTTCCGCCACCACCGGCTCCGAGCTCATCTGGCCGCCGTCATCTGTTATCGTCCCGGGTAACCTTGAACAACCTTCAGGTCCGTGACCTTTTGAACTCGACGGCGGTGTACGCGTACCCACACGCCGCGTATATGTACACGATATTATTATTGTGCCGAAGAGAGAAGAGACCGTCAGCGGCGGTGGGAATAACACACGATAAACCGGTAGACTCGCGCATAATAGTATAACGGCCGCATCGCCGTCGTGGACACCCTCGCACGCTGTTGCCGATCAGGTTTGTGCGGTAAAACGATACGGAAGAGCCGATGCGGTGGTATTATCATTATTATTATTATTATTATTATTATTATTATTATTATTATTATTATACTTCGTGCAAAGTACCTGCGAGGAAAAAAAAATACACCGACGACGGCGATGATCATCGAGTCGGACCGCCGGACACGACTATACAGCGTATTTGGGGCGCCCGAGGCCGCCGCTAAAAATATAACCGCCCGGAGAACTGGTTTAACAGCACTCGCGCGTATTTATATATACACACACACACACACACACACACAAACACACACACACACACACACACAAACACACACACACACACACACACACATGCAAGAGTAGGCATGAGTGAGTACGCGTGTGTAGCAGGAATTTCATGTACGCGGCCAATACGGTTCGTGTGTGCGTCGTGGTGGAATTCTTTTCGTCCCGAACGCTGGAATCTCGGCTGCAAAGTGGTGGCTGCGGCGGCGGCTGAAATGCCATTTTTTTTCTGTTCTCCTCATCGTCGAACGTCGTCTGCCGAACCACGTCGATAATGACCGGTAGTGGAAGGAAGTATGGCGTCCATCCCACATATGGGTGCACGTGTCTGTGTGTGTGTGTGTGGTTCACACGTCAGGCTACCAAAAAGGCCGAAGCATAAAAAGTAGACGGTAAAAAAGTTCGTGATTAAAAAGTCGGCGGTAAAAAAGTCCAGAACACGTTATATTAGGTTAAAATAAAGATACGACGTGATGCACAACTTAATGTGTTCCAATTAGGTAGAACTAATATACGGTTTTGATTAAAACATTTACCTGAAAAAATTAACAAAATATAGTCTGGTAGGTACCAATACATCGGCAATATCACACTTTAGAGTTAAGATTTTCGATATAAATTATTATGATATACGTACTTATATTGTTTTTCTATAAATAATTAATTCAAGTTTTTTAAGTAATATAACCTGCAGGCTATTTATTGAATTTTTTTTGTTTAATAAATCATTTTTAATTATTGTAAGTTAAAATAGGTACAGTGATCGCCGCTTATTGGACTCACTTTGGGACTTGACCATTTGAGTCCATCAATTGAAAGAGTCAATAAGGCGAATGACCCCCCAAAAAAAATGTTATAAATCCTTAAATTTAAAAACGATTTAATTAAATATATTTATTGAGATTCGAGGTATATATGTATAAAAATAAAAATCTTGCTATGCGCAATTAAAAATAAAATAATATGTAATATAATAATGTATGTAAAATCGAATTAATTTTTTGATAAAAATCCATCTAGGGTTCATTGGATTTTTCCTTCTTCGGCCAACTTCATAATAATATCTTCGTAAGATTTATGTTGCTCGAATAAGTCAAAATCGCCTCTTTGCTGAATCCCTCGACGTAAAATTTGAAGCGCGAAATACCGGTACCGACTTATTTTGCATTTATAATACGTTTGTTCAGTGTGTGTACATATTTTATTTATTTATCTAATTTTCAATGACCCTATTAACCAGTGTGTGAGTCGAATAGACGAATTTTTTGCTGTGTGTTAGTATATGTGCAAATCGGGACCAGCCGTTTTGAGTCTAATAGGCGAATGAGTCAATTAACCGTGAGTCCAATAAGCGGCGACCACTGTAATACTTTTTATAATTTTTTTTCCAGGACTTTTTTACCTCTGACTTTTTTCACGCAATTCGAATTGACTATGTACTGCAGATACATTATCCATATTAATATTTCGTTATCATTATTTTGTAATACAAATAATTTTCTTTTTTTTTATTGAACTTAAGCCCAGCCACTATGTCCATTAGTTGTTTTTTTTTTAGGGAGCAACGGTTGGTCTGGAAACGTATTGTATGCGTGGCAAGGATTTTGTTGCTTAAAAACCCATCCGAGAGCTAGCCGGTACGTACACTCAGACTTCAGAGCGCTTCAGTAGATTGAGCGTACAACCACTCCTCACCAAGTTACAATAACTTTTTTTGTATACATTGTTTATGAACGATTCTTTGAAAAAGTTACCTTTGAATCTGTTTCTCTTATTTATAATATTATATGAATCATATTATGATGGTATCATTGTATCAACTTTTAAGTGTTAAACACAACACGAGTGTAATGCGTGGTGTCGTGGTCTATATCATATTTTATGTCTATGATTACGACCATAATATCAAAATCACCATCTGCTATTCTAAAGACCGTTAATGATCCTTTAAATTATATAACGAATGGCTTATATGCAATATTTTACTAGTATAATTATGAAATCGTAATAATAATAGTTACATCGCATCCCATGTATTTTTATTACTTTTAGACTTTAATACCCATATCTCAACCGAACAAGATATTTGAATAGTAATGGAGTAATGAGTATACATAATAATATATGTATTAGCAATAGTTCATACTTATTGTAATGTGGAGGTTTTTTATTATTATTATTGTTCATAGATTTATTTACAAGAAAAATTTATTTAGGAAATTACAAAACAATAACAAAGGCGGAGAGAGTGGATTTAATGGACACTAACCTGGACGGGGTAATGGAAAGAAGATTATTGATTAAAGATAATAGCCGACTGTTCAAAGTTTTTATTCAAACGAATCCTTATTGCACACTGGATAATAATTTATACTATTATAATTTATTATTGAAAACATTTTGATGTTTTATAAATTACTGCAAGTACCTTGAGTGTACTATATAAATTATAACAAGTTAATTGTAGTGTGCATTTTTTCGAATGTAAGAATATTGACGATTTCAACAGTAGGTATTTTTCATGTGCGGAAATGTCCGTTCCTCGTTCAGCGTATACATATTATACCAAGAGGGTACCTCCGTACAGTGACGACGTCGTCGTAATATTGCAGACATAGCAAACGTAAAAAAACTGCAATTACACTGCTGAACAACAACAACAACAACAACAACAACAACAACAACAACAACTACATCAGCAGAAAGCACGAATGCCTCCGCTACTTTACCCCTCCCTCCTAACCGCCTTCCCTGTCGTCGTGCTTTGGCGACCGCCACCCCACCAACTATCGCCTCGATGGACGACCACTGCAGTAGTATAATATTATTATTAGTCATAATTTAGTTATTATAATACCAGCTATATATATACGGTTATAATAATATACTTATATCCTACCGTGCTCGGACGATGATTTATGTATGTAGGCACATATTATAATGTGTACGCGGGAGGTACGATTTATTAATAAACGATATCGTGTAACCGCTACACAAGACTTGACGACACCATTTTCCTTTCGAATATAATATAATACGTCTTATACTCTGTTCGAGTTAAGAAACGTAGTCGGCGGCGACCGCTTTTCGTCGGGCCGCAGACAGACAACACCCGTTTGTCAACCCCTACCCAGTCAATTATCTGTATACTTGCCGTGTAGTATTGCCACGGCACTGCGCAAGAGTCGGCGGCTGACTACGTATCTTAACTTGAATAGATTATGATGTACCCATACGGCCATACCTACAACCGTGCAGCAGGACCCGCAGCAGTATTCTCGTCGCTTCAAGCCAGCAACTCCTCCCCGAGCGAATGACTCGGCGGTTTTTCCTCTTCGACGAGTGTCCGCATTACATATTATCTAAAGTTGTTCCAATACTTTATATATTATTATCGTATACGTTTCTTTTCAGTAATGGCTCCGCAGTCCACCATGAGTTATCATTAAGCGCCCGTCGATCAAATCGTATTCTCTTAAAAAATAATAATAATTTAAGTATAAATATAAAATACATTTATATATAATATTATGTTTAAATTTTCCACATTTTACTTTTTCACGTCAATATTGAAAAAAAATCTCAATGATAATTTATATTTCATTATATTGCATACGCCATGTTTATATGACACTGCTGATACTTGATACACAGGGTGAATACTAGCAGGAAATAGTATATGAAGGTACATAGAATACAACAGAGCTTGATGGAGCAACATTTTATTAAAACGTCTATGATTTTTTGGTAACAACTAACTTCTGCAGAACATGTTTTGTTCTATATGATCGAATGTCACTTTTATATGTCGGCTTGTTAAAATAAATTTTAGTTTAATATTATGTCAATTATGCCAAAATAAGTTCGATATCATCGGAGATTATTACAAACTATCTAGTTAATATCTCCTATATGGTTCTCAAATATTCCGCAACGTATTGAACGTCTCTAATCCTCAAAATATGATTTTTATGCATGGTATATATTTTTATTTCTATACGATGCGTCATACATTTTATTATTAGTAATAACCGAGAAGTGATAAAATAATAACTTATTACTTTTGTACATATATAATATATACATATATATATATATATATAATTACGGAAATTATGTATTTATCAATCTGCGAGTATCGAAAAATGTGATAGTAGGTACCATGTTCAAAATATTTTGCAATTAAAAATTACGTTAGTACAGTTTAAATTATATTCACGAATAGTATTAAATAATAATAATAAAATATAAATACCATTTATTATTAAATTATGAAAATAATTGAACTCAAAATAAAAATTATAAACCTCTTATATTTCTAAGTCAAAGAATGCTTACAATTATGCATACAATATAGGCGGGTATAATACGTGTAAACTCAAATTGCACTTATTTTTGTGCAATTGCTTTCGGGACTGAAAAAGGAAATGTTCAAATAATTGTATTCCCGGAAACCAACTCCACTTAACACCTCATTTACATGTTGCTCTGAATAAAATGTATTATTTTCAATTTTCATACACTGCACAATAAAATCATAGCCATGTTTACTTTTAACGATTTATAAGTTGCTTGACGACACAGATCATACAGGAAAACAGTGCACTATTATAATAAATAAATAAATAAATAATAATGTATTATGCATTCTTAAGTCTAAATAATAGATATTTTATTGGATTCGGGTATTTAATTATTTAATATATTATGTCATCCTATAACACCATCAATATGGATGAAATTATTGACAAAATAGTAAAAATATAAGTTATGATGTTCATTGACGATAATTATGGCCTCTCCCCGTAAGTATTTTACGTTGCATTTAGAATTAGACATTACACCGTGCAACACTGTATCGATCGTCACACTTGCAATATTGTTAACTACAACTAATATTTAGAAGTTCTATGGAATAATCGGATCGAGTGCAAACATTATTGGAGCCTGGGGGCAGTTCGGATATTTTGGTTTAGTTAAAAACTAAAAAGTGCAGTTTCACTATCTTCGTATACCATTAATACGAAGAAAAAAGTATCGGCCAACTAATGATGATTAATACTGATACATAGATTGAAATTTATATAAAAAAAAATATATTTTAATTATTACTTTTAAAAATATTCTTACACCTAAATGTCCTAAAGTGTTATAATTTTATTTTAAATTTTTATTAAAATTTATTATTTCAACTCAATTAATTTTTACTGCTCACTATAATATTATATAATGACATATTATAAAATCATACTAATACCTTGTATACGTACGTATATACGACGTACATTTAGTACTTCTCTACTTTTCTAGCCTAATGCTATACGAGTCCAACCCAGTCTCACGAATTGGGTTTGTACATTTTTATCTGCATTTACCTATATTTTTTTATATTTTTGCGTTTGTTTGAAATAAATCATTTTGCTTTTTTCTGATTAAATACATATTCAATTCAAATGCCACTTGACATTCGCCTGTATACAAAACTACTAACGGACGTTTCAAATCGGACTTGTTCAAACTTCCAGTTTACAAATAGTTTTTGGCGGAATCCTCCTTTAACGGAAACGGAATCGGACCTTTTTTTATTCTTTACGGAAATGGGCTGTGTGGCGGAAATGGGCAATATTTTTCTAGCGGAAACGGTAAAATCTCCGTAAATCAGCTATGTATATTGTATATATATAAAAAAAAACTTTGTGTACTATTCACAATGACACGATAATAACATACATAATATTACATAATGATTAATATTTTGAACATTAGCCATATGGTTTATACTATCAGACAGATAATTATAATTCATTAAAGCTAATTTTCTGTCAGCGTGTTCAGTAGAATTCTGATTAAACCTAAACATAATGCCATAGCCAGTTTTTTTATACTTAACTAAATTAAAATTTGATGTTTCGTTTTATTATAATTATTATCTGTATAAATATATATACATTTTTATTTTTTATTTAAATAAACCCGCGGCAACAGGCAACAGTGGCCATTGGGTGATTTTTGTACCTATTATAAAAATAATGATATAATATTATGATCAAGCCCATCAAATTTATAAACGATTTGTTACACAATAACGTCGTGGGTGTATGAAATGCAAATATGTTTTGTTCGTTTTATAGTAGGTACGGAGTACTTACGGATTATACAAATATTTTGAGATAAAAGTAAGATAAATAAATAAAAAGTGTATCTACATACGAGTATTATACATTAAAGATTTAAATGTGATAACGACCACATGATTTTTAACTGGTTGATTGACTTACAAGTAAACTGCTATTGTAATATTCTTATTCTGTTCACGTTGAAATATACGAAACAGAATGAAAACACAATAGTCCTTTACGATCAAAACGATTAGATAATACTATTATTTAGAACTTAGATGTCGAACGACATGTTAACGTGTTTAAATGTTAATATAATTTAATATTATTCTTGTTAAGTTAAATAACGGATGTGGTGAATAAAGGATGAAGGTTTTTTTGTTTTGATTGGCTCACACACAATAACAGCTTGACATATTTTTATGATAATATTAAGATCCTTTTTTTTCGGGATTGTTGACTATCAAATAGTTTACAAAAAAACTATCGTCATTACTATTCAGAGACGTCCTCGGCCAAAACCTCACGGGATATTATTTACCAAGTATTTATAAGTAAATAATACAGACGGCCTAAAAACACGAAAAGAATGTCTCTCTATTGTCTTATCTGATTAGAAAAAAACCATATATAGTACTATTATAGTAGTGTGTCACTGGGAACTTTCTTAATTAATATTTGACACATACTTGTAAACCCATACTTATAAAGAGTGATTAATTACTTAGATAGAAGGTAGTTATTGACGTTATTGTTCAAATTGTATTGATGATGAGTCTGATTGTCTGACAACTATGACTACTGGATGTTTATTGGTTATTTTGGAATCTGTACTTTTAGTGTATGTAGGTACCACGCTGAAGCAAAGACTAATTTTAGTTTAAAAAGTAGGTCAAAAAATACATAAATTACGTTTATCACTCGAGATATAAGTGCCTATATGGAATGCATAAATATCCCGATATTATATACAAAAAACGTTTTATTGATTACCACATTAACCATGATTTCGATAACGAGTTCCAAGTCCCGAAATAGATACGTATATCATAATATAATAATAATAACACATCTTAAAAATGCTAAATTGTTTTAAAATAACAACTAAAATTATGATTTCACGTTTAGTCGTAATATTAGAACATAACTACAAATATAACTACCATTGAAATCTAATTTCATTTTGATACCTACACTCATTCATTTAAATGGTTTTGGTTTCAAAATAGTCAGAAGTATATATTATTATTACTGTTGTGCATCTGTTTTAAAAATGAAAAATGATCATTCTGAGTTCTGACTTTGGTCCTTAAGCGTAACAATAAAACAAAAAAACTGTTGACAGAGAATTCGGATAATATTATAAACGCTACAGTGCACCAAGTACCAACTTGACTCGATGTCCATAAATAGCGTCATGCTCGCTGTACGTCCATGAGCATTTTTTTGGCAGTCTTTGACCGAAAATGTGTTTACAGAAAAATGTTAAAATATAAATCATTGCGAAGTCAATACATTCCTCGATTTACTCCGAATAATAAATCCACCCACCAAAAGCTTTCACTACCTACCTTGGGCTCATAAATTATAGAGTATACACAATATACAACCTTTACAGTGACCATCATGGTGACTGTTGAATGATATTTCACTGGAGCATTAATTTTCCTCATACGAAACACTTTTTATTGACTGTATTATACTCGTAGGACCTATATACAACACACAGATTATATGTCATATTGTCATAAAACATAATATACACCACGCATAAATTATTGCCCACTCTTATTTTAACTAAGTCAAGGTGATAAAATATATCCTCCCCCGACGAAATATCCAACCATACTGAAATATGCCTACCTACTTTATTATGTATCCACTTCTCTAATCACCTCCCATTTAAACTTAAAAATGTACATATTTCACTCAGTGATATCATTGGGTGAAGAGTGGCGGGGGCATTTAAATAGTAGACGAGTATGGTGGTGTAAGACATAGTATAAGAATTATTATATTATTTTTTCTTAAAATAGGACAAACTTCCAGAACGTTCATTTCCCATACAAAAATATTAGGCAAGGCTTATTCGCTTAATATAATATAGGTATACCTATATAATAACTAAATAATATATATTATAATGTAAATAATTAAGATCCATATCCACTATTAATTATTGTTGATCATATGGGGACACGTTTTAATTGATACATTTGAATATACTCGACAAAATTGTTTATTATTAACACTTCAAAATTCGGTGTTTGATGTACAAATATCTAAATATTCACCCCCTTTCTCAACCCTCATCCACTATGCTATGCGAATCCGAGTGTAAAACTGTAAACAACTTTAAAACCAGCAAAACATTAAGTGTTTACCATAGTCTAACTGAAACTAAAATGACGCCACTGATCTATTTGAACAAGTAATGAAAATTAGAAGCTCAATTTTAAAATTATCCACGTAATGAATAATTAAACAAATTCACTCCTTACCACCGGAACACGAAAACAAGTAAACAAATAACTAACTAAAATGAACTAGGGATTGAACTGTAATAATACAATCATTGCGACTTCCTCAAATAATACGGTAATATTTGTCCAAAATTATACAATAGCGAAGCAGGACGAACACTTACAGTAAGACAAAAATATATATTATGGTGAACCTGTCAAATAAATATTATATAAATATCATATTGTTAAAAATGTTCTCTCTGCGCAACTTACTGTGCACACGCAACACGTGTTTCGCTTAACGCATATACAGGTACATAGGTAATGTATGGTATATGTATATTTATGTACTCAGAGACTGATGGTCAAAATGGGTTCTTATATTTATGTACAAGTTACGTCACCCAATCTAAGCTCGTGATTTAGGTATATACCTATATAATATAAATAATAACTAATAAGTACCTGATTGGGTTATGACGCAGCAGCGGCGGTGAGTATATTATATTATCGCCTTGTTCCGGGGACCACAGTACAGTATATATAGTGGTGGTCGTCATAAAAACACACGTACAACCCATGACCTTTTGATCGAAATTAATATACCAATTAATTACCGCCGCAACAGCATCGCCGCGGTGACCTTTATCGGATGATGCATAGTTTTTTTTTTTTAAATACACACGCGCACCTATGCGATTACTGATTTATGAAGAAAAAAAAACAACCACAGCAAAATATATGATCTTAGGCATGTGCTCATCATATTACAATAATATTAATATGATATATTATAATATATTATACTGATTGATTTATCATATCCACTTATTACGCGTGTAAACCTATGCAGGAAAAAAATAGGTTTATCGTTCATGATCTTACAACGCGGAAAACCGTCGACAGGGCCAGCAAAATCGAAGATTGAGGGTCGAGGGGCGTGATCAAAAATTGCTAAACAAATAAGTACCAAATTTACTTACCGGAAACATTTTTTTAACATTTTCATTGTTTTGTTTAAAATATAACATTAAGAGCAAGTCGAGCTCAAAATATATGAACATTATATAAAAGTACAAACTATTGTTATCTTAAAAATATTCGCTTTTCTAGTAAATATTCTAATAAGCGACCTTTTAAGTATGTGAAAACCTATATAAGCGTATAGTCATAAGCTTAATTAAAATAATTTTAATAATTTATACTACTTGTTTAAATTTTAGATTTATATTTTAGTCCACTTAAAATTTGTCAGTTAACTATCAACATTTTATTTATGGCAACATCAAAGTATAACTTTTTGTTCAAAAGTCTAAGAATCTAAGAGCATTCTGTGCCACCCTAAGGCAAAATAAGAATATATGAAATAAGTTATTTTCATGAAAAACGTGAGGCAAGAAGACACTCAGGATAGACGTTCGCAGACATTTTTCCTATAGGAAAAGCCAGGGAGGGTAATTGTCCTATCTTACTCCCTCCTCGGGATGCCTATGCCACTCGGTAATAGGACTATATTTATTGTAAAGAAACAATTAAATCATATTTTTTTTATCTATTTTCATAATAGATATGAGTGCATCACATACTCATTGAGTAATCATAGTAGATCCAATTAAAAAATTGTTTTGAACATCTTAAACTGTATAATGTAATGATAGCCGTATTGTGTTAATAACGGTCGTTAGGTAACATTTTATCGAGTACATAATAGGTAAAAAAAAAAAGCCAAGAATCCGCTGTCTGATAGTTTTCTGGTAGTGAAGAGGAGGGTAGAAGGGGAGTAGTATAGAACAATGCGAATGAATAGCCCCAACAGAACGGTCAGCCGTCGCGCTGACGGTGACGCCGTGAATATGTTGAGTTTTTTTTTCACGTCAAAGTCGTTATGTCGAGAAATTCTGCGCGCACACCGTCCATTAAGCATTACACTATGTATTACTATCGTAAAGTATGGGCTCGTATGATTTGTATTTTATCATATACATATTCTATACCCGTACAATGTATATGATATGTATATATAGTAGACCTGTAGTGGGCGGCGGAGAAAAGAAAATGACCGAGCACAAATTCCGCGTGTCCATTTCACACACACTGGCGCGTATTATATGGGAGTGCGGTTTTTAATCGTCCGATTAGCATACGGACACGCGTGTACCTACCTCCACGAGACGGGGAGAATATAATAAAAACACTTATTGTCACAACAGTGGCGATGGCGGTTGGGTTAGTACCACAGGCGCGCACGTATAATACGATGACGGCTAACGGGACGCGCACCGAGACAGCAGCACAAGTGACCACGGTGTACACCAGACAGCCACAGCGAAGTAGTAAATGTAGTAAATATATATATATAAGTACGTATACTATGCAAATGACATTGCCACTGTGTCGTAGCGGAGTTCTTTTTCGCAAAACACTTCGCACGGTAAAAAAAAAATTCAATAACCCGAGACGGTTATAATAACACAATACCCATATATGACATGATATAATACGACACGACGACGTGTTGCGTCCGAGTATTTCAAACATCGTAATCGAGCAGAAGGATGATATTATAATATGAATTCGAGGGGGACGCTTAAATTAAAAATAAAAAAAAACCAGGAAAACAAGACAAACAAAAAGCAATTTTACAACAACATTTTGAAAACTAAAAAGTATTGAAAAAATAAATTCAAGTACTAATTCAATTTCACACGACGTGTTACCATCATAATGGTGGTAGATATTGATTTAGTTTGTTGTTGCGTAATAATAACTGTAAAATATATAAAGAAACATTCAAATGTGTTGGACTAAAAAATGTCGATGAGGGTCAGACGTTACTGCATAAATATACTTCGATTTTAGAGCTAAAACGATTTTTGTATATATAGGCATTTGAAATAGAATAACTTTGAAGAAATAGCAGATGCATATAATATTGGGTATATTTTAATATTTAGTAGTAATTTTACAATGTTCGGTTAGAACCAGCCTTTCACCATTGTGGTTTGTTCAACAACCCTTTTTGTTTGTCGGCATAAATTCAAATGCGGGAATAATTGTAGTAAAATGTACAAGAAGTGAACAATTTTGAAACGCTCAAAACTCTCTTCGAAATTAATATTTAAAAAAAACCTATGAAATATAATATTATTATACAATATTTTTACTTTAAAATATTTGATAATAAATCAATTCACTCTAATACTAAACATAGCAGAGTTAAATGAATAATTCATGACATAATATAATCTGTCAATTTGGGTTCAATGTAATGCGTTTGAAAGACGAAAACAATACGATGGTGGGTGTAGACTGTTGAATCCTTTTAATAATTATTTTATGAAACAGCGTAAACTTAGTTTTGACCTTTTTCGATTTTGGTTATAACTATGAATTAAGGTTGCTTGTACGTTAAAATATCGTTCGAATTTTCAAATATTAAAAATTGTCTGATGTGCACATACGAATAATAATATAATTTAATAATTTAAGGGTCGTCCAAAAGTTTATGTAACTCTACTGATAAAATATGTTCACATAAGCAAATAATGCGTTCACGGTCATAAAGTTAATCATTTTTAATACTTACTTATGACAAACTTATATAATGACTGCGGTTTTCGACTACTTTTCTGAAAATTCCGATTTTAATTTTTAGCATTTTTTTTTAAGTATTTCACCTTTTCGTGCTTATCAATGGGACCAACTATTCGACGTACCTATAATTCATACTATTCATTCGATGGATTAAGTTTAATATATTTTTCGAAGCGAGGACGTCGTTTCAATAAAATTAATTGGCTATAGCTTATTAATTGTTCATGAAATCATATGAAATCACGTATTGTATTTCTTATATTATACTTGTTGTTAGGGAGGTTTATTTTGGACACATATTTTTTATAATTTAAAGAAATATACTAAACATTTTTTTATTTTTCGTTATAAATTAAAAAAATGATCTCCCAAAGTATATCAGGTGTGATTGTTATTTTTTAAATTTTTATGAATAGCCAACCTATAAATTATAAAAATATCCAGTAATTGAATTGTGGTAATGGCAATAGTGTTGAAAATATTACACATAATTTTACCAAGTTTCATGAAATCATTATAACGTCAGGAATTTAATTTTTTCTACTATTTCTTTGAAGTTTTATTTGTTTTGATGCATATAATTCATAAAGAACAGCGAATATACTTCAAAAACAATTCATGTATAATATGAACACATGTATTTATTATTATACAATTATATTATTCATTTATTGATAATCATACAATATTTGATGAGTTTACTTCATTCAAAAACAAAAATGTATACTTTTTATTCTACAAATAATAATCACAATATATATTTAATTTTGTGCCTTTAAATTTGTAAATTTTTTTCGTAGTAGGTTTTTCTTACTTTTTTTTAAAAATGTGTGTAATAAAAACATTGACTATGCTATAATTTATAATTGCTATTACGATACTTTCGTATGATAGAAAACTCAACTTTACAGGTTTGCTTTTTATTACTCTGATTAAAACAGTTTTTACAAATCAAAATAAAATACATTCATCGCTCCGTTCAGAATCTAAAAAATATGATTAGATTCCGTCACAAATATAGTATTGTGAACATTGTACTTAATAAAGTTCCCCTAAGTATATAAATTATAATGTATGTCGTCTGATTGTTTATTTTGTGTACCCATGTAATTTGTGTACACCACTTAGGATTTATAATGTCAACAAATAAGCTACACGGCAGTCGCCATAGATACATGGTTTAATCAACAATGACTAATCTACTACGATTATCAACAAATGACGACAAAACAATATTATTATTTAATGAGTTACTTAACAATATCCAAAACGATTAACAAAAAATAATTTAAATCAACGTACAAACAAGTGAAATATTTTCGATTTCCCTATCGAATTTTTGTCATAGAAATTAAATGAATAACTTATTTTTCCCTTCGGCTATAATAGGTAGTGATAAAATCAAATTTAATTTTAATTTTCTAAAAATTGGAACAACAATAGTTTTTTATTTTATTGGTGATACCTACCTGCCAACTAAAATGATTGGGTACACTTTGTTTGTCCTATTAATATTTTATGCTCAGCAGTCACCATACATTATTAAAAAATTACAAATTTTATTTGAAAAAAAAAACATATATTTTCACATTTATTTGATCAGATCAGATTATAATTACTATTTATTATTTTATTACAATATATTACATTCAGAAATAATGTATTCAATGACGAGTTTTATAGGAAAAAATTCGAGAAGAACACATTAATTATCAATACGTTTTGTCGTTGAAATATTTATGTTTGAGATTAACTACTTATAATAATTGGGTATTATCTCACATAAACATCAGACAACACCTATGACCTAGCTGCAATATACTATAGAAATGGCGAAATCCTTGTTCAGACTCGGTGGTTTTTTGGTTACATTCCTTACAACCATATAATTCACTACAACCGAATGGATCGGATTCATCGAACAAATACGAAACAACATCTCTACACAGGAGGCCGTGAACCCCTTCCGATCGTTTTTCGCACTAAACCACTGCAATAACAATATTAAATAGACTAATAAATGCGTCGTCCATAAAAAATTCGATAAATCGATTTCCAAGAAACACCTTATAAATGGAAATTTCAAAGCCTGGGCATAAACGAGTTAAAAAGTTAAAGTTAATTTTGACCTTTTTAACTTACTTTAGTTAACAGTAACTTTTTAAAATTTTATCTTCTTTAATTTTATTTTTAACTGATTTTTATTGATACAAACTTAATAAACAACGAGTTATTTTTAATCAAAACCAATTTAAGTAAATTTGAATATAATTAAATAATAAATATAATGCAATTTTTATTGTTGATGCATATTCCAAAAACATTTACTTTTTACTATTTTAAATCATGTTATTGGCTATTCATATATAAAGAAAAACAATTTAAACTTGAGTCAATAGTTTAACTGTAAGTTTCTGTATGACATTAAACTTAATTGAGTAAAAAATAAAATTTAGATATAACAATTAACTTTAAACTTTCAAATGTTTTCTATCAACTGAACTTGACTAAATTGAAAATTATCGTTAACGGGCTTGGAAATGTAGTACGAAACCCAAATATTTGCATGATTTTATGGCATATTTATTAAAACCGTCGTCCAAAACCATATTGAGGGTTATTATATATATGGTGTCGGGATAATATTTGTATAATATGACGTGTACACGCAGACAGCACGTTGTAAATGAATTCAACGGTCATACAATTCCATCGCGCCAAAAATTCCAATCGGATCAATTGAAAAAATTCCTTCTGCTCTCACAAAACGCACGCGCTTATTGATTATGCTGTTTCTGCAGTGACACACTAGCTGCAGTGCGTACAAACAATTTATCAACCAAACATCGGTATCTACCTACATGAAATCCATCATACATAACATGTTTATGCGGTTCTAAGTGCAGAATGTCCCACGGTTTTTACACTCGGAGTTTCTGTGGCTGGTAACATGCCCGCGCCAATCGTACGAGTCCGCCAAACACTGTAAACCAGTACAAAGCAATAAACAATAAAAACAGTGTGTGGATTACCTACATTAATATCCTATTTATTTATAACAACCGCAATAAAATGTCTCCATTCTGAACAGCAATTATGGACAGCATAATAATGTATGGGTAGTTGATTCAACACGAAAATTAATTTTTCTCGTTCGTAATTAATACTATTATATGCCTCGACATTGACATTGAAAACAATAGCGTACCTGAACATATCGATCGTATAATATATTTGCCCAGAGCTGCGACGATAGGTTTTAATGAATTGATCAAGTTTCCGTCTTTTGAAACAATGCCCCGTGCTGCATATTCTGTAGAACAATATCGCCTATATAATCTATTCGGTAGGTACTTAATTAATCAGTTTTGTTATTTTTATTTGATGTCTCGGCGTTTAGAACAATGTTCATATAATTAAGCATTTAAACGCATGTATAATGGGTAGTGGGTAGGCACGCATAATTTTTGTAAAATATATTAAAGAATGTACATTGCACAGAGAGGTGTCACACATATTCTTGGGTGCCATCAAGTCACGTTCTTTCCAATTTGGGCGAAGTCCAAACCCCCGTTTGGCTGTGGTTTCGAGAAAGTCAATTTACCAAAAAATGTGCACTAGTAGCATCCGCCTAGCGAATTCCGTTCAAATGTAACGAAAACGCCGTTCAACTAAACGAAGGTAATTGTAATGATAAAAAATAGTCATTTTATTCACTCCGGTTATTTTCAAACACAATTAATATGATTTATATGTCGTTTAACTTAATTCAATTTGTGTTTTATTTGTTTTTACGGTGAAAAAAAATTCTAATGTAATAATATATTTATAAACGACGAATAGTTTTTAACTTATAATATAATAAATACAAGTATACAACAATCAAAGGAAAATTAACAATGAGAACACGTAGGTATAGGTACGTATGTACACATTTTTTTATTCATTTTTTTCTCTAGGTATAATGCAAACATAGTCATTAGGTAATAATATTCTGATAAACTAGTCAGGTAGTTGGATTATAATATTTTATTATAGTTTTTAAGTATGCAAAAAAAAACGATACCCGTGAGTCTTAGTTTTATTAAAATATGGTAACGTTTGTAATAGGTATGATAAGTCACAAAATACTGATTTACCCCCTGTAGTAAATATAGCCATTTGGAGATTTTTTTTCAAAACGACCATGAGTAATTTAAAATATTTTTTTATATAATAATGAACATTATTATCAAGATAAAATTTATAACAATAATGTTACCTTTTCTTAGTACTTAGAATGTTTTTCTTTATTTGCGATGTGCGATCTATACCAAAGAAGTATAATTTGTGTATGTGGTAAGGTGATATATATATATATATATTGTATAATATGTACCTACATATTAATATTAATTGATCACGTTAATTAATTAATAATACAAAATACATAATAATTTCATGATAAGCTTTGGTAATGAGAATAACGGGTTGACTTTTTTTAAAACTAGTAGTGCTCCTAGTTTGTTTTAGAAGAGATGGAGTGAGGGGTCAAGAATAACACGACACCATTTTCGTTTGATACGCGGGTTTTGTGCAGGAATAGAAGGGATTGCGAGATTTCGTAAATAATGTGTCATAGTTGGAGATAATACGGTTGCAAGTAATGTATTTTAGCTTCTTCTAGAACTAATTTTATAATTTTAAGTGAGGATGTATAGTGTTGTTTGAGCCGTAATAATGGGAGAAGGGCATTTACTAGTTGTCTGAGTGCTACGTTTCGAAACATTTGAATTGGATTTAGGTTTGATTTTTTTACATTTCCTCTGCGTGGTCATTGCGGCTTTATAGATGAGCATCTTAGTGTTTATTTTAGTAGGCGTAATCAACAATTTAGATTTAATAAGCCGAATCCAGGTTAAATAAATATTTATAAATGGTTATTTTTTAAAAAAAATTGAGTTCATTTACAAATATGTTCATCAGTTTTCAAATGTACATTTGGTACTTCTTACATTTTTCAATCTTTGTGATAGGTTAATTTAATAATATTATTTTCTTAATTTGTATTATTTTCATAGATTATACATTTGACAATGGGTAGTTAGTATATTACTATATTCATAATGAATTATATACATTTTCCAAACATATATACATATAATATAATACTATATACTAGATCAGAGTTTTTTGAAAATCTAAAAATGTTTGATTGGATTACTTTGCAACGAGCAATCTAAACCTAAAATCTGCAATACATCTTTGAATGTAATTATTTTAAAATTAAAAATTAAATCAGTTACATTTTTATACTTAAATGTTAAGTAGAGTATATGCAGCTGTTATTAGGTATTACTTATTAGTAAGATAAATATGATTTTGTTTATTTTAATTCTCCGACTTAGGTAGACCTATTTAGGCAAAAAAAAAATTGAATTGCCAGGTTATTTCTTAACCCAAGTGTTTATATTATTATAATGTTAATTAAAAAATTAGATTAAGAAGAATTTAGATATTTTATAAGTGATTAAGTCGTTTAATATAACAGTATATAGATAGTGCATATATTATATTATATATATTATATATCCTATACAAATGTTGAAACTTTACATTAGCAGAATACAATTTTTAATGTTTTATTTTTTATAAATTAAAATGTGTTATCTATAAGTATCACAGTATCACAATCTCATTTTAAATTATTAAAATAATTAATCATAAAATTGTTAAATACTATATAAAATCTATGTAAGTAGGTACATAATATTATTATACTGTCCATTTTTTTTATTTTGTAAATAATGGATGACATAAAAATTATTATGCGTATAATAGTTTTTTTAAATATGATATTATGAATAATTCAATTCAATTCAATATAAAGTTATCTTTTCACGTGCACAATGTATAATACAATGTATAGCCATAAATACGATACGTTACACAACATAATACGTGTACACTGTATATTATGTACATTGTACATCGTTTTTTTCTTCTCATAAAATAATTCCAAAAAAAAAAAGGAAGGAAACTATAAATAAAAACTATTTATACCTATACCTAGAAATTATTTTTTCTTTAAAGAGTGAGCAAATGGGATAAAAAAATTAAAATTAAATACAAAAGTGTCTTAAAACAACAAAAAACATACACAAATAGTACTTAATTTATTGGGCATTCAATTTTATTTGCAAACAATAATATAATAGTGGACATATATGTCGTTGTATGGCAGTATTATTCACTGACCTAAGTAAACGCGCATAAAAATTTACTATAAATTAAAATATTTATCGATGAATTAAAGTTCTATTTTATCATATTTCCACTCAGGACTGGCGACTGTCCTTAAAAAATCAACATTTTCATCACCCCTTCTCTTCGGCGGCCTCCAGAGGTTATTCCATGTATATATGACATAAGTATTATCTAACTGTTTGATAACTTTGCAAGATATTCAGGAGATCCTTAATAGATGATCTTTGCATCAACACGTGAGTTGCGGAAAACAGGTACTTTTGTATCAAGGAAACTTTTTAATCTGGTCTTAAAATCGGTTCAACCAATGAAATCACTTCACTTTTTTTATAAACGCTTCCGAGTAAAATTTTATCTAGATCCCAATCAACGTATCTCACACTTCATTTTAACGCCATTCTTGGAGATCCCTCCAGGTGAATCAAATGGAACTGGTTCAGTGTTCTGAGTACCTAATTAATCAAATTATCCGTCTCTATTTTTGTGTATAAATAAACTACTATTCTATGGAACCTACCTATTAATAATACTGTACCTATTTCAGTATTTGTATATTAAATAGAAATTTTCAAAATAAATCTACTTCTGTCTTCTTTTATAAATTATTTTGTTATATGTACAATAATATACAGAGCGGTTCACCGAGCATGCTCACTCCCATTTTTCTTTCAATAATGAATTTATTAAAATTCTGACTTTTGGAAATTTAAAATATACTCAAAGACCATATTTTCAAATTCTTGAATTTTTTTGTACTACTTAACGTGTCCTGTGGTGATACAAACTTCTGTTTTTCGAATGATAACCCCGCTACTTTACTGTATATTGATTAGTGGACAATGTTTTTGAAAATTTTGATCTAACACATTTGAAATTCAAACGAGTAATTTCTTTGTTATTAAAATATTTATATTAATGATAACAGTCCTTAAAACTGGTTTTACATAGATATAAAATAGGCTCAAAATTGGATGCAGCATTTATTATACTTGGGCCATTTTTATAAATTATTTATATCAATAGATTAATTTAAATTACTGCAATTTTCAAACCACCACAGTCCCCCATATCTTATACAGTTATACACTCATTACTATGGACATTTTATCCTTAAAACTCAAAACTATTAGTACTAACTTTGATTTTGATACATAAAAAATTTCAGAAAAATTATCTACTTTATTATTTATAGTTAAGCAGGGGTGTTCTCATTTGAAAAACAGAAGCTTTTATCTCCACAGGACACTCCTTAAGAAATACAAAAAATCTCAAGAATTTTAAAATATGTGGTTAAAGTATATTCAAAAATTAAAAAAATCAGAATTTTGAAGAAAAAAGGGGGTAAGCATGCTTGTCGAATCATCCTGTATTGTAAAAAAATGTTTAAATATCTTATTCACGGTTAGTGTTGTGGATCATTGTTTCGAATAATAATTATAACTGTAACTATGTATAAGTTGGTAGATATATAATATAGACATAAAAAATAAACATTTTTTTTTTTGCATCATATTATTTAATTGGACTCGCGTAATTGGACACACGTATGCAATTAATAGAGTATATGTAGGATACCGAAGTACTAAAACCACAATGAATGAACATTGCGCAGTGCACATCTTACAATAACAAGCATATAATATTATATTATTATGCAGAATGCACATAATTCCACGATATTTTTTTAAATATCATATGCAGGCCGGAAACGCTACAAATACTATAAGTATACCTTCAACATTATAAGTTATAACAATTAAATTGTTTCATTAGCGGATAATAGAACGGATAATTTTCAGATGTGCTAATTAAAGAAAACGCTATATAGTCACATAAGTAACAAGAAGAAAATAGGAACATTCTGCACATTAATTAGGAACAACAGAAATTATAATAGAAACGTGCCATTAAAATATTATTATATAGCCCTATCCGTTCCAATTGATCAGACACAATATTATAATATTACATAATATAATTATATGCGAACATAAGAATATAACATAATATACCTCATATTATTGATTATATAAATACTAGTATTTATAATCAATGATGATATCAATAACAGCTTATTATTGTACGTATTGCTACCATAATATTACTGTGGGATGTCTATCACTACATTATAAATACTACTTCCGAGCAGAACAAGGATGAGCATCGCGACCCCTGTGGCCCCGTATGCTTTAACCTTTTCATTTATGCAATTATATCCGATATTTTTGTTTTGTTTTGTATGAACTTCTCTCGTCATGTATCTAATAAAATCCTAAGATGAGTGTTTGTCCAAATTACATCCTTCACCTCGCCCTTTATGAAAGTGCGATCGACGATTAAAGATTTGTTATTCTTATAACTTATTAAGAATGAAACCCTATTATTTCGGGCTTTCATACTAATAATACTGTATCGCTTTTAAATACCTACTGTTTTTACATTCAATATACTGGACCTACGCCAAGGGCAGTTCTCCCTCTTGGTTTTTTTCTGGGGTCAATTACCATATAATCATTATTAGGGATAGAATTAAAAAAGCACTAAAAACAATGCTTAAAAAATACTAAATAATGCACTAAAATAATACTTATTTTTTAATAATATCTATAAGACGATACCTATAAATTAAAATACATTTGGTTTATATGATACATTCTAGACTTTTAAGGGATTGCAAAAAGTTTTGAAGCTAGAACTAATAGTTTAGGGCTTCTTTATGTGAAAAATTAATTGTTTCTTTTTCTATATAGATTTACATCATATATTTATTTATCAGTACGTATAATTTGGCAAATTTTAAATTTAAATAAAAACATCTAACAGCATGTACAAATTAAAAAAAAAACAAGTCAAATAAAAATTCAAAAACTTCAAAACATCCCAAAAATCCAAAAAATTCAAAAAATGGAAAATTTAAAAACTTCTTACTCTGATTTAAAAATATATGAAATGTGTAAATACTGCCTATGTTATAAAACGAGTATCGCCGAGAAACAATAAGCAATGCAAAGTGCATCGAAATATTTTTTAATATTACAAATACACTTGTCATAAAATTGTAATACAAGTAATAGCCAATTATGGGTATCACGAGTCTAAATAATATTTGGGTAGATGTACACATCAATGGCTAAGTAATACCTGCCAACAATATGAACAGTATGATATTGTTTATTTGTGTTAAATTGCACACAGAATTATGAAAACATTCTATATTCATAGCTATTGCGAGGGTTTAACAGTTTTTGAGACATCTGCAGACATCCTAAACGCGAACTGTTTTACTTTCTATGAATCGTTTGATATCTATTCGGACTCGAGTTTTTGTTTCCATTTAGATTATTAGTGTGCTCGTCGTGAATAAACAGCGGTCAAGGTTCGCGGTCTGTTATCTGGGGTTGCGTATGCCTTATTTGTGTGCGTGTGTGGTAGTGGAAAGGGGAGGTGGTGAATGGTGATGACTATATAGGAGCAGGGGAGAGGTCGATAAACCCATTTTTTTTTTTTTTTTGGATCTTTATGCACAGTAACGCGCATTGCACCGATGATAGTGTGCATGTGCATGTACATATTACGTACAATGTATAATAATAATAATTTTATCGGGAGCAATATGGCGTATATATATATGTATATTATGCGTGATTACGACGACGACTACGACGATATTGCTTTCTTGGGCATTTCGTGATCAAACACGCCTCCGTTCGCACTGCACTCCGCCCGCAAAGTCTGACCAATAGTGGAAAAAGTTAGATTTAAACACAAATATCCATTTTTTTACAGGGGATCTTCAGGTAACACGTGCGTTTCCGCAGACGGGTTCATCGTACGACCTGCACGGATTCCAAGGATCTCGCATAACATATTACATATTAGCCGCCCTTATATTATTCAATAGGTACTAAATATTTGTAGGTATACGTCTTGTCTTATACGTGTCTATATTATGCGCAAGATACGGTATAAACTGGTACATTTTTTTTTTAAACAGCAAAACACCAAATATCATCACGAAGAGAGGACAGGTCCAGTATGGAACCTACCGCTAAATTTGACTTATCTATCTAACAATCAGGCTATAGGTACCGTTCACTTAAAATATTTAGTTACATAACTTGAAACAGTAAAATATCGTCTATTATTAATCCATCTTATATTAATAAGTATATTTATGTGTATATAAACTACACTTTTATAGAAAATATTTTTGTACAAATAGTAGTATAAGGATAACAATAATTATACAATTTTTGGCTTATTCAAAATGTTATTAAGTATCTACTGTGGATAATATTGTTAAATAATATTATGCTACAAATTATGATTGTTTGATGTTATCAAATGTAAAATCAAATGTTGTATTTTAGTATTACAGACTATAGGCTTTGTTTGTATGCATATGGCATGGATTTCATGAATTAAAGTTGGTGGAAGCCGGTAGGTCTCTCAGTATATTAGTCCCCGCTAAGAGTACTGACCTTTTTTTCAGTCACTTTTTGAATGAATCAATAAAAGTGTTCAAATAATCAATCATGAAAGTTTATTGTTTTCTTGAACAGTCTTGTATTTGTATTTATTTATATCGTTATAATATTATGTTTTAATTGTTTAACAATAATTTTTAGTTTTATAATCCGAAGTAGAATTACGTATTGTCCGAATATTTCGATGATTAAAAAATGAATACGAATTGAAAAATGTATGTTGTCATTTGAAAAAGTTAATAAGTTAAGGAAGTATAGATTTTTATATGTTTAAAAACGCTAATACGTTCGTGATAACTAGAGTATATTATTATAAGAAATATCCTGTATTATTATAATCAAATCATGTTGATAATTATTATGAAATCTGACGGGTTATATAAAATAACTACATAATAATATATTGCAGTAGTGCGTACAAAAAAAACTACATATTAAAACAATATTATTATTTAATAATAAAACAACTAATGGGTTCTTTCGAGTTACACTTGTGTTTAAGCCCTATTCTTTACCGATGCACCCAAACTAGAATTTATAATTTAAATATATTATTATGTGTACGCATCATCATTATTTTTATGATCGTTTTCGATTACACACCACTGTTGCTCGTGTCGTTTCTTTGAAATACTAGTATGTAGGTATACGAAATAATATAATGTTATGCACTCCACGATTATTATTACATGCATGCATATTTTGATCATTTTGACACATTGTTTTATTTATTATAATATTTAATGAAGTTTCTAATTACAACACTTGACATTTTTCAATCAAATCTAAAATAATGAACCATCAAACAAACATACTGCGTGGAATTCAATTATTTATACTACGACATAAAAATGACGTAATAAATTAATTTTAAAAACTATACCGTAAGTATAGTTGTAGTTTAAAGTACAATTCTTTATGATTGTCATTTCGTTACTTTTTATTTGTTTTTTAATTCCAACATTGTAGAAAATTCACTGATCAATCATCAAGTTGGTTGGTACCTATATTAAGAATTTTTCTCTAAGAAATATTTTTATACAAAGATTTAAACTAATGTACTAAAAACATATATAAATTAATAATATTGACGCAGAAAAGTTCTAAGTAACACCACATAATATTAGACATTATGCTTGTTAAAATACAAAATAATGCATTAATGTATGAATGTATCATAATATAATATAATATGTTTTGAAACAACTTGAGTTAAACTTTTTATTTATTATTAGTAAAGATGTATAACAAAAACGAATTATTTATACCGAGTATTGAACAGCGATAACTATGTCGAATAAAGTATATTATAGAATTATAGATATCGACTAACACAATCAAAAAAGGTTTTAATTTTTTGTGGTTTGAACTTTGGTTGTACCGCAGCTTTGATTAAAAATAATATTGCATTTTAAAATATGCTACTGTGCTGTTGACCACCATCAATATATCGATATATTAATGATTAGATATAATATTTTATACTACACTTTAACAGAGTAAAGTAGGTCCATTTATAATGTTATGTACACTGCCATTGAAGAATTCTATGAAAACGAGTATTCGGGAAATGTAGGACACTAATAATTATACTATAAAACTCCTTACAGTGGATTTGGAATGTATGTATTTTGTGTATAGTTTTAAAGGTTTGAATAAAACTAACTACTGAGTACTTGGTTTTAAAATACAAATATGCAATATCAAAGATATTTACTCCATTTTCATCGAATCTGCAAAAATGCACTAATGCATGAAACATTGCGCATTATTTGAAATTAACGTGTTATGTTTCAATTATCATTACCTATACCAATTACCGATGGACTTTTTTCAATAAAAAAAATGTTATAATAATATATAGGTACACATATCACATTATAATATCATCATATTAATTTTTTTAAAGCAAACAAACTGAATCAAATTAACAATCTGTTGATAATTGTTACACAACTCTTTAAAAATTAAAATCGGTCGCATCATAAAAATGTTATCATTTTGTAGGTATAAGACATAAGTACGTCTCCTGTCGGTGTTAGATTTAAAAATAATTATATCGAAGTATATTGTATTTAAATTTGCATGATTTTACATCATAGTTTAAAATTGCTGAAGTATATATAGCACAAATTAAATTTACAAATATATACCTACTTCGTAAATCGTTTTATGTTCGATAGTAATAAGTAATAATATATTTATATAATATATATATATAATTATATAAACTCAGAATTTTCAAAAGTGTTAGAGCTTATAAAGATTAATATTAGCGTTTTGCACGCAATTGTTTACGTCGGTTTCTTGGTAATTTAGATCACTTCAAGTTGACTAGGCTGTTGTGCGAAATATATAACATGATAGAATTATTAAATTTATACCACAACCAACCGTAACTACGTTATGAATTTACATATTATGTGGAAAAGCATTTTTCCTTGTATATAAATTTGCAATGTCAGGGGCGTCGCAATTATTATTTTACTCTTAGTTTCACGCAATAATTATATATTAGTTATAATGATATAACACAAACAAACGCTTCTGTTAATTGAGAGAGTTTCTTTTGTACGAATGTCAATCACCGTAGAATACAATATTTTTCTTAGGGAAAATTAACACGTTATCTGATAGGTTACAAACATTATAAACAGCATACACGTCCTGTCTTTGTGCGAATAAAATATGTTCTGTATTCTGTTGAAAAATATATGGTATTACACACGCGCATAAAATAAAATATTTTTGTATTTTATTTCAATCTGTTTAAAATGATATTATCATATTATATGGTTTTAAGTTGGAATATCAATTATGAGGCTTATTATTAGGATCTCCAAAATAAATGATTACAAGCCATCGCTGGAAAAACAATTGTTAAAGTTTATTGAAAATTATTAATAAATGATAGGTACAACAACGTAGCCAATCACATTACATAAAGGAGTACAGAATCCAGAACATATTATTTTATAAAAAAGGTCATTTTCTGAAATTTGCTGACTCATCATCTTTCATGAATAAACAATTTAACTAGCTTACTATTATAAGCTATTATTTTGTAGTCCTAAGAATAACTATAAATAACTAAAATTGACAAATGATTTACAACCAATTCCTAATCAATAATAATCAACCAAAGTGTTCACAGCTAGCTGATTTGAATAACATATTATGTTTTCTTTAATTTGTATTATAATTAAACTATTTATAGTTTATGTGTATATGTAATTCAGTCAATAAATTAAGATTATTGTATATTATACTTTAGACCAACTAAACTATAAACACGAAAATAGTTTAAAGTTAATCATTAACTATCATGTTCAATGTGATTAAACGCAATTGTAAACAACTATTGATATTATTACTAATTATTAATTAATTTTGCTTTTATTCAAAACCTGATCTAAAAAGAAATTATTATTATTACTATCTATGATACGTATTAAATATACGGTGGTAGGTACTTAAAACACTTTGAAGAATAAAAAAAGAATTTTGAAACCAAACGAAACTGAGTTTACTAATCCTCAACAACACAACCTAACAGCTAACACTGTTAATATGACATAATAAATTGTATTAGTACTGATTAATTATAATAGGTTATTTTAACAATATAAATAAAGTGTACATCAAGTTATATTAAAGAATTGCATATGCACTGGCACACTGCAATATTTTATGACGACTCCAGGTTAGTTTAATTGTTGTTGAATAGTTTGAATACTCAGGTATCGGGTCGCCTGTAAATATATGGCTAATTTCGCTAAATATGTACAATATGTTGGGCGTCACCCGGAAATTTTTTTATTTAAATATTTCAGTTAATTTATTTTATTTTTTAACTATATTATAAACAAACAAAATGTAATTAAACTACTTTTTGTTTTTTTTTAATTTAAAGATATAGTTTGATTTTATATGTAGGCATCAATTTATAGTAGGTCAGACTACGGATAAATAATTATTAACATAATATTATCAAATATAATGTTTATTATTTTCCCTGAATGTCTTCTATGTTTATTAGTATTAAAATAATTGTAAATAGCCATAATTATTACTAAAATTTTATCATTAGGTACTAATAGAGCACACAACCAATTTTTTCTGGTAGTTCTGCAATATATGTTATCGACAAAATAAAGAAGTAAACGTAAATAAAATGAACCATATATTAGTAAACTTATATAAGTGTTTTATTTGCAAAAGTCTTATCTTATATACTCAAAGAAATATGATTAATATAATTACAATGGTAGGCAATTATATTTTCGTGGTGTAAGCAATTAGAATATTAGATTAATATCTAAGTACGTACTCCGGAACTTTTAAGTTTAACTTATTTTTAAAATCATTGACACCTATTTATTGTATTATTTTTTTTTTTATGCAAAATGTCTGAATTCTGATTGTTCGAAAAACGATTGTACTAACTATAATAGGTAATCAATGTCTTTAGTATGAGCGAAAAGTTACACGTTTTCGGGTTGATTAGAAATATTCATGATTCAAAAGTAATGGGAATTTTTAAGAACAGTAAGAGGATCCTAACTCACATATTTGATGTCCCAGTAAAATCTTAACGGTCTGATATAGAGATGTGTAATATATTTAATAAAATTCGTATAAAAATAATTATATGCACTGTTACAATAACGTGCCCAATTTTTTTTTGTGCAATTTATGATTTTTTCCAATTTAGTGGATGTATGTCTTATACGCATACAAGTTTATAAGAAGCGAACTGCCTTGCAGCCTCCTCCTTCCTATCATACGGCATATACATTCTTACGTTTGAAGTAGATGTCTACTTACGAAATATGCCAGACAGTTACTATTTTGAAGAAATATGATGAATGATGGAGAAAAAAAATGATAAAAAACATTAAATTATTAACAATAACGTGACTTATTTACTAGTCAGAAATCATAACTCACAGATGTTTATACTTCAGTCAATAAATTACGTTGTTTACCGACCATCTTTTTTTATCGAAATATCACTCTATCAATAATTAATAATATAGACATATACCATACCTAGTATAAACAAATTCATAATAAACCATAATCGGAAATTCATTTTTTGTACATCGAAATAATATCGAAGGTTAAATTGTATTTTTATTTTCAGCTCTTATAGTTATACATTTTATGTTAATGTAGTGGTTTTTCGTCAATATAAATAATTAGAAATTAAATACATGTAAACATTATTCTACTTTGTGTTTTTTGAATTTCAATTTCTGAAATCATTTCAACTTAACAATAATTATCATTATCCAAATAGTTTCAGGGTGATTGTGTTTGTAACGTCAACGTTTTTTGTTATGAAATATGTAGCAATGACAACAGAACAATAGATTTTATGTATATAAAAGGTTTCAAAACAAAAATACAATATTTAAATTAAATGTACAATCTAACAATAATTTCCCTTTAAACTCTTTATGGGTTCATAATTACTTACCTCCAATTTATGTGACTAATCAGTGGCGTTATGACCTGTTGGACCACCTGCACCATACAATATTACAGACATACAATAGTACCTACTATAACGATTAACGAATGTACACGTATGACTTAATTTCATAATATACGTTAAGACTTAAATGTATCGTATTAAAACCATCAGCTTTAAAAGATTAAAATTTTTTTTTTTCATTTAAAATTAAAACACCCTTTCTAAACTAATCGTTTGCTATAGTATTTTCTGCTATCTGTACTTAATTTTGTGTACGTATAAAGTATATACTTTATTTATTATAAGTATTATGACGACTGACGAGATGAATACATATTTTACTATTATTTACATTTCAGTACTCCGCTTTTATCATTTATTATTAGACTCATCTGATTAAATATTGTAATCCACCTACTTTGTTACTATCAAAAAAATTAAGTACTTAAAAAATGAACATAGTCGATTATAGTAATGTTTTTAATCACTACATTAACAATTCAGTTACGTTTCAATTTGAACTATCTTAAACTGTGAGTGAATCATTGAACATTAAATAAATATACTTCAATTATTATAAGTGGCCATCAGTATTATGGGTTATAACTTATATTGCTCACAAACCTATTCAAAATATTTCACAGAAATTATCATTGAGCAATATAACCCAATTCATAAATAAATACATTACGTACATCAAATCTAGTGATATTCTTGGAATACAAACATTTTATTCTGTAATCGTATTAATCATCGATTAAATTGTATAAAATAAAATATAATATGATGGTATGTTTACTACAATACAAGGACTAATGTGTAATTTTTTTTTTGGTATTTTTTAAAATATTTAGGTAAGTACATATACTATTAAAATATTTAATCATTATTCTAATAACTAATAAGTATTTGGGTTTAAAAAAAAAACATTATGATGGATATTAATAAAATACGTCATACTGTACAGTTTTATAGTGTATTATTTTATATAGTATCTTCTATAATATTGAGTACACCTATAGTGTATACTCGTTTTTTGTTATGAAAGTATAACATGACTCATGAGGCATTTGCACAACTTTTCCTAACTGCAATATTTTTTCTAAAACTAGTAGATAGGTACTTAAAATATTACACTATTGTAAATTGAGATCTAAATTTCACTTTCATTTTTAAGTGATTTAGACACCATAAAGTTTTCTTTTATATCCAGATCTGTTGATAAAATAATAAAAATACAACTTTTCTGATATATTATATAACATAAAAAATATATTATATACGTATATACAACTATCGCATAGCAGGAGTACATTGGTCCTAAAAACACAGCGTATACTTTATATAATATATATCCTATATCTAGCATAAACATTTTAAGTTCTATCATTAGATTTTTTAATTTATGGAACAAGGGCAAATTTTGAAATTTGAACCAATTATTTAAGAGATCAAAATGAAATAAGAAAATGCATAGGTGTAACCACGTCGACAGCAAGGATTTCAGATTTGACGTGATAAATCTTGGATTTTTTTATATACCTCAACTGAAAATTTGAAGGTCCAAGACCTCCTATGAATCGAAATTAACCACAACGTTTGTTATAATGTTTGTTTTACGCAACAGTAAACATCTGCAAAAAATAATGTGCATGGCGAAACGAAGTAAAAAAATGTTACTGAAATAATTAGTGATCATTGACTGAAAACAATTTATTCATGATGCATATCGTTATTAATCGGTTATTCGAAAACTGAGATTTAATAAAAAGATGTACCGAGATAAAATACCTTAGTAATCGACAAGTTTAATATAATTTTATTTTATACAGACATTAGGCACACGTGCATTTTTTGTACGTGTACTTATCAGGGTTGGCTGTATTCTTTCACTGTAGAACAATTAAGAATTGCTTTTTAATATTACAAAACGAATAATTGTAAACAATAAACTCGATGAAAATATATGAGTATATACAATATTTATATAACGAAAAGGAAATGACATTTTCATGTCTTATAAAGAACGACAAAATTATGTTTGTAAGACTAAGAGTTATATGCGGGCACGACGTCCTTTTTATACAACTGTTTGTTTTATTCTTTTTTTTATACTATTTATTGGAATTATACTTTAAACATAGAACTGTAATGTGTGGTTATATTACCTATAAGTATGATTTACGGAATACAAGTTTAATTATTTTAAATAAGATCCTTAATATATATTTCTTAAATTACAGAACCTAACCTAACTTAGTTTGTTATCATCAGTCATTACAAATTTAAAAATTAAACACCTAAAAACGCTAAAGACAAATATTGAAATGTGTATGTGTGTATCTATATTACATTGCAGGAATCTGTGATCGAAATGCAAGTGTTATCACTTACTATTCATTAGTTATATTATCATGTTTTCTTTATTAATGTATAGTATGCACCTACTGAATAATATCTAAATGTGATCGGGACTATACGTCCTTTGAAATACCTAAGTATAGTGTCAAATAACAGTTTCCTCTTCTTGAGAGATATTTAATTTATTTACATTTGTATGTACCAAAAATATATGGTTTATACTTTGAATAACAGTAGTACGTGAATGAAGAAGTCAACCGGGAAATTCCAGCTGTAATAATTCTTTCCAATAGAATTGGAATGAAAACAACACAATTCAAATGAAATAAGTGCGAAAGTCAAGGCAACCGTCTGACGGTGTCGGTATGAAACGTCCTTGTTGCGCGTGAAAAGTGACAGGTCACATTAAAATTTTTAAGTTATTCAGTTCATATTATTTACGCGTACAGCCATCCATGAACAACTACAAGTTACAACAATACAAAAATCGTGTTGTTATCTAGTTTTGGTTGTAAAGGAATTATGGTAAATTATGGGTTTATTGGTTGTTATATGAATTTATGATAAAATAAAATGTCGATAAGCGCCACTCGTAATAAGTATTTTCCAATAAAAACATCTTCAATTTAAATATCTATCATATGTTAAGTACCCCTAAACACCCCCCTCCCTCTATGGTGTGCCTAAGAGTGTGACAACTGTGAAGACACAATAAAAGATTTTAAAAATGAATATAGCCATATAGGTACAAATTAATTATTCCCAACATTCTGGTGGTGACTGCTGTGAATAATACTGAAAATCATCACCGTCTAATTAATTAATCGTATATTATATATTTGTATCGTTTATCTTATGATTAACAATGTCAGTATACAAACTATATTTAAAAAAATGTCTTTTGTGCTTTTAATATCAATTTTTCCTATGTCAGTTTATTAACTTCTAATAACGTACCTACCTCTAATTAAGCTTCTATAGAATTTTATCATCAAGCCTTCATAGTTAACATAATTAATTTCTTGCGAAACTTAATGGTTGAGGCATAATAATTTAAGTTAAATTTAAAATTAAAAATGTTTACAATATACAGTGTGATTCACCAAGCATCCTCACAACTCACCCTCATTTTTCCATTTATTTATTTATTTATTTAAACACTGCCTTTGAAATTTTTAAGAATACGTCATTCCATATTTTCAAATTTTTGAGATTTGAAGTTCTACTTAAAAAGAGTTCTCTGGTGATACAAATTTCAATAATTAAAAACCTTCCTTTTTTCTATAAAATATATCATAATAAAAATAATTGAGGAATAATAAAGAAGAAATATTTTTGATATTCATCATTGAATAGGTACCTATAGGAATTTACATGTTATTGAATAAGAGTAGCTTATCGAAATCAAATTATTAATACAGGTAATATATTAAAATTCTATAATATTAAATACGAAAAAAATTCCTGAAAGAATGTAAAGATTGTGTGGTGGACGGTAAGGTTGAATTAGCTATTGTAGCCATTACTTACTGGCTTTTCCTGCGCAATACCGGATAATAGAAAACTTCTGAATAACTCTGAAGTGATATTAAAACATAACTTACATGACATAACTTATATTTACTATACAAATTTGCTACAATTTGCTTACAAATTATGATTTTTCAGAATCGTTTTATTTTTGGAAAATAATAATATGTAATATAATACATAAGATTTCAACATTGTACTAACCGAATAAAAGTAACTATTCCTACGATATTCAAATTATTTTATCCATAACAGTTTTATGAAAAGTATAATATTATGATTCAGGTTGCAAAATGAAAATACACGTTGAACAACAATTATAATGACGAAAACATAAGATAAATTCGACATTTTAGAACAATTGAGTGCGACCGAAACTTTCAATAAAAAAAGTTATTTGTTAAAAAGTGTTTGAAATAATGAGCTCACTATATTATATAGTCGTTAATTTAATCACGCTGTATACTCACAAATTCTTCCCACGCAAATGCTGATAGTGAATGCAATATATTATACTAACTATAACAGTTGACGACAACGAAGACGGTTGTCATACGATTTTTAATGATCGTAAATAATTTATAGTGAATATTGATAGTGCATTGTTAATTCTAACTGATAGGTGTGCTACAGTAATGATTTATAATAATAAAATCCATAGTTATACTACATGACGACTATACCTACATGTCACCGGGGAAAATAAAAATTAAATGTTTAATGTTTGTTCAAATATTCTTTAAGTCAACGTCATACTTTGTCAATGTTAACAATAGTTTGTAATTTGTTCAGTCATTATGTGCGGTGCCAGACGTAAATTGTGCTATACATCAAATACATATACGAACGATAGATCCTGTCTCGCAGCTATAACTGTGGACGGATAAAACTCAAAGCGTCAGCGGGTGTGGTGCCAGCTTTTTCAGCCGCTTTTATGGCCTCTGCGACTAGTTTACATGTTTATACCATAAAATATAATACACCATTGCACGGGGGCGTATTTTTAGTGGTGCCTGACCGCCCTGCAGCCGAGGTTTTCGTCATTTACACGTCTACGAACATTTTATGTTCTGAGCGGAGCGATGCACCTATTGATTTTATACAATAATTTCAAATCATTTCTCGGAATAAGTTCATTACTTTTTTATTTCATCACCCGTGAGATTAGAACAATCGATAGAACATTGTTCATATGTTTACTACCAGAAGATTTAAGAAAAATGCACTGTCAAGTCACCAATCTATACACATTCTGATAAGCAATCGAAGTTTAAATTATGTACTACGGAACAATAACGAACAACGATTTATCCTTAACAGCATTTATATTATTTGGTTATTATTTAAAAAATATTTAACGTTGCAACACGAATTAATACTGTCACTTACTAAAATACTCAATTATGAGGCACTCTCGACAGTCAACGGTCGACACTTATTGTATACAGCACAGCGGTAACCTATTTACCCTTACAAAAAAAAAGGAATGAAGTGCTATGTAATATTACATTTTTTTCTATAATTATTATAATATTATCTATTAACACTTTTTTTTCTGGAAAAATTGGATCAAACGTTTTACCGATACTTTATGATGGACCAAAATTACCTATGAGCAATTATATAATGTAACAATTATATTCGATAGTAGCTTAATAACTACCAATTAATGTAATAATGTATTATCAATACTTATATTATCACACGAAAATATTTAAAAGGTTTGATGTGTATAATATGTGATGTATCTAAATCATCTAAACACAACTACACAAGAACATAATATGTTAGAAAATAATGAACATATTATACCAATCAAATATTGTCATATAGTAATCAAACATTATTATGCAAATCGAAAGTTTCATAACGATATTGGGAATACAACATAAATGGTGACGCCGGTTGTCATTTGCGCATCGCTATTGTTAATTTAGACCTTTTTGTAAGACATTTGCGCATCGTTCGATTTTTTGGCACAGGTAAACAGACGATGCACAAATGATGTACGACCAATGGTGAACAATTTCAAAAATATGGCAATGCAAGTATAATAATATGTTGCAACCAATTTGAAATTATTCGAACAATTTATCATGTACTAGTGCAAAGTCAAAATAATACCTGCGGCGGGTTTGTTTCCGGTTTGTAACAAAAATACTAGGGGTATATCAAATTCTGAAAATGACTCCGGTAAAATTATGCAGATGTCCACACTATTTGAAGTGTCACCAGTTCTGTTGGGCAATATTGATGAGCCTACTATATGTAGATATCATATTATCAAGAGAGGACACATGCTCTACCTGTGTATAATTTATGAATATACCATATGGCTGTCTCCGTCCATCTAACGAACAGAGTAGAAACTTTAACAAAGACGGAAGGTAGTCTCATCTACATCGTGGACGGAATTAAAATAATATCCAATCACGGTCTACAATATTATCTATAATATTTTTTTTATTTTCAAAATATTTTATTATTTTTATTTTTAGCTACTATTTTCTTCTCTTCATGTTTTGAAAAAATGTATACTTTTGGTATTGCAATCTCAATGACATATTTTAATATATCGCTTTTCAATAGTCGGGTAGCCGGATACAACGTATGTGCTATATATATTACCTACCTACATTATATGGATATCACGTCCTATAAATACATATTATACTATTAAATTCGTAGTGTATAAATAAACTTCTTTTAGCACAGCAACTAAAAGTGGCTTCTACCTGAGAAAAAGTCATTTTAGAGAACCAATAATATATATTAGGTATATACGTATTCCTCGTCGTTACGTTAAGAATCTTGAAAAAGCGCAGTGATATTTTTTAGTAAAGCAAAGAGTAACAGTTTTAGGAGATTAACGATTTATGAACACGACGAAAAGACAACCCAGTATTATAAAATGATAATATTATATTATTATTATAATTTGTTGGTCTGCAAAGGAGGCGGTTCTGCTGATTTTATGGATAGAAAAAAATGCAAACTTATATTACACTCTTTTTAACGCATATAAACTAAATAGCTAATTTAATATTAATCTAATAATATAAAACATATATAACCATTGGAATAGGAAGCGTACACAAAAGCGGATTTCCTCAACACACATTTCGCATTGTATTCAACGAGAAAATCGCCAATTACGATCTTGCATAAGTATAATTATCAGTTATCACACATGAATTATTAATATATATTTTATATTTTAATGGTTCTAAAAATTTAAATTGTATAAGGTATAATATACAACCGTTTGTTCGTTAAAACTAATTATATTACAAAAATCATTAACTGTGCCTACTTAAGTAGAATATCATACAGCACAATCTTAATAAATTCTAAAACAATCTTTATATTTTAAAGTAATAATGTGGTTCTATTGTTTTTCTTTAAATCAGAAAATAAACCTTGTTTTAAACTGCAAATAAATGTGAAAATATTATTTTTTAAAACTACGAAATATTTTTATCATTAAAGTTATTGGTATAACAATTTACGATAAACCTAATATATTAGTCTATTATTATAATAAAAAATAATTCTATATCGAAAATGAAATAGTATTCAATCAATTGAATACTATAATCATTTAATCATCATTGATATCAATGTTTTTATAAATGTATAAGTAAGTATTGCGAATAAATGTTTCAAAATTGAATATCAGTGACACTACTACAGTCCAAGTTATTTGCTAATATTTCGCGGTTACTAACCATTACTATCGTATAATACGTGTGACTGTTGTCAACCTATAATATCTAACGAACCTATTAAACAAAAACATCATTTGATGCAACTAGGTATATCTATTAATAGTGTAATCCATTATAAATTATCAATTATCATTATCAAATGTAATAGGTACAATACAATTATATATGCCTAAAATATATTTATAGATACCTAACTAGTAGCATTATGTTGATGGCTTGTAATCAATTTAATTTCTTTTAGTGAATATTTCATTTTACTGTAGGGGTACGTGGGCGGGCTTTAAATCAGCAAATACAATAGTACTTTGTAAATAACACTTTTTTTAATTTTCATATTATGTAATAGTAGAAAACTAAATCAAACTAAGCATATACTCGTGTACCGATAAGGCGATAACACATAATAATTATAGATTAGAAGAAAAAACTGCATGCAATTATAGTGTACAATGAGTTATAATTGGTAAATGTGGTTCGGAATGAAATGCATGAGGTATTTATAATAGTTACAGTATAATTAATTAGATTTGAAATACTGATAAAGAGAAAAGCTACTAATGATTATTGATTTCTTAATAAACATATTAATGGTATATAACTGCTACCGGTTAAACTATATAGGTAGGTACCTACGTCTGATCTACCTACAGCTACTATATTATTATTTATTACCTATTGAAGTTATGATTCTGCCAATAATAATAATAATTCATGGATAAATTTAATTTCAAAATCTCCAACCACCCGAGGACGTCTTGATTTAAAATCAAAACTTAATATGGAATAGATTATGACACGAACGCCATTCTGCAACTGCAGAAGAACTCCATTATTATTTTCTGTTTGATATAATACATAGGTAGTATAGTGTATACGTACCTCTATATATACGCGCTTAACATAATCTCCATCGTATAAAGTTATATTGTTTATGTATGGGCTCCAATAGTCAGAGATTCGCAAAGTTTTCACTATGATTCACTATTCTGCGAATAAATCCGTGTTTTGTGTAGACTGCGTACAAAAGAAAATACAGACTGCAGTGCGCACTGCGCACCATTACCATTGATCACCACAGACCTGCATTATATGCCTTTTTTTTTTTTGAGGAGTAAAAGAGTTGGTCGGTTTTTCTTTTATTTTACTTTATAAAAAAATCGAGTATCATTGACGTCATACGACAAAACCTAATTCCAATATGCTATTTAGATATCAGCTAGGATATAATTTCGTAAAGGGTTATTTTACAGTAATTTCTTATTCTGTAATTTCTGTAAGTGTTCCAACGGTAGATAATCAATTATTAAATGGATTGTATCTTATTCTTAACTCCGAAAATATTATATTGCTCATAAATTATAAGTGACATAGTTAAGTATAAGAAAATCGAGAAATTTAGTAAACATATATATTGATCGATCATCGTTTGATTCCATTAACTAAGCTTGAAATTGAGTAACAAACGCATAAAAGTATATATACTGAACAATAATAATAATTATACGTATCTAATTACCGACTCATTTTCAAAATCTAACAAATTCCCACTACTTTTAAAAACACTGTTAACAATTACAAATAGTATACATTTGTTAATCGTCATGATACATATAGTCACTTCTGCATTTTAATTTTTAAGTAATATCGCTCGTGAGAAATATTCCCATATAAAAGCTAGTGGATCTTCAAATGAACAAATCTTGTAAACAATACATAGTTTAATTTCAACATGGTTATATTTTTCGTTGCGATATGTTATAATTTATAACAGATGTATATACACAATAAAATATGAAGTACGAAGTATTTTGTTATAAATTAGATTCAAACACACAAGTATTAATAAACACAATATTTTTTTTTCTATTGAGATTTTAATTATTAATTTTAATAAAAATGTAATGTAAAAAAGTCAAAAATATAGACATTAAGCCTGGAAATCGTATTAAAAATATTGTATTTTACATTTTCATATAAGACTTAGACACATTATAATGCACAGCGTAAAGTGTGCATTTAAATGTTGTATTAATATATAGGTATCTACAAGTTAAAACAGTTATTTATTAAACGTTTAATTTTTATATCACTATTAAAAATGTTTAAAAAATGATTTTAATATTTTGGTGTATGTGTTAAATATATTATACGATAACACCACAGTTAAGTTTTGAAATGTAATGAGAAGTAATAAACACTATGGCCATAATGTAAACGTATATATTCTTATTATATATTAGTACCTAATCTAAATCACTATAGTATAGAAACATTGTATTATATTTTGTCGTCATTTTTCTCAGACATCGATTGAGAAATATTGATGCACTCTGTTTGTTAGAGCTACTTTGCAATCATGTCCAGGGTATCACAATGTCACAGAAGGGGCTCTTTAATACTTACCGGTGATTCGGTCCAATTTCGCAAAAAAAAAAAAAAAGCCCCAATAATAGGAATGATGTCCTGAGCCAATAACAACTAATCATTCCTACCAAGGCCACTCTAATCTTTGTTTTGTATAATATAATGTTTTCATTCATTCAATTTGTGACAGCAATACATTTATTTTTCCGTTATATCTCTTATGCAATATACGGTTTTATAAAATCCAAATGACGTTAATTAATATACTAATAAATAAAATGATTATGCATATTGCATTTGTATAAATCAATAAAAAAAAAAGATTTATATAACAGAGATTTAATGAAGAATTATATGAATATAATAAAATATAATAAAATACGCAATTCAGTGTAATAACAAGCAGTCGTGGTAAAATGTTTGAAAATATAACATTTTATATATTATAATATATTATTCGTAATCGGTGGACGTTATATGTAAATGCGTTGCCGGCGAATTGTCGCGTGACGTGCATTTCGTCAATGTCATTTTCAGATTTACGTGTTTGTGTCAATGCTTAATTTTCGACGACCGATACGTCATACAATCATAATATTACAAAATATATGAACAAAATACAGACGACGATAACATTAAATTATATGTACGACCCGCGAATCAAATCTATTTCTCCGATCGCTGCTGCAGTTACATATTACAACGCCTGCAGTCGTGTTCGACTATGATTAGACTATAATATTACACTACATGCATGTCGGGTGAAAAACAAATTGCATTACAATATACAGATAACAGATATGCCATTGCCCATCGAATTAGTTTCACAACAGTTGGCAAAAACCGTATATTATCCTTCATTTATACAATCAACTTTTTTTTTTTTTAATCGTCAAAACAATGAATTCATAATTCAAATCTTTAGAGCCGATTGTTCTTGTATACATACAACATGTTAATTTTACTACCGTTGGTTTGTAATTGGTAAAAAGCCCGAAGTAATGGAGAATAATAAATTGCAAAAAGTTGAAAAACTAAAAAAAATATAGGCTCACTTATAATATTAAAATCTCAGAGTTTTTCCTTAAATTTATTTGAATAATACTCCAAATACGAAATACACAATATACAAATATTGAATTATTGAAGTGTTTCTACTACTTATATACTCTTTAAATGTAACAACGGATGATACAACTCGCGCGGTAACTTTCAAACAATGAACTAAATTTTTACGAATAAATAAAATAAAATCAATAATTTGTTGGTTTGTTACACATTTATTCACTAATCAGTGATCTCGGTGAATAGAAGAATCCAGATAACAAAACGGACAGCTAAGATAGTTTTTTTATCCATAGAACAACTACGGAAAATCCAAAATAAGAAAAAAAATACCATATAATATTATATTATGTATGATTTCTAATATTTTTGGGTGGGCATCTTTCTGACTTCTACTAAAAAGATTTTAATAATATCAGAAAAAATAATCAAACAAATAGGTTTTTAGATTTTTAAATTTGTTCAGAAGTAAAATTCAAATAAAAATTAAAAAGTGGATACTAATATACTAATTATTTGAGTTTGTTAAATTAAGTCAATATTAAAAATGTTGATTTATAAGTTAATAGTAACCGAATGCCCAATAAATGTATTTAGAATAATTTATTGAACGTTTCAATTATGACATATTATTGTATTTAAAATATCAGTCCATGTGACCATTTCGCCCACCTCCCTATTGCTTATAAATATTTTTAGTATTCATTTTTAACCACGATAACGATAACCAATATATTGATTATGATAATAATATAGTTCTGGCAGTACATAATATTAACCAACAAAATAAATTACTCATTATACCATTTATACGTAGGTACCTAACTTAGAATTATTGGTAGTGGACAAATAATTAATATTTACATAACTATTACGTCTGTTAATGATCACACAACTCAGGTAGAGCTTTTTGAAGAAATATAATACATTATAATGTTTCTCACATAACCTCATATAATTCTCGTCTAATGGAGATCGTTCAGATATATCAAACACTAGTTTACTGTAAGCTGAACGAGTTTATGCGATAATTTAAAAAATGACAGTGAAGGTACATACTAGATACATTACTACAACGTCGAATCCCTATATGTATACAGCTTTGGGAGGGTTGAGGTATATAACATATTAATATATAAACATATATTATATTTATGCATAATGTTTTCGCTGACTCGCTATATATATATATATCATTACAATACCTATAAACTGTAATCACCGGGTAAATAACCTTATAAAACTGTCTAGCCAATCCATCCAAAAATCCATAATGTATATATTATACTGTATGCTATATCCATTTATTTTTAGGAATCTTCATTAATATGCTTACGGAGAAGGGGAGGTGCAGACGTGGTACTATGATAGCTTATCAAGCTAATACAGCAGACAGTACCGAATTTCTGGACACAATACTATTCGGCTGCAGCAGCCTGCGAGGTGTGATCACCGTGGTCAGGCCCGGGCCATTGTAATAATAAATAATAATACCTATGTGTGTAGTGTATAGGTATTATATAATATACGACCGTACAATATGACATAATATAATGTTTGAGCGGCGACCATACGAGCCAAAGGGTTGAACATCGAAACGTTTGGTTGGGGGGAGGGGGGGGTGTTACACTCTACTATTATACCACCGGTACACATTATTATTATATTTTACGACCGGTGCATCATCAAAGGGTGGTGCGGGGGCGGCCGTGGCGGCCGGAGAGGAGCAACTGCAGCGCGATCGGCGCAGCCCGAGGACGGCGGCGGCGGAACCGTATTCAACACATGGCCGGCGTCCTCGTTCTCCGCCGCCGCCGCCGCCGCCGCCGCCGAGTGCCCAAGTGCCGCAGACACTCGACAGTCGACAGTCGCCGACACACCGTCACGGAACGAGCTCGCGTCTCATCTGCAGCTCACACACACACACGACACATCGAAACCGTCGTTAGTCGCAGTGCGCCGCTATCGGAGACCCGACAATCATCAAGTGTCGCAGCGCCAGTACAATAATAATTTCGACTTAAAATATTGTAATAATAATATTAAATAGTATTTGAAGTATTTTTTGGTTCTCGCAAGTGTCGTCTCGATCACGCGGATCGGTGCGAATTTTTTTCGTTATATTAATTTCTTTCGATTTCTGTGGTTTTTTTTCTTTATATGTGCTAGAAACGAACGCAGCAGCATACGTCGTCGGTAAGTTGAACATGTTGTAATAATTTTCCGAAATTGTTGAATTATAATTAATAATAAAAGCTAGTTAAAAAAATATTAAAATTTAATTTTTCGAAAATATTCACCGGGGTCCCAACGTATAGTGTGTGTGTAATGCGAATAGGTACTTACTATGATGTACATATAGTCGCCGATTTAAATTCATCCTTAGATGTTAACTACCGTCATCGCCGCATAATGACATCGTTTTCGGATTTGTGTAATTTATTACACTCATTTCGGATATTAAATTGTCGTTGGACTGATTTTATGTTGTTCGTGTATGACATTCCAACTCTTTACACGTCTATATAATTATTATTGTCAATTTTTTTTTACATACTCATTTTAATTATAGGGACATAAACGTATTGTTTTGTAATTTTCGTTTGTGTAAAATTTGAAATTAACTTTTGAATTGATAATATTTGAACGGACGCAGTGGTTCAGATCACCTGGTTTCACTTGTGTGTTACAATCACTCGTTTTTGAATAATAATATGTTTATGTGAAATACGATTTTCGCAGTTGCCCTAAATAAATATATTTATTAAATACTATAAAATATAATATTTATTTTGAACATTGTTTTGGACGATCCAAAATTTTTCTTTCATAAGAAAACCGAAATATTTGATACGATCAAGTTGGACTTTTCCAATGCGATGTCACGCGTACATTTGTAGATTCAGGTACACATAAAGTTTCGTATTCCGTGACTCATATACCTACATAATCAAAACTCACTTTAATGTGTAGGTATTTAATACGTAAAACATAGGATCTCGTTCGTTTGGCAATAATTCTCCGATTCCTATGATATTAATTATTAATTATTTGTCGTAGTATAATAGGGTGGAATAATAAAATAATATTCGTAACTCAAAGTTTAATGTTTTCAACGATTTTTTTTTTAACGCCAAGTCTGCGGCATCGGACGTAAAGACTAAAGGGCAAAAGGCCATTTTCTCCCCCACAGCGGATCAGCAAATCGCGTGACACCCGGCCCCGGTGGCTATTCGGTTCGCACGCGAATTCGTCGACTTTAATTATATCGCGACGCTGCGCTCGGAATATTAATTACCACTGCGCGCCTTGATATAATATATTATGAGTTGTGTCAGTACGCTTGGTAATCCTCGTTCCAGCGATGGTCTGTATTTATAAAAATCCCGTAATCGTCCTAATGTGTTTATGTAGTATTGCATGTACCTAGTTGTATATTTCAAACAACATCGTCGCGTATGTACCTACGTATAACGCGATTTTTTGCGAATATATAAAAGTATAGGTGCACGTGCCGGCGAATGCCTCTGCAGTGAGCGGATGAGAGATCGCTGGACGACACGCGCGGAAATCGACGCAGAAAGTCACGCATTGCGGACTTATGGCGAGATGTCAGCTGTCGGGGAACCGTTTTCCGTGGCGCCAACACTACCTCACCGCCATCTGAACCTCAGACCCCTCCCCTTCTTCTACCAGCCACCATTGCCACAATCGCGATAAGTCTTTTTCGAAAAATTCGAGTTCTTTTTTTGTATTAAAAATGTACATATTTATATTTTTTTAACAAACAATAAAGCAGCGCTCCAGGTTAGTTTCCATACGCGTGCATTAGCGTTTTGCATACAATGCCTAGCTATATTTTTACGATTTTACCACATTTCCATAACGTGTCGCACTCGGTACATATTATACCTATATAAACGGATATTATTTACGAGCCTATTGACGTATGTAAATACGAAAATCGACCCCAAGTTGCATATTATGTATAGAATATAGGTATAACAATAATAATATGTACGAGGGACCTATAGCTAGCCGCGCGTGGACAACAATCGATCGAATGTATTATAAGCGCAACCAACCTACCTATGCTTGTATTAAAATAATAAAAATATTACAAACGCGCTCCCAACAACAATGCGTTTGCCGTTTTTGGTTGCTATGTGTCGTGTGTGTGTGTGTATATATGGTGGTATATTCTTATTCGACGAGGAGTAAGCTGTCGCCTAAAGTGTAGATTTCCAGTATCGTCCATATCTACGTATGTAATATGTATTAAGTATATATATACGTTTAAGCCGTTGTCGGTCAGGCCGTGTACAGGTATATATTAGCAAATGATAAACATAAACATATAGTTAGATATGTTGTATGTATCTTACTATAATAATCAAAATTTAACATAATATAACTTCAGGTGTGTACAATATATCGACCATTTTACGAGTGTAAATTTTAGTCAGTAGCGTCATTTATGGTGGTGTGGAGGAAGGCTAACGACGACATATTTTGAAATAGTCTAATCTTAAAGCAAGAAAAATATAACAGAAATAACTCCACTCGAGTGGGGACAGAGAGGACGTAAAGTAAATACACAATATATATATATATATATATATATATATATATCATATTATAACGTATCGATCCTACACTGCAGGACCCTGCTGCAGAATAAGGCGACGTGAAAACAGACATTTGATTATACGCACGTATATGGTATATATAATGCATTAATACATTATTATGCATTAGTATTTATGTGGTAGCATGATGGTGCATGTGAGAGAGTACAAATTCATCGCACGAAACTGCAGTAATAATAATATCCTATATACTTGAGAAAGATGTCGTCCGCAGCCCGGATTTCTATGTACAGTTCTGCAGAGACTTCTCGACGCGGCAGCAAGAACAAATAAAGCGACACACACACACACACACACGTTTATTATAATATTATATATGACATTCATTATATCCCTTTCTGGCGCGACTGGTCTCCACTCCAGCGATCGAACCCAAAGACCGGCCATCCACTCATTATTTTATAGTGCGCCGTTCTAAAATAACTCTTCAGCCATGCGTAATATATTGTGACCGTCTGCCAACATTCGGTATACTATTATTATTATACTCAGTAGATGTTTTGTCAAATGATTCAATCGGCTGCGACTACCACGTGTATACACTACATAGCACACACGCACTCCGCAGCAACCCGCCTCGAGAATCTTCGAGCCCGTCCAGTCACCGCCCGCACCAACGACCCCGCGTAGTTGTTAGTTACTCAAATAATATTATCGCGGTGACATTGGTGACCAGGCGTACTTTTTCTAACAGGACGGTTTCTTTTTACGATTGCCCTTGTGTCCTTGACAAGTATTGAATATGTAAATTCAATTATTAATATTGCACTCCGAGTGCAAGGGTGATTTTCTACCGAAAGAAAAGCTAAATCTTACAACTTCCTTTTATTTTAGTAGGTATTTATAGTTATAATGTCTATTCACATAACATAAGTAGGTACCTACAATAATAATAATATGATAAAAATAATTCCACGATTTTGTTTCTCACCCATACTACCAATAAAGTATATTGTGTGTATTATCATAGTAGAAATTAATAACGAAATTGCTGGCAATAGATCAAACGAATAACATTATAGTTTATAATATATCGCGATTATCATAAATATGCGAACGGCTCGGAATATATTAAATGGTATAGGTGCCTATATAATAACTAATTCTGACATCGTAAAATGTTTGATCGCAGTTAAATTTTTAGTATTCCGCCGGCCGCCGGGTATTTTATTCGAGTCTTATAATAATAAACTGTGAGTACGGTTTCAGCGTCCGAAGGGTATCGTCTAGTGTATTTTACCAAGTTAACATAAACGATATACATTTTACAAACGGCGATGGGTTCGTCGAATTCGATTTTCTTTTTTTGAAAAGGACAGCAAAAATAATTTGTATGGGTCGTATTTTATTGAATACGAGCTGGAGTCCACAGAGTCGGTTTATTATTTTTTTTTGCGCATGGTTCTGGTACATCGCGTATGAAAAGGTAAGATTCGATATCCGACACTATCAAAAACCATTTTACAAATAGTTTTCTGACCGCTATGTCGAGGGTGAACATTTGACAATAGTCTGTATGGCGAGTACGTTCATCCTCGACTTCTCGGTTCTTGTCTGCGCCGGACGATAGGAAATTCGAAAATACCTTGTCCGGGTGCGTACCGCATAGAAAGTGTATATCACGTGGACGGCATATACCTATACATATCATATACAAGTCTTGGGTAGCTATATACACAACACTCGTTATAAAGGTGTACTCTGTGTTTCCGAAAACCGGTTGCCATCTCTCTCTCTCTCTCTCTCTCTCTCTCTCTCTATGTAATAGTAATAATAATAATAACAACACATAATATAATATGATGCACATAAACAAACATTCTTCTATCCATCGTTTTCATTACAATGCACATCATCCATACAATACCTGTATTATAAAACGAAAACATTTCCGTTACATAAGTCTATGCATATATGTATATTATTATTGGTGCCGAAAGCGATGTTTTCTCAAATCCGGGTCTTTATACAGATTTTTGCGTTTCAGATGTATCCCACCGCGATCCGATACGAAATGGCCTAATTATTATTAGTCGTAGACACATTATTAAAATTATGTTATATTAATTATACATGTACATTATTGTATGAGCTATGATGCCTGAGTTTTTGATGTCGTATTCCCCACAGCTCTCTCCCCGCTTCATTCTGTATTTCTGTCTCGTTTGGTCCAGACGTCCAGTCTCGTTGTTGTATCGTATTCCGTCCAATGCACGTAATGTATAATACGTGTTTTGTCACCACTGGGCATACTAACACACACATACACACACGCACGCACGCATAATACTCGATACTAGACTCCCGGAGCTATACGCAATATCGTGGTTGTTATAATATTATTGTGGAGGATATATAATTTTTCCGTTTGTATATTATTTTATTCGTCGCAGAAGTACGTCGTATTATTTCTGTGCCTATTGACCGGACCTAAATGACGGCCAAATTACTATTGAAAATTTAACATTTTCCAAGTTCACAATGAGTTGTAAGTACTCTGAAAATAAAAAATAACTGGTGAACAATAAATTATTATAGAAAAAAATATTCTATTCCACATCCTAATTAAATACAATCAAACATTACAACACAATCCAACTATTCATTTTTAATAATATTCATAAATATAACAGGAGTACTGGAAAATATTACCAAAAATAAACACCTTCAAATATCATTATAACAGCTAGGTAATTGGGTATATGAAAAACTTCAAATGCTTAAAATAAATTGTTAAAAGTTTGTTACTTAATTTGTATTATTTTTATTTTTACTTTTTTATCATTAATACGGAGATGGGTGTTGAATATTGAGTAATGAATTAACATAAATGCTACACAATAATCATTAATTACGACTTTAAAATATTATGTTAAATATTATTATTAATTATTAATATTTTCATTTTAACTATTTTATGTTATTATTGGGACATAAACTAAAAATTGTGTATATTTGTATTGCATGCATTTTTTCGAATGATTTTATATTATTTATAAATAATATTACATACTATTATATGTATAAGTATTTATACTATTATTAGAACAAGAATATTATCCTTAATAATAGACGTGCAGTGTCATATCTTAATAATATATTATTGCACTTGTACATTATGTTAATAACTCCAATAGTCCATTAGTGCTAAATAAATAAATCACTTGGTAAATCCCCAATCACTGTGGCCGCTGTGAATAGTTTAATATAATAATATAGCTGTCTATATTTCTACAGCGAATTAAGTAAAGTTGTCCCCGAAAAAACACCTGTCGGCCATGGTGATGTAGGTCGCGCAGAGTACTTTTAATTTTTCCAAAGCGAAATGCAATGTAATAAAATGTGCATACTTGTCGAGTATTTATATTTAGCTTCGTTATTTAAATAGTTTACATCTATATTTATTGTTGTTGGCTTTTTAATCAAAATTGTACATTGAAATACCATAAATCGATATTATTCAGTAAAAAAAAAATGTCCGAATAAACCCGTAGTTCACGTTAAAGGTGTTCATACAAAATGTAAGCATCGTTATAATATTTTCCTTTTAAATTTCAATCATTTTTCCTGCATATCGGGCGTTATTATAAAACGTGCGATGATAACACGAATACAAAATTTATATTTTGTTATAATATAGGTATTATTATTAATTTATTTTTACGTATCCAATATCTAACCTCGTTGCCTATTATACACACATACACACACGCACACATAAAAATAACCTTTTCCTTGTACATACGCTTAATTTGTTTGTACAATAATATGTAGGTATGAACGATAACATTCTTTCAATTAAAATCAACGTCACTAAAGAGTTGAGCTTCTCTTGCGTCAAAGAAATTACCCTCCTTGGCACCTTGACCGTATGTGTTGGTAGTAATCAAGTATACATATAATAGGTAATACACTGTGCACCTATAATAAATAATATAAATTGATTACGGTGTATTTCTCTGAAATGTTAGAAACAGTACCACATTCCCACCCACGAGCCGCAGGTAATGTTGCCAAGGCAGTGTATCATATATTTAATCAATTTGCCCAGGCCTTTAAGAAATAACAATAAACAAGGTTTTTACATTTAAGCCGTCTAGACAGGTTTTTAGTTTTTTCATATCATACATACATGATACATATATGTTGGGTACCACGTATACTATTATATTATACTCTCAGCATACATTTGTACAGTCTGATTAAATAATAAATTATATTTTTGATCACACCGGAACACGTTGGAAATAATATTTTAAGTTCAATTGGTGTCCAAAGTGGTAATTAGATACAACCTATTAGTCACCTGGTGCCTACATACTGCATAATAATACCGGGAATATAGTTCATTTTCTAGGAACTATTAAAATATATGTAATATACTACGGCATTTAGATATTGTAATTCATAGTATACCTATTAATTATTATAATGTATTATACAACTATTTGACAATTTTACTATAACATCTCAAGGATTACTTAGTAAATTACATAATGGTTCACATTGGAATATCATAACTTATCAAAGTTATAATTTACCTACATCTATTATTTTACACACTACACATGTTTTTCTAGGAAACGAAAAACAATTGTCATTAAATTCAAAATACTTAAATAATCACACTATATAGGTAATACGTAAGGTGTGTGTGGATGTGAATAACCCTTGAATATTAAATAAAAAGACGAATCCACTATTCAAGAAAACGCACTTAATCTCAACGTTGGAAACTTGGAATCAAGATGACTGCTGAACAATCATTGAATTCTCATTTTAAGGACTTCATTTACATAACGTTTCCAAAAAACATGAACTTTTTGAAGGTATTGTTATGATTAACGACCTTTTGCATTGAAATTAAAGAATTTTAGAACGAATACATCCTCAGAGCAACCATACAATATAGCAACGACCTGCATTATTTTACCACCGTATAGTTAGTGTGTGGCTGTATATCATATAATAATATTATACCACACTTAAAATTGCACTATTGATATTATACTAGTTCGATTATGCTGTTTAGTGTGCGACATCCACCAAACACATCTCGACTGTACCTATAAGGTTTTATTTCTTTAAAGATTCTCCCGCCTAAAATATACACTATAATGAGATATCACAAAACTAATACCTGCAAAAGCATGAACGAATGAATGTAATTTTAGCTGCTCTACGATAGCAGGGAAGGGCAATAATTAGGTAAATATTATAAACATACAACGGCTACCATCCCGTCTTCCCAGCATCATCACATCATCACCATAGAATATTTAACACTTGACCGCACACTGACACGCATTATACGAAACATTTTGTTCATATTTATTCGAAAATACGTCATTTATTATGATATTCCATTATTATAATATAATGTACAAGTATACTGTATACAGTATACCTATATAATACACGTACACTGTATAAAACATCAATTTATATGCACATAAACACGTTGCCATTTTAGTGTAGCCCACCAAAAGGCTACTATGTCAAAGTTCAAGGGCTCGGCAGTTCTTTTGATTTATATAATATATATATAACACGATGCATAAATTGCGCCGGATATGGCAGGTAAAAAACTAAATTTATAAATGGGGATAAAAAAAAAGCATATAGATTATGTAGATACGATATCAATATCGATCGTTTTCTACTCCCATAAATTAATATATAAATATAAATATTAAATATATTCGGCAAAGTATGTACCTATGTTTGGTGACTTAAACCTTTAGGTGAAACTTCAAACCTAAAATACGTTTTAGTTCAGATTCTCTAGTCTTACTCTAATACAAAAAGTATAGACATCTTCATATGAGATGGGTATACTATTGCAGCATTGCAGCATATGCACCTTACTAGAGCTTCTGTGATTAATGCTCACACGATATAAATCCGTTATATGCATGCCGACGTAATAAGTATTATTACTTTTCAGACGAATCTTTTGATTTTATCCCGATGGAATTATACATAGTTTGATTTAACTATGAGATTATCAATTCACAACTTGGCCTAATCCTCTAAATTTCTCGGCACATATGTATTTACGCATACATATAAGTTTCATTAACGATTGTGTGTTTGTGTATATTATATTATTATGTAGGTAGTCATTGTAACCCGATATATTATACTATAATATAATATATATTATTACTTAATATTGTTCTTACAGCACCAAACACGAAAACTGTATAATGTTTGAACAACTAGCTATTTGCAGGATTAAGATATTAAAAAATAATAAAAATATACGTACAAACTTCGATGGACCTACATGTATATTAGGTTTAATAATATGCATTATCGAATTTCGATCGACCTATCATCTGCCGAATATCAACTCGCTATTTCACTCTACTGAACATTGTCAGCTAAGTATATAAATACTTTTTAAACAACGTCAGATTCTTGTTTTAAATATTTTTGTATATTTCAAATTTCAATCATACCAAACATAATATACACATTTATGTAGATGCGCACAATAAGTACCTACTTAGCGATCTACTCACGACATGTCTTCTTATATGATGACTAACCTAAAATTACATAGTTATTACCAATTTTTTTTCTTTAAATATATACTATTAAAACGTCACAACCGACGTGCTTAATATAGTTATAGATGCGACGCAAATCCCCCGAAGGTACGCATCTCGTCATTATTTCATTGAAAAGTATTGAAACGAATTCGCAGATATTTTAATACATTCATATATTATATGACCCAATAAGCCAAATAAATATAGGCGTGTGTGTATAAATGTAGTGTAATGTGGATTGTGTATACAACGCTTTGAGATATTAAAAAAGTATTATTTGATTATTTAAATTGTTTTTTTATTGTTTATTCATTATACATAATATTCAAATGCCGATAATTTATTCAAAATATATTATTAATTTAATTTGTTTTGTGGTATATTATGGAAAAAATTAAATAAATCCGCGATTTGCATGATAATATTCTTATTATTTCCGTGTACGACGAGTTTACGGCATTGCATTGAAACTTAATGAATTCGTGACCAACAAATTCTTTAAATGTTTTTATTTTTATCCTTTGAACAGGAGGAATCATTCAAAACAAAATATTTGCCTTATAATATGATTGCGTGTATTGCAGTTTATCAAAGCATTAATGCAGGCCCATGCGGCCATACGCATACAATATGTCAGCTATATAGGTATTATATTATGTATGTACGCTTACTAAATAAACCGTAATTTATCATATATTTATTGTTTTTTTTTTAAAAATAAAATTACCATCGCCATTTGAGCAGTATAACTGACTATGAAATATTGAAATGTTGTGTCTATATTCACTATTTAGCATTTTGACGCGTTAGTGAATCAAACGACGGTAGATAATATTATAATAAAATATATAATATGTACCTACATGATAAATATTATTATACATGTAGTTTATTGTATTATTAATAATAATATGTCATAATTGAATTTAAACGCTTTTGGCTAGGGAAATAATTTGTTCTCGTATATTCGAGTTAAAATAATTACTTAAAAAAAAAAATTGAATCGCTATTGTTTAGTAATTAACTTTACCTTGAGGTTTGTCGAGTGTTAATAAATTAATTTGCAAATTTACTACATGCACATTTACATATACATAAATCACCCTTATCGACATAGCATTTTTCCAGGTTCATTCAAATGGTACGGTAATCGCGTTAAGTTATATTACCAAAATGAGAAGTATTTTATTTGTTCGTTGTTCGTTGTACACGCGTTAGGCACTACAATAATTATGATAATTAATAGGTGACTAATTAGTAGAATGTTATCACGATTGTATTTATTCCAAACCACTGTTGCAGTATTCGCTGCACGGTGATGTTCAATGACGTTCGCAGTGATAATTATTTAATTTTGTATGGACGTGTGTAACCCAACACGGTTGGTACATCCATTAGGTAGCGGCTATCGTGAATATTGGCAGTGCATAATATTATTGTAATGACTAATGACATTTTCAGCCGGTGTTTGTAAGTAAACCTAAACCGACATATTTATAGCGCGCGGGAGATAGATACTCACACAAAATCTGATTATCGCGAATCGATTGTCGTGCACAATCGTCCGAACTCGATTGTAAGTAGGTACCTATATATAATATTATAAGTACCTATATACTATGATAATGGGTATTATACTCGGGCACGCGGAAGTCGAATTCGAATGTCGTAAAATCGTGTTGTCCGTCACGAATCGCATAGTCTCAGAGGTACTATGCTGAAAATCTCAATTGCGATTATATTATTATATTATATTATATTCAAACGTAACGTCGAGTACGTCCACTGCGGGAAGCCTTCGAGCGATAATCCTAGAGCGCCTAGACCCGTCATTATCGCAGTTGTAAATGTACATCACGCGGCAATTTATGTTCGCGAATTGTGTGCAATTTCAGTGCGGCGTGGATATCCGGTCCGCGGAAATCGTAAGACGCACCACTTGTTTTGAGGTTAATACTGTGTTGTACGGCCGTGACGATTTTTTTCCCCACTCGTCGAGACGATCGAATAACAAACATATAAATATATAATACGATATTGTATAGCTGTCGAGCGCGCGCAAACTAACCTAACACGTGGTTATTAGGTTAGGGGCGAAGACGTCCTGGGAAGACACGGCCAAGACGTCGTCCAGCATATTGTGTTGTTTCCGGCCACCATAACATTCCAAAATTATCGTCCAGCTGTAGCACTTACGATTTATTAGCTTAAATATTACAGTGAATCGTGAAACCTACTATCAAACTTATAAGGACCAGGATATTATAATACGAGTGTACAAAATATTAGTATAAAAAAATACTCAGAAGTCACATAAAAATTAAAACATAGTAGGTAACAAGACCAACGAAAGCGACTTTAGTAAATCATAATATTATAGGCTCCGGTTTATTATTGCTAACAATATCGATTTTTCATTTCTCCAGCGCGGGTGGCTGGCCGCAATACGTGTACGGAACGTAGGTAAATAGTACAATAATATAATATACGTATTTATAACAAGGCGACCGCGACAGCGACTTATGGGCCAACCCACACGCACACAAAAACACACCCGTTTTCAACCACGTTTTTGTCGTCGTACGTTATTGTATGAACACAATCATCCCCTATAATATATACTGCGGCGATGGCGGTCGACACCACCGCACCGTGCACATCGAGTGACGGTTTCGCGTGAGCTGTCCGCCAAACGAACGTGGTCGATCGTTCTGCACACGCGGAACGGACAATTTACGAACCCCGTCTCGAGCTGCGTGTAATTATATATTATAACCGTACACCACGTATATACCTGGGGATGTATATGGATACCTGCTTCGGTTCTCCATTTTTTTTTTATTCCAAATGTTCCCATGCCAACGTACCGATCGAGTCAATATATTATATGCCTACCTACATCTATATACGTGATGTGGAATCGTTACCCTGCGCACGGCCTAAATTATAATATTACATTATAGGGTTAGGTTAACCTAAAAAGTTGTATAAAAAGATGTTTATGCACTGGAAAATTACCATCAAATATTCTCGAAAATATGCGAAATCTATAGAACATGCTTAAAAAAATAATCATTCTACTTTGGCATAAAAGCACTTTATTTGCCAAGTGGCTAATGAATTGTTTTATCATTATCCTCGACGATTACGAGTGTACCTGCAGTGACGTGTCATTGTATCACCATCACGCTGCCGCACTAAAAGTTATCTCAAAGATAGCAATCACCGACGAAACAACAACAACAAACAGTCATCGATGTTACTTGTGGGTTGTCAAAATTAAAATTTTTTTCAAAAATTGGTCATCCCGTAAAATGTTTAGGATTAGGATAGACCAATGTGAGTACGGGAATAATAAGTGAAAAGCAATACTTTCCGCCTTCCGGAACAACACTGCAATGTACCTCAAGTTTTTTGTCACAAGGTTAACATATACTTTTATTGGAAGCTGCAAGCGTACCTACCCACCTAAATTGTTCCAGAAAATCATTTGGAAAAATATTGGTATTTTTGGAAAAAATATTTCATGTCCAAACACACATCCCGTTAAAATGTCAGCTTCAATAATATTTTTAGTTAGATGTAGGTGGCGCAAAGTCACAAGCGATCCGTTGGCGTGTTATATTTCTGGGTAGTACCTATTATTGGAATTTCGTACTCCACTGGTCAAGCTTTTAAACATATTTGATCAGGACAGGATACACGCCCACGGAGATATATACTTGGAATGAAAACTACGTAGGAAAATGTATACACTTTTCACTATCAACGTATAATATAATAATGGTATTGTGATTTGTGATGCGTATTTCTATCGCTCCGAGTGCTACGATTCATCCGTGTGTTAATAATATTATTAGCTCTGACAATATTTGCTGATAAACATTGCCGCATACACCCACTGAAATAATACTCGGAACAAAATTATACTGAGCGATAAGACACATGTACGTAAAAAATAAATATCGCACACAGCAAGATACACATTTTCGTGCAGTGTATAGCTATATATAATATACGTACGTCAATATAATATGTATATTATTATCGTGTACTTGTGAGACAGGGGGAAACGGGATAAAACGAGACGTGGTGATATTAACGGGATAGGACATTATACATATAAGCCTGGAACACCGGGGGAGTAAAAAAAAAATCGGAAAAAGTCTTGACAAAAGCTTAGAGGTTAGAGTGCGTGTTACTCTATTGTGGCATACAAAAAACTCTACCGTTATTTTATACTTTATAAAATACAAAATATTAAAGCTCGTAAACGTTCATCGCGGGCCGTGTTCGCGAAGATTTGACGTGTTGCTATTAAACGTAAATTTAATGCGAAATCGTAAAAAACTCCGTAATATACGCACGTTACGTGTGTTGTGATTGCCTACTATATATAATATTGCATCACAGGCGTACACCGCATTTTGAAAATCATACGTTATCGTCAAGTACCTACGTCCGACGAATTACACTATGCATAATACATTGATTGTATACACATGCAATATGTATAACACACAGTCTGCTGATAAAACTATACTTGGACACCCGGTGGTCACGCTGCAGGGTACAATATTTCGGGAGAATACTGCAAGTACGAAAAAAAAAAAAATACAAACAATAATGTATGATGATAACTCGACCTGCACGTGCTGCAGGTTGACCAACTCGCTTGAGGAGCCCCACACTCACACATGGTGTCCGCGTTTAATTTTTCTGCATCGTCCGGCCGGCCCTCTCGCAGTATAGTATAGTGTTATTATTATTAACATCATCTCGACCGGATTAATTCGCAATATTCGCTACGATTTACTGCGCAGCTTAAATTATACTTAAGTAATATTATGTGTTCATCGGATGTCTTATCGGGCATACGTAGGACGAGTGGGCACATATTTATACGCCAGTCGAGTGCAATATTATCAGTTATATATAGGTATATTATACATAATATGCGTACAACTAACCACTTAAGTTAGGGAGGGGGAGTGTGGGCTGGAGTCAAATGAGGTAAACAGAGTCACCTTCACACTGTTACAGCGATATTAAAATTTAATATTTAATAATGTTTGTGTACGTTTATAAATCAAACATAATGGTATTTTTAAAATTGTATAGCAAAAATAAATTTAACAAAAGACACATGATATAAAATAATATTATATGCATACTTATTGCACATTTGCCTCAAAATCTGAGTGGGATTAAAACAGTTGTGGGAGAACTTTATCCCCTCAAGCCCCCCTCAAGATACACACAAGGTTATGTAGTGACGGTGTTCGGGGGGTAGTTTTTTTTTATTCATTAAAATGCCGTGGCAGCGGGGTGCATTGTGCATACAGTATAATTATTGTTGCAAGTATAGTTATTTATTTTACGAAAACACTAGCGCCGTTTTTCAGACGAACATCTTGCACGCGACGTACACATTGGTGATGTAGGTATATTGTGATACATATATATTTTTGAATTTTTACCGTAACCAGATACAATATAACTTTTATTGTTATTTCATTGCGAAAACATTTCGTCACCGAATAGATAATAAAACACAAGTTGACGAACGAAGATAATTCAAGGGTGGTCGATGGGGGTGAGATTCACCACCGCTCCCGAAAGTTCCAGAAAACAAAAAAATTACATCGGGTACCTAGATCGTTCAGTAGAATACATGTGCAGCCTACGTACCACAGGCGATTCGAAATCCTTTCAAAGTATATAATATGTAATATCGATGGACTACCCTCCGACAGCTGAAATCGACGCAACTGCTAATTTGTCGATTTCGATCGAGAAAATCGCTCACACTTCCACGTGAACGTTCAATAATACCGTCGTAGACCGCTTTCATCGTAAAATCGCATTCCGTTCGAAACGCGCGTTTGACGCGCTTACCGCCACAGGGGTAGTGCGCTCGCCCGCTGCACCTATCATCGAGACGATTTTTGCGACGGGCTTTCTCTGTGTTTACGAGCACGCGAAAAATATTTACTGTTGCTTTTTTTTTCCGCAGGTATATTATTAATATTATTATTCGTTCTGTCTCTCTCTCTCTCTCTCTCTCTCTCTCTGCGCCTGTCTCTCTCTGCCGCCGCCGCCGCCGCCGCCTCGCTGTCCGTCCGATAATCGTCGCCGAACACGTAACTGTGTTATTTTGTACGCTGCTCACAAACCGCTCGGTTGTCCGCCGCTAGCCCCGCGCACACCGCTTTCCGCCCGCAGTCGTCGACGTTCACTTAACCCAGATTTAATTCGATTACACTGCACACACACACACACACATTCGTTGTATACCTCCGTAAATATACGCACACGCGTGTGACCGTGTCTGTGTGTTGTACACGATAATAATACATACATATATTATTCTCGTGCACCTCCAGCAATAATGTAACGCTCTGTTCCAGTTCCCCGCGGACACGGTCAAGGTTTTTAGGGTCTCCCCGCTGCAGCACATGACGCGTGTGCGTGCTGCTGCAGTATTACGGTGACTTGAGCCGCACAGGGTGATCCATTTAAGCGTCTACACCCTCATATGGTTATTACTTATACTCCGAAAGGTCTTGACTATTTCGAAAATATATTACTTTGCACGACTCGATGACGTTAGTGCAAAACAACATTTTTGAAAAAACGTTTTTCCTCGTCAATTTTAATTTTTTAATTTTTCAAACTACAATGACACACATTTTTTTAGTATCATATTCAAAACATCATATTTTACAGTGATTTGCAGGTTAAATAAAAATAGAATTTTCAAGGAGTGGTTAGTAATAGTCTTGACTCAAAATCTATATGAGAGGAGTAGTGAACCAAAATTATGAAAGGTACCACTGTACTCCGTTCATCTATGTACTCTAAGTATCTTCTTATATTTATAACTATATAGTTGACTACCCGTTGGAAATTCGATTGCCTGTAAATCGGAGTCTGTGTAAAATATTCTGCTTCTGATGTGTTAAAAATACATGCTGTCGTTAAAAAATTGTTATTCTTAAAAATCAATTACCTTCTAAAAATGAATTTTTTTTTTTTAAAAATATTATTCTGCAATCGCAAAATACTACGAATGAAGAATGTGATGTAAAAAAAAAATCGAAATGTCCGTATAAATGAAATGAACTCATTCTACGAGTGTTCGCATGAAGTATGGTATCACCTTGTACACACGTGGCGTCTATTATTAATTATTATAACGTACATTATCCGTTTCGTCGTAGCCGACGCGCTCACTGACGGACGGACAGACATTCGCACCGCAGAGACACTGCACGTTCGTTTACATTATTATATTGTGGCAAGGTACTATCGTGCGTAATATTAACATATGATCGCTAGTGCAATATATATTTTGATATCATTCCCTCGGGATACGCTGCTGATGTAGGCAGACGATCCCGTAGGGTCGTCGCTACAATATATGTATGACGATCGCCGGACATGAAACGCGGGTGCACGATGGACGTGATATATACGTTCTTTGGGGGGGGGGGGGGGAATCGATGGTAACAACATTGTAATCGCGTCCGTCATGTTATCATTCGATTGCCGTCCGCCCCAGGCCCAATTCTTGGCCGTCGTGTGCACGCGCGCAGCCAATTATTTGAGTGATGTTTGGCACTCGGCGGCGTCCAACCGCCGTTGCAGAGCTTCCCCGGCACTGCAGTTACTCGTCGATGGTTCGATTCACTACATAAACCATGTACGTCACGATATATACATACATGTATAAATAATATAGTCCTGTACGATATTAAGTAGGTATATATATATCCGTGTATGTTTATAGAACGGAAATAATATTATATCTCTCGAATCGCTTTATTGTGAGTACCGGACAGGTAACAGCTGGTTTTAATTGTACTGAATAATATATACGTATACCGTTTTAGCCATCACGACCCGGTTTAATAGAAGTCTGAAACGTGAAAAAGTCAAGTCCGCAGAGTATAGACTGGCTGCCGTAGGTTAGGTATAGGTACATGTGTCCTGACAATATTGTGCGCGCTGTCATGCCGTCATTTTTGAAAATTCGCGCAACACAATACGTAATTCTTGTTACAATTATTATTGTTATTAACAGTTTTTTTACCCTTTCCACTCGCTGCCGGGAAAAACGATTACCGTTCGTCCCACATTATAATAATGCGTAATACAGTGCACCAGTTCGGCGGATACAACCGACTCGATATTTCGCCCCATTTCATACCTGAGCGCGGCTCCAGTTTCACCGGAACGTGACTTTTTCTCCCCCGAGGTGCGTCTTCTACTAATAATTACAAGCGCGCGCAAAGTGTTCGCGTGGTTTTTTTTCTCGAGATATTATATCCACGATATCTTCCGAAATCTATTTAATTGCATCTGCAGCTCCTTTACGACTTTCGCCCGAGCGGCCCATACACGCTTCGGTGTACACGTCGTGTATTTGTCTAATTTAAAAAAAAAAATTGCGCACGCACTCCTATAAATATTTATAATAATATGCCGATAACGGTTTATAAAATTTCGAAAACGTTCATCTACATCGTCAACTGTCGGATCACTATTATTATTTATAATATTATACCTAATATATTTTAAAACGTATATATTATTACATTAAAACCAAAGACCGTTGTGTTTTTATTTACTATGTTTACGCGATGTCCGTTTTAGTTTGAGACGGCGAGGAGGACTTTCAAGAATAAGATGAATCAATGATTAGATTGTCTATCGAGGAATTTGCTTAGGTCTGAAGTGATTTCCGAATCTTTTGTGATAACATTATAATATTGTTATGCGATTATAAAGTCAAATCCTACAAAATCGTATGCATGCAACGTATTGAATACTGTTCTAAATAAAATAAATATTATTTTACAATATCATACTAAATATTGTTGTACATTACATCTGCTATTATTGCATAGGTATATATATGTATTATATTGAATATACTATTATAATTGATTGCGCGCCGTGCGCATTGCGATAAAACATTTTGAATGTGTTCTGTGCGAACGTATACATATACAGATACTAATTACTATTTTATTACGAAATTCGCGAGAATAGGGCGTATACCGCGATAATAAAATGCCCTATTGTATCCACGTGCGATTTATGGTCCATATACAGCCACGTCACAATATTCAAATATTATCTTTCCGCGCCGATGTTTATACACTTCTTGTAAACTATGCATGTGTCGATGTGCGCAGATATTATTTCAACGCGATCCAATATAATATTATAATGCGTATATTATGGCATCGATATAATATTAATGTATTTTATAGTGCAAATAATATTACAGTCGTTTGGCTGCAATGTATACGTATTTATAAATATATATATACACATAGATTCAGTCCATACGCTTTGTATGTACCTATATGTAGACAGTGTATTAGTGTTTGATATAATGCCTAAATGTATTTTGGTATAGTGGAAAATGTGAATATTTTCCCGTTTTTTTCGTTCTGTCACCAAAACCAACGAATTTACCATGAGTTTTTATTTACGATCACTATATAAAATGGCGTTTAGCAGAAAAACTCTTGTCACTAGATTCTGAGATCCAACTTAAAATAAGTTTTCGTACTATTTTTAACGAAAATCACACCGGATGGACCCCCTAAATAATAATATATTCTTGAGCTGAGATTAATTTCGTTAATTAATTAAATAAAAATATACACCCACTTTTTCTGGTGTTCTCCGAGTAATAATTATTGTATTCATTGACGTAGAGAAATTTTTTTTTTTTGTAATTAATTAACTACCTGTTTAAAAAATTAATTTTACCACAATATTTGTAGCAATAGGTACTCGACCGACATAAAACATAATGTACCGCAACATTCGCCATTTTGTTAAAAATAACAGGATATTAATATCTTAGGTTAGAATTTCACAACAAATTCATAATTTTTCGAGTCATATAACTCATAGATCAGCATAATAGTATAAGAGTAGAAAACCCAAATACTAAACTGCTAATAACAACAATACCTAAGTACAAAAGGGTATTCTACTTGCAGTCCATTCTATCGTTGTACACCTGACTTTACAGAGCAGCGTAACCCCGCATATTACATTCATATTGCAGTATTCGTGAACTTACAATAGTATTCACGCAGTAAATATAAAATATATTATTTCCTCGGAGGGATGCTACATTCGTACCCACTGTATATTATTATGATTATTACGCGTCATAAAACGATATTGTGAATACTCGCGGTGCATAATATTATGAATAATGAATGAACGTAGAGCGATGACTGGCGAAAGTGATTTGTTTTCTGCGATCGCGTTCGATTGTCGCGGATGAGAAAGACTTGAACAACGCGCCCGCAGGACACTGTGCGCAGGATTAACGGTTATGATTTTAAATTAACTGCGTGTTACCCTATGCGATGGAACCAGTTCGAGATTGTCTATAATATACAGAATGACTGCGACGATGACGACGAAGACTGATGTCGGGTCGTATCTGGGTCGGCAGGCGGAGAGTGGGATGAATGAAGTAGCAACAATGACCGACCGTATCTCACTGCAGAGGCCAAACTATATGGACCGACTATAGGTTTAACGGTGGAACTTGTGTTTAGAGATTATATTATGTACTCGTATTCTATGATAATGGTACATCGCCGTGGTGCTACGCCGTGTGTGGTGTGTAATAATCATTCGGGTCAGAAAATTCGATTAAAATTGAAGCTCAAGCGAGTTAAAAAAAAAAAAACCATTTCCGGTGATATCTTATCAGCATCCTATAACGCCCTCGTACCCGCCCTGCCAATGTAATACGTCATGCTAATCTTAATGGTTTATTTACAAAGTCGAAATGTGTCGTTTGATAATATATTATTATAAATTATGCCAGGACACAACCATAAGCATAAATAATTGACATGGCACATATTTTAATGCTGATGTCTTATACTGCAGGACTCTAATCAACTTAGTTTTTATTGGGAACAACCCGAAAACATAGGGTATAACTATAACATATTTTATAGCTGCGAATCGTCCGAAAACTCAAATTTTATTTCAAACACGACTATACTAGTATTGGTATTCAGTGATGTTATTACATGTTTAACATAATATTTACAGAAGCAATGGTGTTAATAGTAATACGCACTTAGATGTACCTGTGCACGATTTTTAAAATGCAGGTAAACTGATATTTTACATTAACGTTGGTATTATTATGAAGCACAGTTTAACGATGATTTGATTTTAATGAGCCGTTTAAATTTTAGTGCCCCAAAATATATAACCTCCGACTTAATGATGCGTTTAACGATGGTTTTAAGAACCTTATATAGTAGCTGTTACAGGCGACTGTCAAGCTATATCTATATAGGTAATAAACGTTTATTCCGTTTTTCAGAATATTATGGTTTAATAACATCTGACCCCGATTTTAAAAATATACACAATTTTCGGATGCATTATAAATGAAACCCATGACTATATGGATGTGATAAAAAGTTACTAACATTAAATTGCATTGTTGATGTACGGTTATCCGCGTAAGTTCCGTTAAAGCAGCCATTTTTGGTTCTCATTAATCGACATTTTACTATTTATTATTCTATTATTACAAATCGTACTCGCCTAAAACTATTCTGATAATAATATGAAATGTATATTTATTATTTGTGTTCACATGTTACATAGAATACAGTCTAATGTAATAATATCTATTGATTTATATTAAAAATGTACTTTATGATACATTTGTAGAGCCTTACAGTGATGTTATTGTGAGTATTTTATTCCGACCCTTAAAGTCTTTAATGTTTAAAATTACACACACTGGTCAAGGGCAGATAACGAAACCTCTAATAATAATGAATCATCGAATTCGTTAAAAACCCCAAAACGACACATAATATAGCACGCTATATTATAATGCATGAAATAGGTAGGTACCTCCTACCTAGTTAATATATTTTTTGCGTACCTGTGCAAAATACAGATCGATAATAAAATAAAAATGGAACGAAACACTGCAAAATGGCGTTCAAATAATTATGCGAATATACAATATTATAATATCATCACACATGCGAATCGGCATCATATAATATTATAATATTGCATTAATTATGCATTATTTACAGTTTTTTGAAACGCTCTGAATTTGAAATTGTATTTAATTTTTAATATCAATATATATGTATATATATATATATTACTAGAAATAAAGGATTCAACTTCTAGGTCATTAGCCTACATTTACAATAGAAATATCGTATTTTAGCTTAAAGATGTTGGGATTATTATTATTGTCATTATATTTACCTCGTATGGTGTTTGTTTTTGTTTCAACTTTTAACCCTTCTTTTTATTCTGATACTATTATATTATTTCAGTTATTTCTCTTTTCACTGGCGTATCAGCGGGTGTAGATATTTGTATACCACTCGTTTATTTTTGGCACGTTTCTGCTCGCTTGGACACACTGTCGAGTGCCTAGAGTCACAGTTTTACAACTTTTTTGTTGACTTGATTTATAAGTCGAAAGTAAATTGTGTCCCCGAATTAAAACCGCAACGCTCATATTCTTCTGTTTCTTCCATGGTTTAATATAAAAGGTCAATTTGGCCGCTGCAATTTTGGCACTCAGTTTTCCTGGACCACGGCGTGGTGGGAGGCGTTGTTATATATATAAAGTACAAGTTTAAAAAACGTATCTATGTGTGTGTAGAACTGTACACGATGGCGCGGAAACCCAAACCATCACTGTAGTTTAATACACGGAAGCTTAAAATGGGACACCGGAAGTCTTGGCGAGACAGCAAATCAAATCGCGGTCATATCGCATGGTTTGACGAATTTTTGGGGAAAATCCAAAGAACCGTCAGTTTTAGGACGCCATGACGTGGGTGGCTGAACGACGTCATTCAATCAAACGGTTTTTAATGCTATTTATTTCCTTCCCATCTGTGGGAGGACATCATGTGAGTTCCATTACTTACTAATTAGCTGTCCTGCTCTTTCCCCCATTAGATTAAATTTATAACGCATTTTTTCCTATTTCGGTCTCAACTTTTCTTATACAACTGCAGTGCTCTTTACTCCAAAAGTGTCGTCCGAGTAAAGACCGTCTTTTTTTTCGTTCTTCATATTGGTTTAGAAATTTAAAAAAGTATGAAATGTATATATTAACGTGTCTTCTTATGATGTCTGTCCTTTTATTTTAATATAGAATGGTTGAAGATGGTCTTAAATAAAACAAACAAAAATAAAATGTACCTATTAGTTACTTAATTTAGAACACAGCGTATGATTACGTATAATTTATGTAATAATAATAGTATGAGTAATAGGTACTAGTTAGTTAGTAGTTACCTATATCAATAATGCATACCTCCGACACGAAACAGACGACAGCGATAAATGCTTTAAAATTACCAGCTAATACATAGGTGATAATACATACGTAGCTATACTAAAATTAAGTAAAATAGACTGTACTGCAGTGCATACCTACTTATATTACTCTTATGATATTATATCAATGATTTTAACGAGGTATAGGAGCGTGTGAGCCGGTTGATCGGAGAATGGGATCGCGACAGTACATCATTTCGACAGCCGACGTTCCTTTCACGGGTTCTAAATTAAATTATATACCTACCTATTCAATTAATATAACGTAAAAACAAAATAAAAAAAAACCCAAAATACTTGCAGTGTATAGTAACCTCAACATAATATCATATCGGTGGTAAATTCAAATTACCATCGAAATGACTATAATATATTAATAATATATTATGTATTAGGGTACCTGCGCAGTATAAATTCGTTTGATATTTTAGTATCTATAGTACGCAAGCCTTATGTCGTGTCGTATTGGTTTGGTCGTATTGGTTTGGTCGTTTGCGAGAAAAAATCTGACACATAATCGCGTACCTACCGTTATACCGTTGATTCATTACAGGTACCCGATACTGGTTTTTACAGGTATGCGCCAAATACGGCTTATATATGCTGTATACTCATTATATAGTTAACTCTTTCAGCTTTGTTTACTTGTATAAATACATATATATATACTGTTATTGCCTTGTACGCGAATCCGGCGACCGCGAGACGTATTAATCTACGAGCAGTCGGTCATCAATTTCACCGTTCGCAAGTCGTTTTGAGATTACAAATAAATAATAACATAATACTGCGAGTGTCGTTTCAGCATATTCCTTGTAGTTGCGATGTACCTTGTACTACCTTACCGCCGCGACTTTAAGAGGACGTTCTACACCAGCATGTGTTGATTCCGTCTTACTTGCGTAAAACGTACATTTTGAATTCAGAATAATCCATTTTACTGTCTTTCTCAGTATTGTAATAGATCTATTGAAGTATTATGCAATCTACAAGTAAGAATATTGTCCAGAATCCAGCGTTGACATTTTTCAATATTTTAATTTAAATGGGCATTTTAAATTTCACAGCGAATGTCCAATGCTATATAAAATTCTCAACTTTTGCTGTAAAATAAAAATATAATAAACCTAACCTACTTAGTTTATATTGATTAAGTTCACACGGGATATCGTCGGAGTGTCGCACATGATGTGCCTCCACGTGAAACGGCCCTTCGAGTAACTCTAGGTAATATATTTTGAACCTTAAAAATTGTGTGGTAGATCAATTTACCCTATTAAATATAGCATAGTTAAATGTGTTAGGATTATTTTTAACATGCCAACTGTACCTTTATTGCACTTTGAAGTGTATTGTGATGATATCTCATCGGACGGAGACCGAATTTTAGAGTTGGCTTCGGAATGAAGTCCATCGTTCCGTGCGTGATAAGAACTAGAGGATATAAACAATTTCAAACAAATGTCGCTGGGGCTTGTTTAATTTCGTTACAATATTCCGATAAAACTAGTGTCGTTTTAAGCGCCGACCTTGCAACAACAGCCCACACGCCCACACACACACACGCGCACGAGAAAAAGTTCATTGTATGGTAATTTTTCGAACCTGTTTAAAGCGGGCACGCATAAATACAAGTTATGCAGTTTAGTGTAACATTATGTATTAAAATAAAATAATCCGCTGTCTGGAAGGGTGGCGGTGTTAGTGGTGCCAGACTTTACGAAAAACCCATAATTGATGGTATTCATATTTTATGAAATAAAATGTATTCACTCTATAATTGTTTGTGTTTTTGCCGATGAAAGAAAAACCAAACCTTCTGCAGTCGTTTTTCGATTTCACCGCCGCAGTAGCAACCGGCAAAGACCCCAAAAATATTATGCATTAATATTATATATTCCGAACCTCGCCCAACGAGATTACAATATTTTTCAATACAACTGTTGGTACTAAGGGATGAGAGCCCTGGACTTCCCACGTGAATAAGCTTCGAGGTCTTTAATTTTAACGGTGGCTTATGAAAATTATTTTTTTATTTTGTTTTATGCCAATTCGACAGCTATTATTTCACTGTACATACCTATTATAAACACAATTATTATATGAATGTATGAACGAAACCGCCATAGGCATCCAACTCCTGTAGAGACAGTCCGTCCATCGCCAATCTCAGGTACGCAATTGCTGCGACCTGCAGTGAGGTGTTGTTATATATTAAATTTGTATAATATTACAATATAATCATACATATAGGAATGTACTGTTGATATGTTGTGTGCAGTGTACTCCACGCGAAAACGATTATAATTAACAATATTATAAAACACTCTGCGACGGAAGGTATGACATGTAAACTATATAGTACAATAATATAATATACTGCATTAATATAGTGGCAGAGATCCTCTCCAAAATGACAAGTATTAGATTAAATCCCGCTTGCGTGTTTGTAAAGTCTCGGCAGCGCTCGTTGATTCATTATTATTATTATTATTATTTGGCATATTTTCTCCAATATCTACAAAATCGTTAATTACTGTGTGTATTAGTATGGAATACGGTGAATGCCTACTACTCTATAGCTGGTAAATACTTTCGCGTGATTTAGAAAGCGGTTATTGACGTACGACTTAAGAAAATTGAAACGTTTTTCAAAAAACCTCGGATAAATCGGACAAACGATTTTCCCCGGCGGAAAAATAACCGATGAAAATACGTAAGTATAGGATCAATAAATTGCGTTAAAAAATTGTTTAGGTATTACAATTCTATACGCTCATTGTAAAATATTGACATAAGTGCGCCACTGCACCAACGCCCAGTAGCGGTTCAAATACCTTTTACCACATTTCTTGTTGATGTTGTTGCGATGAAAACTATTAAAACTCCATTCGATTAAATGTGTCTCGGCGCCGTTGCGTGGGTGGGATATAACTAGTTTTAAATATGGTCCAAGGTTTTACTGTTCTGGTCAACGCGCTATATTATGATAATAATTACCTAATACTTCGAGTGTACTACCTATACTGGCTATACTGTATGTATGTTTTATATTTAGTTGTTGTTTAATATTATTAAATAATGTCATTCCGACGCGAGTGTTGCCAAAAAAGTGAATGATAATAATAATAATAATAATAATCATGTTATAATAAATATACGAGTAAGTAATCCTATACACACACACACACACACACACACACACACACACACACACATACACCGGTACTTTGTATACAAACCGAAAAGTGTAATAATTGTCTTGTCTTTACCGGCCCGAGGGTGAGTGCCGCGTGTATATGGTCATATTATACCTGTTGTACCGGACGTATTATAACATATTGTGATTAATATAATAATAATTTAATTGTGTGTATGTCTAATTAATATTGGTATTCTTCGGCATAACAATCTGGCGGATATCAAGCGAATCATTTCATTGTTCGGCGGTATTCGCTTGAATAATTTACTATCCGTCCAAGTCTTCAATAGAGTATGTAGGTAGGTATAATAAAATCAATCGTTCGTCTTCTCACTCGCGGGGTGTCCCCTATATATTATAATGTCCTATTTCGTTATTTCTTTTTCATAATGGTAAAAACGATAAAAATCTATCCGGCGGGTATTAATGTATTATAATGTGCCTATATCATCAGTCTTATAGAACGCGTTTTGGGACACGCATCACAGACAGTGGTCTCTCTCTTTCTCCTTTTCTTTAAATCAATTTGCTCGTCTACACAAGCCAATAAAAGCGTAACTGTTAATAGAGAGTTTATATCGATTGAGACAATTGATTTACGCCTGAATGAAAAAAAATTTTTTTTTATTATTATGGCTACATTTTACTAATTATTATTATCACCTATTATAATATATTGAGGTTGCTTTATACTTTAAATAAAAACTGATCATAATGTTAATATATTCGAGGTCTGTGTATTATTGATACTTAATTTATTATGTTATTAAACTTATTACATATTAAGTTTAGAAAATTCGTCGGTATTAAATTGAAAACATACCCACTAAAGTTTTAGAAGACAAAATAATATTATAATAAAACTAATATATTTAAAAAAAAATTAGGCAGACAGCAGACTTAATTAAAAAAATAAACAAAAATAAAAGCAGTGTTTTATTGATCGCGATATTTATATATCTGTGCGTCTGTGCTTGTGTACATTCCAGTAATATTTTTCCGTTCACGCTTTTACATAAACGTTCGGTAATTGCATCGAATGATTTTTTTTCTATACGGTGGTAAATAAAAAATAAAATATGCTAACGTCCTTACAATGGGTAAAAAGCAATAGCTGCTGATATTGACAAGAATATCTCAAGGCCGGACACTGCAGCCGTGAAGAGTAGACTTTATTCTCGGGGGAGCTCGCACCATTTTCTATATTATACGACTGTACGAGGAGGAGGGTTCGCTTGAGTTACGGTGCCGGCGATGCCAATAAAGGATTTTTTTTCTCTCCAGAAAACCTTAGAAAATGCGGAACACTTCGCATCCAGCGCCAATTATATTTCTCGAGACTAATAATCAGAGCGTTTATATAATGTATATGAAATATTTGAGTTTGATCAATAACTCGAGGAGAAAAAAACAACAATAGGTATAATAAATAATAATAATAATAATAATAAAAATATACCTGATACACAGATGATAAGTCACGTAGTGATTTTTTTGTTTCGGTTCCGTTCGCTTCGACTTGCACTTGTCGTCGAGCCATCGGAATCTAATGATTTCGTTTCTTATTCGAAAGCCGGTCCCAAATCTTGGTGATCATCGCAACGGAGCAGTAGTAGTCCGTGAAGTCCGTGAAGAACTCCAACATCTTGAGTCCCCAGAAATATGTTTTAACCATAAGTTGATTCCCAGTACCAACACCGGGTAGAAATAACATTATTATATCGAGTTTACGCCCTCGTAGATTTTACCGCTCTGTCGTCTCGGACCCTCAATATTGCGGTCTGTCAGTTTGGCTTTTTTAATAAATTGTATTAATTCCATCATTACAATTTACAATACACGGTTTATATATTTCATCGTTCATTCGGGTTCTTGTCCGATATCTGAAGAAATATGAGTAGGTTTTACGATAGACGTATACATATATAATAATATTATATATTATATGACATACCTACTACCTTTATGATTATGACTTTTAAAAAACCACCATTAACGGCGCACCATGTTATTGTAAAATATCATATCCCAGTTATGTGGGTATACAATAATATGATAGTAATAATCGTTAACTAATAACCATAAAATATTATATTATACTACCCATATACCTTGGCAGTTGGCCTATGCCGTATACTCTTGTGTAACAATATTATAAATTTTACCACTATTTATAGTAGTTATTGATTTTTAATATTAAGTTAAAATAATTAATCATATTATGGTGTGATCGACTCCTGTATTTTAATTGCAAAACCTTTGTAACCATCTTCGATAATATTCTACTATACTTACCAAGATTTGCAGATCGGTGTATAAATACAATTATTAGGCATCATTAAGATCAGTTTAAGATCATTAATTATGCGACTGTATACCAACAAAACTGATTAGTCTAAGCTATAAAGTTTTTATTTTTTATTTTTGTACGCACGCGCTTCTGTTGACATCGTATGACACACACACACACACGAAACTTATTTGGACGCTAGCGAGTTATATATAGGTACGTACTATAATTATTATTATGATACACATGACGGACGGCGACGACGACATAATAATATTTTCACGCTCGGCAGCGGAACTTCCAACTTTGTCACCGACTGAAACGTGAACCACAATATTACTATTATCGTACCTATTTACTATTAATACAATATTATAATGGTTATAATAACCTCTGCACTAACGCGAGCGTATAAACTCGCCAAGTCTTCGTACAAACTTTGCAGAGTAATAATGCGTGATATATACGGTAGTGAGTTTTAATATCCTCGAACGGCGTGTACGCATTTCTCGCCGGAAACGTTCTATTTATGCTAATCGAACGACGTGGAAAAAGAAAAGTTACGGTTTTTTTTTTTCGGTCGACTGCCGTGGCGGCGGCGGGCACTCGTTGTATATATTATATACATAGGAATTATAATAATATTATTATTTTATATTCGGCGACTCGACTATACCCGACCCGACCCGACCCGAACGAGACCGGCCTACATGGTACATTATACCATATTTTATACCTCATGTATATGATGCGCACCGAAGCCGACGGAGCGGTCATTATAATATCACAATATAATGTTCCGAATTAAGCCTGTTGATGCGTACGGGGTATAAAATATACAGATGGATTTAGGGATATAGGTATAATATGGTGTATACCGACCGTTTGCGAAGTTTCTAGCGTTTCTCAGTCTCGAAGGCGCGTGTATCACGAATTTTCGTGCCGAAAGAAGCGGAAAGCTATATCGTCGTCAGCTAGCCACGTAAATATATACCTTTTGACGTGCAGTCGATGTCGGGTATCAGCGGCGAGCGACACCACAGGTGCATAAATTATTATAACAGCTGCAGACGACGTCGTAATAATGTGATAATTAAATTCTTCGCGCACTTTCCTCTACGCCGGTGGAATGCACGGCGGTGTCCGGGCGCATTAAATAATTTTGGCCCGCGGGGTCGCGCGACCGCGACACGTAGAAAGCTGACCCTGGTCTAGAAGAAATCGAGATCAGTTGTTCACCGGACGGGCACGGCCAAGGCAAACTTTTTTCCCCTCCCTCCGCCCATATCTTTCCACTTGCTCTATGCGCATAATGCGATATTGAGTATAGTATATCTGAACGGGATTGCACCGAGCCGAGTTACGCACACGAAAGAAATTCACCATCATAAAATATGATTTAATAGTTAAGGGTTTAGTCCAACCTTATATTTACACATCGTGATATATGGGCATATATAGCCGGTACCAGATATCGCGTGTGTTGCGTTCGACGGAACGTACTCGTCAACCCCCCCCCCCCCCCCCGATATTATACGAAACATATAATTAATAATTTAAAATCACACGTTACGTACCTGTAACGCGTATACCTATACATTGTTGTCGTGTCATTGAATGTCGCGGCGCCTGCGAATCACACGCGTTTCGCTATGGTGTGACGTCGGGACAAGAGAACGACACGCGAGGAGAAGGAGCAGGAGGACACCGGGCGGTCGATTCGTCGCGCTGCCCCCGCCACCCCTCCCGCGCGCAGAGCGTTGCAGCGTATGAATAGAAAAAGACGCGACGAATGCGTTGAAAAACTCGACGACGACGACGACGGCGATAATTTAGTACCCAAACGTAATCGACCTCCAGCGGAACACCACCAGCCGGTGGTAATGAACCACACAACCGCTGACCAGTGCGTTATTACCGCATGGACCCTCTGTTCGGCGTATAAATAATAATAATATGACACACACACACACACACACACACACGGTCACGTGTACGTTTTACCTGTACACACGAGGTGTGTGGGTGTGTGGGTGTGTGGGGAGTGTGTGCGAAATCGGTTCACGTACTGTTATATACATCATGACGCGACGAGACGACACGTCGATGCAGTCACTCCGGCAAACCGCCGGCCGATTTTTTCGTCGACACACACGCATGACATAATGATAATATAACGACAATATTTTTCACATAACATTATTATACCTATCGTAGTATAATATTGTATACTTCGCTCGGACGTTGTGTGTGTGTGTGTGTGTGTGTGTGCATAATACCTATATAACATGTAATATCACCTATGCCTATATTACAATATGCGGTGGATAGTGTGTAATGGACGTCGCCATAAATAATAATGTGGTTTAGTTATATAGTAAATAATATTTGTTTGTTTGCGCGACAAAGAAGGAAAACACTGGGGGGCTATTAATTATTGTCAATTTGTTTACACCAATATCATACGGCGGAGCGCGCTTTTCGCAGAGGATTATCGTGATATGGAAGACTAGAAGAGCATTCGGTGACGTGTTCCAAGTGCAATAATAGTTATTGCCTTAACAGCGATATTACGACAATGAGTATAATAACCACGTACAATATAACACGACGTCTATGATATATTGTAACAGTGGGTCAACACGAAACTAGATCCAACGTATTCGACGGAGATTGAAGCGAGATAGTGGACCAAAAGTCCAAATTAATGTATATATAGGTACCCGCACATATTTCAAGTATTCCGCTTACACGCATACGTTTTCCAAACTTCCAAAGGTGTAATGCAATCCGTTAATTTTTTATCTATGTAAAACGTGTACAATATAATATTATTCTTTGATCATCTCCACGTGAGCCAATTGAGCTCGTATATCGTGTAATATATTTATAAATACGTCGATACAGAGGAATAGACTGTGAGAATGAGGAGGGGAAGTAAAAATAAAATATTTACTATGCGTAAACGTTATTTTTTCTGCCGGAAAAATCTATACTGACGTGTATCATACCATACATGTATTTATTATTTTTGGTTTTTACAACTTTATTGCTCGTTTCGCCGTTAAATAGGATTATGCGACGGCCGTTTTACGCGGAATTAACATAATATATTATATCGATTGGGCACCCACCCGCCCGTACGAGAACCGTTCGAGTGGAATGGTCTAGTTTGTTTTTTGGCGGACAGGTCACGCGTAGGATTTGCAACTATTTAGGACCGTAAACGACGAAGGAGGGGGAGGGCTTATAACAGCCAGTCATTGGAATGTGTGCTGATACAGCTGCACATTATTGACGAAGACACGGCGGCGTCAGAATGGCTTAGGATATTTAGAGTTTTTTTTTTTTATTAATTTGCTTTCGATTCGGAGCATCGAACCGGTCCACGTCCTAGAATAATGTCCGGACAGACGGTGGCGCCCGTGCGTCCTTGGCCGGCCTCTGTACCGGATGTGCGTGGAAGCTCCGCGGGAATATCCGCAAATGATAATTTACGATAATTATTACATTACGATATTGTAATATGTCATAAACATGTATATTTACTACGTTATAACGTTATTTTTTCGTTTCTACATAATCATCATACATCGTTTCTTCGATAAAACGGGATTTTTTTTAATGACATTTCGTTTAAAAAAACTTCATTGTGTAACATAGAAATCCGTTCAAAACCAAATATGTCTTAACTAGATTTTAGCATTTTATTATATTATTAAATATATCTCATTGATGGTTACGCAACTAGTTTTATTGTTAAAACAAAGGAGTGACATTTACATTTGTGTATACATAATAAAATTTTGTACTTAATTTTAGGCATAATATTTTATACAGTTGCACAACTGCACCAACTGGATAGTTTAGATGGATTCGTGATGAAAAACCCGATGGTTATAAGTGGGCACATTACATCCGACATCTATTCTAGTTCTATAAAACGATAGTTTTCGTTATTCATACCTAAAGAGTATAATATAACAATTTATGCGTCAAAACGGTCGTATCAAATATATTTTTATTCGTCTATGCTACAATAACAGCCGATAATAATTACTATTGCAGTAGGTATTGTGCAATGACCATCCAAGTGGTTATGTGAACGCTTTGAGAAAGGCAGTCGGTCGTGTGCAGGTTGTGGATGATTCGTGTCAACGTTTACCCACTGAGAAAATATTTAGCTTAATTAGAGAACGTCGTACCCGCATGTGTCTCTCGTTGGATTTTTATTACATTTTAACTTTTAAGTGGATTATGAGCTTTTTTTAATGCTCGTACTCAATAGTGATAACCCACATTGAAAATGCAAGTATTAAAGTCTCCAAGAGAGGACACGGATAATTTTCTTTAGTTGGATAATTGTCAACCACATAAAATTGAAACTCGAATTTTGATGTGTTGCGCTTAGAACGGAGACACAACAATAAGCAGGTACGACGTCTTCTCAAAACGTAATCATGTCTACCTTGTAACGCCTCCTATATAGAGTAGACCGGAATGACTTCTACAACTCGCATCGCTACGGTATTCTCATAGTTTGGCCTTTGTAATGGATCTGACTATCCGAGATAAATGAACCTTTTTATATAAATGTGACCGCATATCTGTATGGATATATGACAAGAGAGTATACGGTGTTGTCCTTGATCGACGTTACCCAATAGAGTCATATATACTCATGCAATCATACGTCAAACATCAAACAACAATGATAATATGATTGGTCATCTTTGTCATGATGGATAACAAGGTCTCGCCCATAATACGATATAGGTACCATATAGTTGGACAGGTACTTATAGTTATTTGTACACGTGCATAATACATAATATATTTAAGCAATCTACAACAAACACAAACAGTATATTATGTGTATAATACGTATGATTAGTGATTACTAATTACTATAACTATATGTAATACATAATTTATATTTTTTAAACACTTAATTTTGTTTACTTAGGTACCTACCTAAATGAAATTCCCAAATCAATAATGCACTTATAATGGTAGTAAATAGGCTTGAACGGTGCATATATTATACTGCAGTAACAATCTAAAACAACATTACCTAACGGCTAACTGTAATACCTAATTGCTTCATTTCAAAAGTCAATATCTGTTTATAGTATTTGAGGTTAATCACGGAGTTAAAAAGTTATTACAAAAAAAAGCAAAAACGTGATTTACACTTGTACTACATTTCGCAACTAGGACCTACTATTGTATACCTACTGTTTATTATGTGGGTACCTACCGCCTACATTTTGCTTTATCGGCACTGCAATGTCTACAACTTTTGTTGCGATTGTTATTACTTCAGAAGAATTATGTTTGTCGCATTAAAACCTTGTAACTGGCGTATTATGCGCGTGTTGTAATATCCACCGGCGGATACGAACGGAGACAAATTCGCTCAGACCTCTGGTGTATGCCAACCCGTCCTACCCATGTACAATATGTAACGATAATATTATTATGTAGTGAGAGAAATAATAATATATAACAGTACTTACCGTAGTGTACGATACTCACGAGATTCATTCACTGTATAATCCATACTACATCCAACTGTTCCAACTGCAACTACATAATAATATATTATTAAGTTGTAATGTAGTGTTAATGTTATTTTTGTTTTTTTCTAACGCATATTGGTATTGTTTTTGTTACAGCCGGTAGACGTCGAGGTCTCGAAGCTAATGATCAATGAAGTAAGTGCAAACGTGACGTGACGAAAACGCGTGCAATTATTATTTACATTAAGTACGAGTTCTATAATACCATATCAAAACTGGCTCGGAGAAAAATATAATAATAATAATAATATGTGGATTTCGTCCTGGGCTATTATGATACATATATATTCTAAAAATCCGAATTCATGGTTTTATAATTATAATTCATGTATACAGTATGTAAGTTCATACTATTTTAAACCTATATAATGCTATAATACGTATCTAGCACCGCCCATACGGCAGGAGTATATAATATATAAAGCGTGCACAGCAGGAGTTATGAAATCCGTATAATAGGTCACATTATAATGTACGACATAATATTATATTATACGGTGGCGTAGGTAAGATTTTACTTTTTTTTGGGTGAGGGTGGGTCATGTTATATATGTGAGGTTCGACTAGGATCCTTATACACATGCCGTGGGTATATAACATTTTAAACTTTTGCAGATATCTTCAAACTCATTACAATTTGCACGGTGGCTTACGTAATACGTTCACAGAATACCGAGAGCATTTTTAAATTTTCTTGAAATTTTGGGGAGAACTGTATTCCCCTAATAGTCCCCCTAGCTACGCCCCTTAAATAATACACTTGCGGAGTTTAATCGATATACCTCGGTGGCTTGGTCGTAAACAGGGAAACGAAAATAATAATACATTGCACTGCATAATATAAGCCGGTCGGTTATGGTGATAATATAACCGTCACTATACGGTGTACCTACCTATAAACATTAAACGCCTTCCCTCCCGACTCATCAATGTGTAGGCCATACAACAATTGTCTATTTGTCTTGTGCCGTATACACATAATAATAATGTAATATCAGTAGGCACACATAAAGAGCGACCGCCGACCTGTCGCCACTCGCCGGTATATTAAAATACTGTAATTTATAGTTTCGCAACGATTTCCGTGTTCAAGCGACAAATGCACTAGAGTTGTGTATGATACTATAACGTACACTGTGCGCACATTGCTTCGGAGTCCTTTGGCCCGGTGGCAATGGTCCTTGTAAGATTGCAGGCGGTGGTGGTCGTCGTCTGAGGCATCGATACGACGGCGATCATAAGCGATTTTTCGCGAAAATCAAAAAGAAAAATACTGTACGAAACTACGTCGCCAATACCCACGTCGTTGTACAGAGATAGAAGTGGTTAGCAGAATGGAGGTGGAGGGTAGGAGGTAGAGAAAACAAATAGTGTCTCCGATGATCACGACGGGTATAATATTACGGCGGAGCGAAAAAAAAGTGTCTCTGGTCTGTAATCCTGCAGTAAACAAATATAAGCATGCCAGTCATGTAAAATAGTAAAATGTATACATAGGTATACGGCGTATAATATACTGCACGGTTTGCGCACAAAATCGCTGTAACGACTGACCTTAAACAATTTAAACGCTCGCGCGTATTTCAGTGCTGCGGGTACGTTTTTTATTCTTTCTTCTGTTCCCAAGTCCACCGTCGTCATTTCAGTCTAATCCGAATTGTTTTTTTTTTTTTTTATCATTATTATTATTATTATTATTGTTGTTGCTCGTCGGAGCGAGGTGCTTGACCGAAAACGTATGCACACACACGCACACACACTGCAGGTATAATATTATAAACGACGACAACGAACGGTTCGTCCTCAATTATTATCTGCGTGTAAACGTCGATGACGACCATAATAATGTGTATATTATGCGCATATACGACCACGTCGGATGTCAATACAGCTCAGCGATATACGACTTTACGATGATAATAATTATTGCCCTATACTCGCACATGTATTGGTCGACAGTACGTAAAATAATAGTAATAATGTACCGTTTGATGAAAAATAATATATTCATCGCGTGATGCTGTAGTCATAATAATTTTATAATATTATGCCTCCGCCGAACGCGCGTTGGAGGCAAACGAAGATTCGACGTGTTTCTCTCCTACACAGATATCACTATTATACCAAGTTATACCTATATACATTTTAATACGCCGTGTGTTATGACGCGAGTATTGCTATCAACGCAATACTAATGCATTTTCTGGTAATAACCAAATAAAAGTTGTATAATATAGGTTTAATAGTAATTCTAACATACGAGTATTTTAAGAGAATCTAATAAATTATGTCTAGTATAAATAACAATTAATTAATAAAATATATATCATATAAATAAAAAATTGTCATATTCAAATATTCCGAGTAGGTAATTAATACATTATTTTATGAAGGCATTTTTGAATTTTTATTCTATTTTAGTGGATCTATTGATTGGGAATAACTAGTAAATACCCAGACCTAGTTTCGTCAGTAATAATTGTAATATGTTCCTATTTAATTCTTCATTGCCCTGTGAATAATATAGGCTGATACAGTGATACGTAGACGCAACGAGAGTATTTGATGTAACTTTTACAGTCACTATTAAAAGATTCTATTATTGTATCTATTTTGTTTCGATGTCGATCGTCGTTGTTTTCGCCGAAAAAAAAAACGTTCCATCGGTCAGTCGCATCACTATAATATAATAATAATACTTGTCGTCGGTACTGGCTCAATTTAAATGATAGCGCTCACCGCCATGGGCAGTAATATTATTATAAAATACAATACACCTAAATAATATACAATATATAATGCAACAGAGCGTGTACCTAGGGGTGGTAATTCAATCTGTCCGTTATCAGCGGCGATGTAATATGATACGTTCACAAAACCCTGAAAGCATTTTCGAATATCCTTGAAATTTCCAGAAAGCCCACTCAGCCCTCTTAGCAAGGCGCCTGCAAAAATATAAGCCAAGGGGGGAGGGGGGCAAAGGCAAAAGTCTCCGATAATACAGCTCATATTATTATTATTATTTTTTAATAGATAAAACAATTGGTATTAACTAGAACAGAGGTGGATAAAACTAAAATAGAGCACCGCGGGCACCCTTTTACAGTTTTACCATAGCCCCGTCAGCACCTCCTGGCTACGGCACCGATGTCACAATATATACGAGCTGACTATATTGTATAACGCGTTATGAAAATTGCGATTCGTACATAATATTATAACGTACACGGGTCGTTCCGAGAAGATACTAATTTTATTGTAGCTATCGTCCTCGCCACCGCTTTGATTCGAGACGGCGATCGCGAGTCCTGATGACCCGACGGAGTCCTTGCCGAGGAAACGTCGAGTCGTGATCTCCTGTCGCAGCGGTCGTCGCTTCTCTTGCACTCTTCTTCCGCGTCTGTATTATATTTATTTATCACACTCGGACGTTTACCGCACACTTTATACGTATTTTCTCCTAGACCCGGCGGCGACTCCCATGTGTACCAACACGCACCTCCCCCATAAACCTTCCGTCGTGCGTATGAGACACGCGGAGTTTGTTTCGTGCGCAAGAAAGAAAAATAATACCTACGTCGTCGTCGAATTTTTTTACGGGAATATCTGCAATAATATATGTGTCTATTGTGAGTTCCGACCATCCGTGCTGTCGATTATGATTATTTAGGTGTAAAGCTATAATTTGATAGTACGACTCGGTAAAACGAGGGCCGATGTCCCAATATCGTGTATAATTCAGATTATTCTTTGCGAACGTAATTTATCATGGTTGAAAACAATTATGTGTACAAAAAAATTTATGAAATACTAACATACTACGAACAACTTAAGATACATACTATGATTGGCCATTTTGATTTTAACAAATAGTAAATTATGTTATTTAAAACAATGAATTATAAATGATATACGTCCTTTTTTTACCAAGCCACTGCAGGCATATACAGGCGTGTGTTGTTGTTGTGATCATCTTGGCCCTTGGGGCAATCGAGTGGAAACGCTAAATAGCGTAATATTATAAAATAGTCTCCAGTCGTTTGTTATCTGTTTATCATAACAGATAACGAATACACATTATTATTTCTTTATTTTATATTAACGTCCGTGAAGTGATGACAATTACCTCTTAAGGATCGAGTCTTACCGAACGCTGGTAAAATTATTGTTTTATTAACGTGTTTTTTTCCTATACATTTAACTCGAATTTTTTAAACATTATTTTTACGTACAATAATTCTGGCGTTGTGCGTATCAAGATGCAATTATAATAAATCACCGCTTTAAAAATAGTGTACCAGCTGCAGTATCCACGGTGCATGGCAGTATTCTGGGCTCCCGAGTTGATAATACACACGTGCAAAATATATTTGGAGCAGAGAAACATAAACCGGCGAAACGTCAATATAATATAATTTTGATAGAATATCGTTCCTATGTATATATATATATATATGTATTATATCGTCATTATACTACTTAGATGTAATTGATGACTATATAAATTATAAGAAATTATCACACAATTTGGCATCTGATTCGAAATGATTTAAAATTAGTTCAAGTTACCCCAGTTAAATCTTCAATTAAAAACGAACGGGAATTAACATATCCTAGATGTCTCAAAGTAGGATCCATTAATGAACTTTGTGTGCAGGCTTACAATACATAATAAATTACAGCTGAACATCATACACTGATCGTCTGCTCGTGTCGTTACTGATTTAAATGTATTAATTAATTATTGAAAAAAATATAGAAGTAGGTAGGTATAATGTATGAAATTAATGACGTTGTTTTATACGCTATAAATAACCAACGGTGTAGCATTACTCCTTAAGAAAAAACCAATTAAATATCTGAAATTCATAAGCACCGTTCTATTTAATACTTATTAATAATTAATATTATGCTTTTTCTTAATAAAATTGCTCGTTCATTATAATAATATTACATACTTATATTATACACATTACACAGGTACTATGTGTATAGAAAGTTTGTAAACGTTCTGCGCATACTGACGAGCATACAGAAAATGAACCTATATTTCAACTTTCTAGACACACTATACAATATAATGTATATATTATGCAGTTTACACTCTACACATACAGGACATTCCTATAGAATTAAAATCCATTCGTTTAGAATAATTTATTATGAGAACATAAAAATTTAACAGTTTAACAGTGTATACATATATATAGTTTATAACTTTGTAAACCGATAGTCAATAATAATCATGCATAACACGTTTTAAAACAAAATCTATTTGAAATAGTTATATTATGTTTGAATTGCCATATTGGTTGATAAATAGACGATCAATTTTAAACAATAGTATTACAAATCATAATGCAAAACAAAATATTGTTTTGAAACGGTTTCAATGCCAATCAAACAGATCGAAGCGTATTGTTCTAGCCGTACTTAATAACGTTTATAATGAATTGTTTATTGCATTCTTTTACGCCAATATTGTTGGTTTGAAAACAAATATCGGGAAAAGCTATACATTTCCAACGGAGAAACGATAAACCGACGCCAAAAACCATTTAATTCAGATTTTAGCGTAGAGAACAATATTGTCTCGGACTTCTATACGAATGTGTATATTGCTGAGGTGTCTGCATTGCAGTGTGGCCCTTGGCATACGATCGAACAACATTTATAGAAAATTACATTTGCACCGGATGGACGGCACAATAAATAATGTACAACATTGTTTAGGCGAAAAGTGCGCTGCAGCGGTGAATCGTGTGGTTTTCTCACGGGCAGTCCGTGTCGTATACGTTTTTAACGCGGAATTTTTTTTTTTCGCCATTCATCGCGGACAAAAAGCTCCAACAGACCGACACGATCTGAGACGCTATCGTCGAAACATTTCTCAAAACATAAAATCTTGGCGGATATAACATATATGCGGCTTTTTAAGACGGCAAAAAATCTAACGCACATATGACGAGTATATGACGACATAGTCGTATTCGGGACATGTTATACCTAGTGACGGAGGGTTAATATATTTTTCTGCCTCTCGTACGCGCGAGTCGACCGTCACGTTTTCCCCGCAACGTTTGGACGCTGAAAATGGGGTTAAATTGCTCTTTCGAGAAAGGAAAAAAGGAAATATACATAATATAATATTATAATCTATTTCAAACGTCACATCAGCTCCGTCTCGGCAGATCTTTAACGCACGCGGTCCGCAGCTGATCACGTCGACGTCACAGTATATATACATATATACACACACAATGTATATAATAATATTCACCGGCCGCGTTTCTCCGGCATTCTGCCACGGGTGAAGAATAAAAACTTGAAATCGCCGCTTTACCGTCTACACTCTTCGCCGGGGGGGTCAGCAACCTTTTTACTTCCAAAGGCCATATTTCTTATCTCTTTTTTATTGAGGGCCTAAATTAAAATAAACGTTACAAAGTACAATTTTAGCGTCATATATAATACTAATATATTTATGGATTATAGCAACAATCATAATATTATGAGTTTCATTGCTTGGTTGTCCTTATTGACTAATTTGAGATGCTCTACACGACCGAAAAACGGTCTAAAATAACATCGAGTTGTTCGGACATCCTGGGGGGGTGGCGGGAGGAGAGTTACGCTCGTTTGGTCACCATCATGGTCAACCATATGAGTATACCTACTTAGTGCCTGCTATGTATTATAGTTTTGTGATATACGTTGTTGTCGTTTTTAGGGTTTTGGGATAACCTTGTTCAACCCACCCACACTAAAAAAAAAAAAAACCTAATCAACGATCGCAAAACCACGTCTCCGCCGATACTTTCGTGCCTATATTATATACCTGCAGTACGAGCGGTACGACTAAATAATATACGTAGTTATAATATTATATTGACGTATCGCACTCCATCGTGGGACGTCCGTCGGACCCGAATATTATTATATTACTTGTATTATTATTATTCTACCGGGAAACGGTTTTAGTTTCGTGTGCGTGTTGAGTAACGACACGGCGATTACACGTATTATTTATTAATCATTATTATTACTATTAACGCTATTATAGCACGGCGAAGACGCGTTCGATTTTGCGTTATACGCGTCCCGTTGCTTTTCGCCGATGACTGCTATATAATAATAATATGCAGTAATAATAATAAGCGTCTCTTGAGTATAATGTACATTACACAGGTATATTAGGTACGAGTTTTCTCTCCGGCGCGGCGCCCGCCGAGTTTTGCATAACGTCGTTGTATTACGCCAAGTCTTTATGAAATAATACGCATTTATTTTGTATAAATATTTCTGTGATATTATATATTTTCGTTTTACGCCAAACGGGTCGGACGAGTGACGAAAAATAAAAATAACTAAACGTAATACATGATGCGACTAATACAGTTAGGTTTTTTTAGCGGAAAAGAATAATCCGGTCCGTGACATTAAGCGCGCGTAGGTGCCTATATAACCGCAGTAGGTATTATTATTATATTATAACCGCCGCGTTTAAAGGTTGTCGGATGAAAGTGATGTTCCTCTCGCGGATTCATAACAAAATATAACAATGACCAACTGAAAGACCATCTGACCTAATTGCAGTGTATGACTCGTACGCGTGTAAGATATAATAAATTATATATAGGTAGTATGGGTGTGTGACGTGTGTGTGTGTGATGTGTTTACTCTGTCATGTGGATATTACGCGTATGCCTACCCTTTTTTGATATTTGTGAATCATACCGATAAACATCGAAATCGTTTTTCCAAGTGGCAACAGTGTATATATGTATATGGTGTCGAATGTGTCATTAACACGCATGTCAAATGTTTTCCAGAAATAATAAAAGAAAAACCGCCTTTCTAGTTCAAGGTAATCGTTGAACCGAGTGACTGCATTTATGTATTATGAGTGTTGTGGCTTTAAATATTAAAATATGATATGTATGTATATATAAAAGGGAAAAAACGTGAGCGTATCAAATTGAAAAAATGATTGTTTAAAAAAAATATGTTTTCGTTTTGTGTGTAAAATGTAAATAAAACATCATTATTAATTGGAACGTATGACCGTTTCATTATGTTTAAACGATGTATAATACTTTTTTTTTTAATGAAAGCAGTTACATACCATTATAACTCTTAATAAAAGTCACGAAATATCAATAATTTATGAATATAAACTTATAATTTGTATAAGAACCGAATCGATAAGTTACTATAATATGATATCTTGTCCCAATAAACATGACTACATATATATATATATATATTACCTATATAATGATAATAATATCTCTTATGTTTAATTTTCAATCGAATATGCTGTGATTCACAATACGGTCAAAAATGAACAGATGCATTTGAGTTGGGTCAAGTCGACTCTTTGATTTATTTTTAACCACATATATGTTTAAAAATGTTTTTTTGCCAATAATAAAATTATTACAATTTTAACAAAAATGTGATATAATACAATACGAACTAAAAAAATATTGAAATGTTAAAAATCAAATAGTAAAAATAGTAAAGACATATTATATAATATAAAATACTATTTAAAATAAATTACTTTTGTTTTGGTAAAAATGCATAAGACATAAATTTTACAACATCGAATCCACTAACTGTTTCTGCAATTTTTCAGTCCTTTTATATCATTTATAAATTTCCTTTAGCAAAATACAGTTTTTTTCCATGTCCTTTACTACAATATACCAAATAATTGACAATATTCAACTATTGCACTATGGGTTAGGTGGTTCTTTAAATGTGGTTATTAATGACTAGTGAAATCATTTTACCCAAACAATATTGTTTAATTTAGTGAATTACAAAAGAATTCTGAACACGGACCTCACGGTTACATGGATTACGGTGACAGAGTAATAGTACCTTAAGAGTTTTAAATGTTAACCACTTACCAGTAACCACTGGTTGATTGCTGAATGATGATTACCAGCTATGTTAAAATATGTATTTGAGAATCGTCAATTGCATTGATCCGTGAAAACATTGGTTAAAATACGTAGGTATAATTATTCGTTCCAGTTGGAATATGTTGACGTATTGTTTAGATCGATTAATTTATTCGGACTGCAGTTTTTTTTTCCGATAGGTAATGGGTTTTTGTAGAATTCTGTTTATATTAGTCATCGAATTACCTTCGAAATATTTGTGATGCTGGGGTGACTAATTTGAATATACGGAGTACAATTTATTCTTAAGCGAATATCATTAACCACGGTTTTTTTATTCTCGTAGTTGTATCCTACACGTATACGGTACGTTAAACCTTATGATATTGGGCATCCGAAATAAACACTACCTTTATAACTTGGTTGTTTCTATCTACAAATTATCCATCATTTACATAGTATTCTCTATGATAAAATATCAAAACTTTGAAATGACCTCAAGATATAATACTTTAACGCGTCTAAAATAAATTGAAAATGATGGTATATAAAAAGTAATTAAAATTGGATGGGAAAAAAATATGTAACACGACCTAAATGTGTATTTATACTTAATTAATCTATCTTATTTATTTTGATTGTTGAGAAATTAAATCATAAAAAAAAACAAAAAAAACTATGTAGGTATATTATATTCTTTTAATTTTGTAACTTATACATTTCGATATTATTATTTAGATTTATCGAAATATTAATACCATTAATTTTGAATGACTCATCCTAGATTTGTTTTTAAATGATTTTAAATCAAATAAACATGAGTAAAATGAGCTGTATTAGGCGTATAATAGCACCTCAAAACGTTCTGGAACTGTTTTATAAGAAAAATCATTTTTATACAAAGGAGTAAAGGACATTCAAATCGACTAACATTTCTAAGATTTACCATACACAACTAAATTTTTTATTGGTACTTCATTATAATAATATGAATAGGTACCTACTTTTTTATAGTTACATATTATATAGGTACTTGCGGTATAGGAATATCATACAAATGAACTGTTTTAATTTTATTTTCTTCAATAGAATAATAGCTGATCAACAAAGTAAAATTCTGGGAGGGGGAGAAAGTCGTGACTACCCAAGTGGAGTCTAGCGTATGGCGTATGGCGTATTGCAATTATTTGGCACTGTGATCGTGCGCAATGCATTTTTCACCATTCCAACTTAACGGTACACTTGTGAAAAAAAATTAGATGGATAACCTCTGTAGACTGAGGTGAACAGAAAACAATTCTCGTAAAAGTAGATAGGTACTGTATGTTCCGGGTACGAATTTCTAAATAAATTGTAATTATTTTACTAACTTTCAGCAGAGCTTAGACACCCTGTTGGCTGACATTCATAAAACGAATGTAACGATATTTCGTTAGAATTTGATTGAAAACAAAATTTACTCTCGCCGTTACATGGTTATTATACGCCATGATAATACTAGATTCAACGTATACCTACCCATTATTACTAAAACGTAGTTTTGCAGGATGTTTTATTTTTACATTCATATCAACAAATAATAAGCGGTACAAATGAACAATATTATTCAATTAATTCAATATTGAAACAAGAATTTCGATTTGGTATTGTAAACACGGTTAATTGTACTCATGAATGGACAATCCACGCCAAATAAAAAGTTAAGATATTTATAGAATTTGTATTAAAAATTGAGCAAATATATTATGTTATTTGAATACAACCTGGCGCTCGAGACATTTTAGTTTTATAAACTGGTCATTTGATAAATTTGAGGCCCCCATCCCTGGTACAGTATATACCTCGCGGGGGCTGATTTGAACAAACAAGAAGCACAAGTTGATGAGCAGGTCGTGAAGTTAATGAGGTCTGAAAGGCAAATTTTCAAATATTTTTTTGTGTGTATAAGGACTTATAATTATAATAATACATATTATATTATCTTGCGTAAGAGACCGGACACGCGATTCCTGGCTCAAACTCTTCACCCTTGTAACCCCTGTCCCCTATATGTGTAGCGTGTCAGCCAATGGTGTGAAAAAAAACTAAAACCGTTAAGAGAAATCTCCTCAATAAAGCGGCGGCGCCGTCTAAATGGATAGACAACCAAACTCGGACGAGATCGGAATATAATTCAATGCAAATGACATGGCACAGAGGCGGACAATCGAAATAAATGTAAACCGGCCTCGTCGTGTAATGTACGCATGTGCTATTTAACAGAATCGATATTATATTGTTATTTCGATCGGGATTTATACAGGTCGCATTCGATCTACACACACGGCACATGACATTATTATTATATACCGCGCATAATATAATAATATATTATTATTATGATGTGTATCACTTTTGGGCAAAATATTCGGTACGTGGGCTTAATATGATATCGTTGTACGCTATATAACGATCGGTATAATTCAATCGTTAAATATGTATCGACTACGACAAACCTGCAACATTCTAATCTCTAGGTCAACCGTAAAATAAAATAATAATTGTAATAATAGTAATAAAAAAACACTTTGTGCACGAAAACATCGAATTTGCCCATACAATGACAACCTATTCGTTAAGTATACTCACGCGATGTATAATATCATACCCAACCATATTGTCATAGGACTCGAATACTATATGTGTACTACTCGATAAAAAATGGAGATGTACATTTTTTAATAGTACTATATATCTTCCTGGACATTCCCATTGATTGTAATTTGAAAACATGGTACCACCCCACATGACAACGCATTCGGTGCAGTTTGGCGTAACGCATATTATAGCGAGAGCGAAACGCGTAAATCGAGCCAGTCGACACGACGGTCATCGAAAGTCAAACGACGCCCACAAAGTGTCGGATCGGTGTACGAACGGTGTACGGTAACTGCAACCGATGGTCATATACCTAGGTATACATTATATTATATTATATTAAGACACCAAACCAGCTCCTTAGTTAGAACCTGGGACGTGATTCGTGATAATATATATATGTTATATCGTCGTCGGACGTGGACGTTCCGGAAACGATTGTTATTACCATCGGATTTTGGTGTCACGCGCGCGATTCGGAGATTCGCTTTCCCCTCCCTCGCAGGAAAATAATAAAACACTATACACGTCGTCCGTAATTTGGTATTTATGTAAATTTCTTGTGTTTCAGGTTCGGTAATGGTGTACAAGACGTCGTGGCTAGCGAGCAGTTTGGATTATGCTGACAAGACGCAACTGGCTACTACGACTGAGTGTCGTTTTGAATGTAGCCGTATTGTTCTATTTCGGGTCCTACTTGACCATCGGGTAAGTGAAACTATGACGACGACGACGACGATGACGAAGATTCCCTCCGTTGTCGTCCTACGTCGGGTGTACCTACTGCTGATTCTATTATTGGATTCGTGGATTCATTATTATAACTCGTTAGTCGTCGAGTGTATTATAATTATTATTATATTATACTCTTCGACTAACACGTTTATCGTATTACGCAACAACCGTTTGGTAATGTTTCGAAACGGTTTCGTTCTTGTAGAAATGGAAACTCAGAAATCGTGGAGGAGGTGCAGATGTCCGGAAGGAACTTGGCCTCCATCGCCGAAGCCTCTCAAAACGGGGAAAAAGAAACGGCGGCGTATTACTACCAGAGCGCGTCCGGCGGATCGGCCAACTATCCTGAGCTAGCGCTCTTGGCCAGCATACAGCCGATCGCTGGTCAACCTCAGCAACAACAACAGGGTTCATCCGTCCAAACACCGGTCCAAGGTATGCCCAGGAAAAAAAGTACAATACGTAATAAAAGTTCTCCATACGAAATGAACCAAAGCGACGTATACATAATACATAATTTCTATATTAAACTTGTATTTGCTCGCGAGAGCAACTGAATAATAATACCTTATCCGGTTTCGAGTGTGCCCGTCGTCTTGAATCACTTTTAATATCCACTTCAGTCGCGTCTACTTGCAGAGTGCCAGCGAGTGTATTTTATACAGCACGGTTGATATTATTATATTATATTATATATATAGACACTATCAAACCTTCCCCGCTCACTGCGTCCACTTGTCACCCCTCCGCAACCCTCCCACAACACAAAAAAACAAACTAGCGAACACACGCCAAATACGCGAATAACCTCCCACCCGACCCGACGTCGTCGCGGGTTTCCTGTAGACAGCAACATCATATAATGCAGCACTGTATATATAGGTGCTGCCCACGAAGATAGGCGTTTATATTATTTTACACAATATTATTATTATTATAACATGTATAACCCCGACCACTCCACTTACCTGCAGGTAGGTGCTCTAAAGATGTCGACGTATCATTTAGATTTTTTTTTTCAACACGCAACTTTAACGAACGCGATAAATTCACGGTAGACGATACTACGCGATTCTGGGTGGCAGAGACTGCGTTATAACCAAAGTGTCAGAGTATGGGCCGTTTTCCTTAACAATATATAACGTGTGCGATAAATAATTCTCGATACACTTATAATGCGGCTGCAGCACACCCACAATAATACTCGTATTTTATATAGGTACTCCAATCCTCTTAAATATTACATTCGCCTCGGAATTTCATTATAAATTAGTAGATGTATAGAAGACGGCACAAAAAACTAAGCTGAAACCAAAAAAAACCATATATTACCCGGCATGTAGGCATGCCCATATATATATATATATGTTACCGTATACTCGTATGTCGTTCTTCATAAACGTGCCATATACTTTATTCTTTGCCTTTATCATCATATTATACGATCATATTATTGGATAGAATAATATTTAGTCGCTATTGACCCTTCGAACACGCACAAGCTGACACCCAGATACAGGTGAGGGATGTTGTGGGTAAACATTTTTTACTTAATAATATATTGATCATGTGATTTATGAATTCATGTGTGCTCTGTAGTTGCCGTCCCACACACACACACACACATACACATGTATTTCATCGACATATGAATATATGAGTTTGAGTTTTAAAATTGTCATCATATATACCTACCCATAATAATATCAAACAAATATATAATACTCCCCGCAATATCGTTTACATCATATTATTACTATACAAACAAGATTATAAAACAAGATTTTTCGCGTTTTCGGTGTGCCATTAAACCCTCCGGAGACATGGACGCAGGTGTTTTGCGAAAAAAAAATGTTATTTTATGTTCATGTGGACCGGACGCGCGGGGGGGGGGTTAAAAGCAGTGCCTGATGTGCCCAAACAATGGCAAAAAAGCGACGGACGGCCATCGTGTTATATGCGTTGTCGTAATATACGCGAAATGCGAGGGGAAAATATCTGAAACGACGGACGGTGTTTGTTTTATAATTATTGCGTTTATTGTCGAATTACCTCGTGCTAATAAAACTCGATTGCTGGCCAGAAGTCGGCCTTCGGGGAAAAAAAAAACACGTTACGTCGTTACGGCCATATAGCTGCTTGTTATTGATAGGATGGCGAGCACTCGTTTCTCATTGCGCACTGTATACAGACGCGTTCACCCGCCAAGGCGACAGCTGGGGATAAGATATTTTGTTTTTAAAAGATTGATGTGCAAAGCCGAATAATTTGATTCGATGAATAGGAAGCGTAATTTTTTGCAAGGTCTCGAAAATGGATGACATCACTTATGCGAGAAAACCGAAACGACGGTATGCATTGCAATATATAAAGGTACCAATAAGTCAATGAATAATACCACATATTGGTATAATGGTATACGGTGATGGACAACTTCGATAAGTAGATAACTATTAACCATACGACGGTAACGTAATACGACAATTTAGATCATAATTCCGATTGATTATTAAAATGATATATTATGGTTAGAATACACTCACATATAGTTCATCCAGATTATATTTTATAATAACATAAATCTCTGATTTTTTTTTCATCGAGAAACTGTTATCATTTACGACATTGCAATATCATTATATCAACTGGTGAAATTATTCAGTTGTACCATATAAAATCTATATACACATATAACCTCCGGTGTTTGATAAAATTGGGTTTCACTAAAATGAGTTTATTATTAATTTTAAAAAAAAACCTTAAATAAATAAACCTTAGTTAAAAAACCCAAAATCGTTATAATTGTATTGATGAAACATTAAATATGTACCATAAATGTTGAATAATAATAAACCTAACCTACCCATTTAATTACCATGGCATGCCCTCATGATTCAGCTACAATAACTACCGATTTCTAAAGAGAAAATAACATATTATTATGCGTGCAGTTTATTCGACACTAAAAAATATCAGTTTATAGGTAATGTCATATTTATTTCGAGCTTTCGGTGTTTAACTTTCAAGTTGGATAAGGTATAAATATAGCTTAACTGCAAAAGGAAAAAAAAACAATTGGGTAAACTTCTCAAGGATTTCGTACAAGTGGCCAAATAATTTCCGAGAGAAGTAGGTATGCTTGCATCACCGCCGTCCGTCCCAGTAAGCTCTCGACATTCTAAAACACTTTACATTAAAAATGAGTAAAAAATAAATACATCCGTAGATTATCTACATCATACAGATAATCTAATTCAGAAAATAAGCCATTGATTTAGTTTTTACAGAACACATTTTGTTCGTGATGCAGTTTGCACAATATACAATATTATTAACGCGGTAAATAGTGAATACACTGGTGGAGCATTGTAACACTAATACACATATCATAAACATGAGAATATTATAAATAAAAAACATGTTTACAAAATCATAACTAGTTTAAACAAATTAAAATTGAACTTCAAGGCAATCCACAATCACTATACAGGTCTTTACTAAACGGACGAGACGAGGCGATCAAAAGATATACATTTTATATGCATTTACTCTCGGCCGTTGCTATTTTTACCGTATTTTAGCTAATTGAAAATCGAAAAAAAAAAAAACTGCATCTTCGAAAAGAAATTACTTTTTTTTTGTACTGTGGATCAGTTATCTCCGATAATGTAAATTGGATTCCATTGCACAGCAGTCTATCATTATTTCTTAAATTGAACGGCGGCGTAGTATAGTTTTAGGTTGTATTTATGCATATTACATTATAGTGTTATTACTGTGTTAGGTGCGTCTTGTGCTCCTCGATGTGGCCATAGTGTATATTTAGCATAAAAATATGCGCAGCAGATTCTAACGGTGCAGTTCACCTGATTAAACCGACTGCGGTACTTATCGAACACGAAAATCACAAATTTTCGTTGTCTCGTACCTATAGTGTGGGGCCAAACCAAAAACTAGTCTCTCTGAAATGCTGCAGCGATGTAACCGAAGAAAAAAAAAATGTACATCGTTCATTGCTCAACATAAACGCGCTGTATGTATATTTATTATTTAATCGCTCTGGCTGCCACGCCGCAGGTATATATACGCCACAGTTTTAGCGACATAAAACTATATCCGTATTACGCATATTTTACATATTTATATAATATATATATATATAGGTATATAATGCATACATAGCTAGGAGGTACGAGTTATGTGTTTACGTTTAATCAAAGTAAAACCATTATCGTCATTGTATTGTGTTTCCCTCGTGGGCCCGGGCCGCAGGGTTAAATATTTCCCCCTCGAATTGAAAAAAAAAAAATCATAGTTTTGTCTACGTAGCATTGTAGAAAGGGGAAGGGGTTTCGTGCCGTTTTGACTGACTGTTCAAAGCGCCCATATTGTGACCCTGATAATATATTATACTACTATTTTGTACTACAGGTATATATATAAGCACATCGTACAACATAATTTTCCCTCCGCGTGCGCGGACGACGTTCGTGCGGTGCTAAGTAATCGAGATGATCGTTCAAAGGTGCAGTAGTACCTGAACAAAACAAAAAAATTCGACTGAATGCGACTTGTCACGCGGCAGTCGTCGTCAAGGGCGATTTTCCCCACCCTTGCCGCAACTCACAAAACACATAACAAAAATATGATGTTTCGTCGTTATCTCGTCCGTGTAATCGTCGAAATCCTACGTTTGCTATCATTGTGTTATGTATAGGCAGTGTTTAATTACGTATAATACATGTGCAATGCATACGACGTAATTATTTTTAGCTATGAAAATTCGTGTCGTTATTATATTATATTTATATTATGATATTATAATTCTATATGATTATCTTTGGTCACATGCGTGATGGCGTATTTCGAGGAGCTATTACATATTATTGTATTATTATTACGTCGCTTCATAATCACACGCGGTCGTTCGACTGTAGACTTGAAAAACAAATCAAAACATTTAATTGCAGCATGCAGTCCGTCCATCACCCCTCCCCTTCCTAACAACCCGCTCCCGTCTTGTGGTTTTCGCGTTTACGGGACAAATTTACGACAATTTTCACACATTCGGACGACCGATTACACTACAACAATGGTACGTTTTATCATTACAATATACGTAGACACTTGCCACAACGATAAAATCGCACAATATGCAATATAACGAGTGCATAATTAAAACGAAAACCGTGCGCGAAGGAATTCAATTGTGACGCGTGCCCTGATTTACCGATTTCGCTCGCTTCGAAAAACCGCACAACCTTCTGCCGCGCGCATTACCCCGATGATTATTATTCATTATAGGCGCTATACACCATGTACTTACTATATAGCTGTTACTGCTTTTATTACACATTACGACCTTGTGAAAAATGTTTTGATATTTACATTTGATCGCAAGCCGGATCGTCGACTTGTCGATGCCAGCGACATCCGCTGTCTCTGTAGCGTGGTTGAGTGGTGGAGGGGGATAAAGGATGTTTTTTTAACTTTATCGTAATTATGTTTTTGGGCTGTAAACATATTGTTTTGTTTCCGGCCGATGTTTTGAAAGGGTTTCGTTGTCATTGCATCGAGTAACGTGCTACATTGGTTTTTTAGCATTTTATTTTCGTGTGTGACGACAGCTCCTGGAGAGCTTCTTTCCCTTAGTTTTATGATATCTTAAAGGTTCCTGGCTATTCGGGTATTTCGGCTTTCCGAGATTTTAACTCGTCGAGCCTCTGCCACGGCCATCGAGATTTTTCTTATTGTTTCGTAAACGCGTTTATAGGCAAGTGGTTGTTGAAACGATTTTCGGAGATAATAATTTAGACCACTCATTCGCCGAGAGTGTGCGTCCAATTGATATCAGCTCATTAGTAATTCACCTAAATAATACCAAAAACATAATAATTTACAGACCCCTCTGTGATCCAGATATATCAAAGTATATTTCAGTTAGTTTTATAAAATTAGTTTTTATAAGCCATACTCATATCGATAAAAGAATTAACTGTAGTGACTCAGAAAATCCTATCTTTTCTTACAGAAACACAAATATACAAAAACAAAAATTGATTTAATAATTGCAAGAATATTAATAATAACTGATTAATAACATTATTATTATAGTACTACCCCGATGGACTATGTAGAAGAGAGTAATTTTATCGATAAAAAAAAAATATTTTTTTTATTAGTGCTGATCACGTTTCGAATTTTATCAAATATAGGTTATGTAGGACACCTAAAAATAAACGAAACAAAAATTAACTGTCCAGATATTTCTACTATACACCACAAACCAAAATAATAAGAGCTATATAATATTCCTGCATCAGACTAACTAACTATTCAAATGTATGCTTTGCTAAGCAGCTAATTTTAGGAAAATAAATCGGTTTTAACATATTTCAATATTATAATATTTTGAGTTTGAATTTTGCCTGGGTCGAGCTGTACTAGTGTTTAAATGACATAGTCATCGTTTGAGACCATCACGATCACTGTTTGCGCCACTATATCAGCTATACCCATGACTACATATTATTATAATATTGTAATAATTATTGTTTACAGGGACGACGTTGCGGGACGACGGTCACGTGATGCGCATCAAACCCAAGACCGTGGTCGCCGTGGCCGAATCGTTGGACGCGGCCGACACTTCGTCTGCTTCAGGCGGCGGTGGATCGGCCGCGGCCGCGCCGGCGGAATCGTGGACGCCCGAGAAAAAAGACGCACCCACCCAACAACAGCAGCAGACGTCGACCACGACGACCACGACGACCACGTCGGCAACGACCACCGCCGGCACGTCCTTTGTGGCCGCCATGGCCATGGCGATGGCCAACTCGGCTGCAGTACAACAGGTCCGGCCGCTCCGCGAGTTGCTCGGCTGTCAGGACAAGTCCAACCGGCGACGGATCGCCCAGCGAGGCGATTATTGGGTGCTGTACAACTACGTGCCAGCCCGTCGGTGGTTCCGGTGCGACGAGTCAATCACGTACACTACGCACGCCGACTTCACGTTCCTCGACAATCTGGAACCGCTGTTGGACAGGTAAATTTACAAGATGGCCATATCCCTCGACCATACATTCGGATCGACGCCGCTTTTGATTTGTAGAGAGAAGTTCGATGATGATCGCGATTTGAAAACATTTTAAACGGGTGTTTCTCCTTTAGTATACGCTGTTTCCTAACATTTCAACACCGAAAAATGATAAAAACGATTTTACGGCTAGACCAAAAAAATGATATTCCTTGAAAATTATAGTTTTATCATATACCTACGTATGTTTGACAAAAATGTGGTGTGTTGTAGTTCCTATACACGGCTTAATTATTGCAAAGGGTTGTCGGTTTTCTACCCACACAAAAAACACGTGCTAAAGTTTTCACTCGGATTTTGAACTTTTATCATCAAGTCCCACGTAATATATTAAAAACGATTGAATGTCTTAAACTTTTTTAAACAAACACGTGGCGTTACTCACAAAATAATAAAAGCGTGAAATTTCAATCTACCACAAAAACATCAGAACTAAAACGAGGTTATTTAATATTAAAAAAATGTGGCATCTGAAAAATACTGACGCATAGGAGGAACTGACGTGGCGTATTGTGCACCCGCATGGCCATAAATAATAATATTGTAGATAATGATTATCGTACCCGATCCGCAGGTGGCGAGGACCGATATCAGTGGCGCTGTACACGCCGGGCAACGACTTCGTGCCCACGCTGGCCTCGATCCGGTACTTGCGGCAGTGCGGTTCGCCGCTGGTGGCCGAGTACGTCACGTTCCACATGTACTTCGGGTCCGGACATGTGCCCAAGTCGGTGCCGCACACGGACCACGACATCGACGCGCTGGTGGCCAACTGTTCGGCGCCGCCGCCGTGGACGAACGCGACGGCCGCGTACAAGGGCCAGAAGAAGCTGCTGTACCCGGTGAACGTTGGCCGGAACGTGGCCCGCGAGTCGGCCACCACGCACTACGTGCTGCCGTCCGACATCGAGCTGTACCCCAGCCCGGGCGTCATCGAAGGGTTCATGGACCTGGTCCGAAGACAGGACCCGCCGCTCCGGCGCCCGAAGCCAATGGTGTTCCCGTTACCGATATTCGAGCTGGCGTCCCACATGAAATTGCCGGCCGACAAAAAGGAACTGGTCAGTGAACATTGCAATGTTATGATATTATTTCATTTGGTATACATTTTTTTTTTTTGTCAAGCAAATTTCCCCGCGGAATCTGCGGTGGCCGTTTAACGTTATATCGCGAATACATTTATAAGCTACCTGCTTATAATTACTTGATTAGTGACAACGGCAGGGTAATTAAACACGATACACATAAATACACCAAGTATATTAGATACGATTAATAATGGATTTATACGGTGGGTTTCTGATAAGAACTGGATGAGCTTAGAGACGTCCAGGGTCAGTATTTAAGCTAAACGATCGGATATTTGGAATTGTGGTATATTATTTTAGTCAGAAGATGTTTTGCTGTAAGGGATTCGGGAGACCTCACAGCATGGACTGACAAGTAGGGGGTCTTCTTTTTTTTTTTTTTATTAAATGTGAGCGTGTGAAGCTGGTGCGTTTCATCCTAAGGGCTGAGATAGTAAGACGATCGATGGAGGTTTCCTTGTGGTTATAACATCAGGGAAGATAAAAAGTTGAATGGATATTTTTGATTTCGTTTAGCTTGGTGAGAAGTTCATTCCATTCCATTTTACACTGCAGTTATGTGTAATTTTCAACTACTCTCTTTAAGTCGTTATAGGAGAAGATAGGAGATATGAGAGTGTCTGGGGACGAATGTGGATCTGCTTGTTCGTTGCTATCCATCTTTCAAAAGCCAGGGATCCATGTTATATTATTATTACTACCATTTTCGTTGTGGTTGTTATTACTATTATAATATAATACCTATCATTGTACTCGACGACGACGAGTCATCGCAACTGATATATTTCTTATAACAATATCTTCAACGTCAATATCTCGTCGGTACCAATAATCGGCCACCTTCGTCTTTTCATAACTATATACGCGTAACATATTACAATATATTATTATATTCATCCGAAAATCGTTTAAAGCCCTACAATATAATATAACATGATAAATTATTATTTTACTTTAACGCAACAGTTTACGGTTTTAAAAGAGTTTTTAAATCATTGAAAGAGCTAAAAAGTATAAGTTTGCTATTCAATGGAAATCTCGTTAAAATAACTTAACTTTTTCTTTGCATGTACCGAACAATAAAAATACGCTCTGTTATAATACTATAGTGCACTGGCACCAAGGAGAAAAAATAATTTTATAGTGTGAATATAGTACTTTGGGTGGTATAGAGGTATACAGTAAAAATATAAAGTCTAATCAAACATTTAAAATAGCCGAGTTTTATGATAAATAACATGTATTAAGCAATATAATTAAAATACCAAGGTGACAATTATTATTGAATACAATGCGCTTTTGAGATATTGAAAATGGACACAATCATGTGCATTGTGCATTTACTCACGAAATAACCTTAATAGTTTTTACTTACCAATTATTATCGCATAATATGCAAAATTATTGTGCATTATTACGATTACATCAGAAGTAGCAATTATTGGGTGAAAGCAAATGCGTACTACTTTAAATGCAATCCGCACCGTCTTGACGACGTTCTTTAACGACACGTTATTACTTTAAATTTCAAGTAAATTTCAGTAAAATCTCTTAAGTCTGCGACTGCATTAAGCGTAGAATATAATATAATATAAACGTTGTGGTATTGTAATCACTGACCACTGGTATCTGATCACAAATCGATGAGTCACACGAGGTAAAAAAAAAAAATAGTACCTATACTCGTACACAGCGATATTATAATCAATCAATATATATATTATACGGTTGGTCTGAAAATTAAAAACGTTTTGTTTAGAAATTCGTGCGTTTTTAGTTAAGATTCCGAATAGCTGCCAAGGTATAATAATAAACACTGCACACCTATACTTGCTTTCGTGAGAGTTAGATTCGTGTAAATTAAAAATAACGCACATATGATTTTTATTATTCAAACCGCGTTCATCCCGTCTTCGTACAACTACAGTGCGAGCACATTAAATATCACAAGGTACAAACCGTCTGCGGTAGCACTTAAATTTTAAACGCTTCTTATTTTTTCTCTTCAAATTACGTACGTAATAACAAAAATAATAATGATAATAATAATTGAAGTGTCGAAACAGCTATGTATATAATAATTATTGTATATTTATAGTGTGTTGCGTTGTACGACCTTTCGATTTAGCTCGTCCGAAAAACCATAATTACTGCCCAATCATGTCTTCCGCGATTCGAGCGACAGTATACACCTATAATAATTATTGTCATCTTTATCGGCAAAAAATATTAATTAGGATTTTCTCCAAATAACGTATGTCATAGGTTATTAGGCTCGAACTTTCTCGAATAAAATTCCAGTACCGTTTTTTACTATAATTTTTAACTATAATTATTATAGTGGGTGAGATATTTTTAAATTAATTTCAAGACTACCTACGAATAAAAATATATCAGGAGCTTCAAATAACGAACGTTTTTGTATATTTAAACTTTCGATTTGATGTGCTTATAATTCCCGATTTTATGGTTTAATTTATTGTGCATTTTAAGATTTTAGCACTTGGTTTGTTTCGGCATGGAATTAAGTACTAAAATAGTAATAATATACAGAATTATAACTTCAAAAATAAAGAAATTGATTTGAGATTTTAGTCTTTTAGCCGTCTCGTGAATTCATGACCAACAATATATTTTATAATATTCTATGTACTAACCAAAGCCTGTGTCATAGATATTAGATACTAAGCGCAGGGAATTAAATTATTTATGTTAATATTTTAAATAATTTAAAAGTCACTTTAATTTTAAATGTAAAAATATAGGAGTAGTCCGAGAATAAAAAAACAAAATTGACTTGTATATTTTAGCACATATAACTGCATGCGCATAATATAAATATATTTAATAGATTTTTATGGCATCCAAATCCGATCTCTTGACATAGCAGGACTTTCCACCGATTATACCGAGATATTTTGTTCAATTTAGGAATAATAATATAATAGTTATTTCTGATGTGCTATCAAAGGATGACATAATAACAAGACAGAGCTTAATAGGTAATAAGCTATTACACACAAATTAACGATTTTTCCCTTAACGATAAAACAAATACACGAAGAACACGACTGTGATATGCACGTTAATGCGTTTTATAGTGTCGTACCCACGGTAACAGACCACGCATACCATTCGATACCTGCACTTGCAGTAGGTAACGTAGTTATAGAACCAAAATCTCAATGTGCATTATAACTTTATTCTGATAAGCAAACGAGCCTAAAGTTGAAAATCAGGCAAAGAGGTGTTCGTCAGTCGTGCTAATTTTTTAGACTATACTTAAATAATATTAAAATTATTATTATGCATACAAATATAATATAATACACGCGTATGAGGTAAATTTTAAATAACTAATTTATCGAATTTACATTTTAGTTAATCTCAACATTTATATAATATTATAATACATTTACGGTAAAAGCAAAACATCGAATAAACGATGAAAACAAAAAACAAGTTTAAAACGTTAATTTAAAAAAAATCGCTGAAATAATATATTATAAATAAATAAAAATATACAATGCGATTAAGATGCATACTTTTGATTAAATTAGAAAATCTGAATTAAAACTAATTTTTTAAGTTTTACCTATATAGTTATTAGTAGTTGATGGAGGTATATGTTTATGTGGCTCTATCATCTTACTACTTTCTCAATAACCATTAACTTTATATTGATTTATACAATTTTTTGAAAACGATCGCAATATTGACGATCACGAGCATTTATCACCACCAAACATCGTTCGGCTCGAGCGATGAATATAACTCTTTTTCTCATAGATTATTTTATTTTACGTGCGATGTGCAATTGCACGCCTTCCAAAAATGTATGTACAAATCGAATCACGTCGTAGTCGGACCGAAATTAAAAAAAATATATCATAAAACGTTTACCACGCGTTCACAGTATCGTCATTATTATACCTATTATTGTTTATCATTATTAAGTCATGTGAGCTCTGCAATATAGTATACTTTGCGAAGAACAAAACGACAGAGTTTTTGGCTCGTACAATATATTATTGTAATTTATATGTCTTATATTATATCGCTATTGTCCGACCGTTTTGCAGTGCGCAGTGCACCGGATTGGCAGTAAAACTTGGTACGGCGTATCTACAGGGTGATTCACCGAGCATGCGCATTGCACTCCCATTTTTCGTCTTCAATAATGCAGTTATGCAAAATCTGATTTGCGTTATTTTTAAATGCTTATTAACCTAACCTATACAAGACCATATTTTCAATTTCTTGTGACTTTTTTTACTACTTAAGGAGTGTCCCGTAGAAACTTCTGTTTTCCAAATGAGTATACCTGGGGGGAGAGGGGGGATAGTGCAACTGCAAATTATACAGTGGATAATTTTTCTGAAAAACATGATGTATAAGAATCAAAATTCGCAAGAGTTATGTTTGAGTTATTTAACTTTGTGTTCTGGTGATTAAAGGTCCACGGTAATCGTTTATAATATATGAGGGCTATGATGATTTGAACATTTTAGTAATTTATTAAGAATTTGTAAAAATGGCACAACTATTATAAATATTAGTAGTTCCATGCAATATTACATGTACCTATTTTATATTTTTGTAAAACTATTTTTTAGGACCATTATCTTTAATACAAACATTTTAATGGCTATAAGCAACTATTCGTTCGAATTTTGAAAAGGGAAATACTTCAAAATGTTCAAAAAAATTATGCACTTAATATTTTATAATTTAAATTGGTTCTCATTTGAAAAACAGAACTTCGCATCGCCACAGGACACTCGCCTTACGGAGCGCAAAACATATTTAAGAAATATTAAACAAAAAAAATGGAAATGAGCATGCTTGGTGAATCATTCTGTACAATTTACACGTATAATATTATTATATTATGTCTTCGGTGTACCATGTGAATTTGCACACAAACAGCGCACACTGCATTATAATGATTTGTATCCGAGTCATCGGTGTTCTGCTGACATAGCTTTTCGGTGCAACGACGTCCGAGACTGACGAAATATATTTAAGACGATTGCGCAACATACTGCCGTGATGGTTTTTAAGAGGGTTCGATGCGTTTGGGGTACTATCTCTTTGTAATTCGCTCACGACGAGCATAATGCAACGAAATACCCGAGAGCAGTGACGGTCAATAAAAGCGGATAAATATATTATCATATTGTTATACTATTTTGTCGATAAAATTGTATTAATAAACCGACTGCGTTTGAAACGGAAACAGCGGCGGCGTTGTTCCGAAAACATAATATTTTCTCAAGTTAGAACGTTGAGCTGATTGGGCCAGTTCGGACGTTTGACCAATATAGTATATACGTATATACATAATACATATATATATATATATATATATGTACACATTATACACATATGTCAGATATTATATAATATTAGCATCGGAAATTTGATAACTTGGCTTAATTCTTGATTTTTTTTCGGGCGAAACATTTTTATATTCGTGAAAGCTCTTGGCCATTGCGAGTATCGAGCGTTTTCTCCGTGCGAAAAGTTCCGTCTCGGAAAAACTGTACACAGTTTTGTATACAATGCACGATTATTTTATTATTATTCGGTAAACGCCGCGGTGTATATTAATAAAATCCAGAGGTCGGTCATAAAACTTGAGCGAGAACCTAATAATTAGCTGGAAAAAAAAATACCTTAACGGCGGGGAAAAACTAATTTCGGTTTTACTACCCAACATATATAACCAGCTGCAACGGCCGGCGGGGTAATTTCTGTTTGGCGGGTATATAGGTGTTGGTATTATATTAAAAGTCGCCGCAGCGGAGGAATTTATTTTACGATTTTTCGGCAAAACCGCGCGCAGACATTACGCCTATATAATAATAAACAGTGTAATATTATATTGTCACTACATTATATCAAGGACTCGTCCGACACGGCGAAACACTCCGACCGCGACGAGGACGACGATGACGAAGACGACGACGACGTCGATATTCTCGTCTTCGGATCTAAAGTTCAAGTTCGAAGAAACGAAACCCAGCATAGCTAACAATGCCCATAATAATATAATAAACAATAATAATACACGCTATGCGCGAGTATAATGTATATTTTCACGGTCCGTCTATATCGCCGGTGTCCGACTACAACAGGAAATATGTTATTATAAAAAAAAAAAAAAATATATATGTAAAAACAATCCGTTAACGGTATGAGAACGGCGTCGACTGAATATTATTCATTTTTTATGGGTAGGTATCCTAAAATACGCAGATATATAGTACGGGCGAGTGCTTAATATATAGTGCTGTATTATTAGGAACATTACATATTATTATTATTATTATTATACTATGTATATTGGGTGGTGATTCACCAAGCTTGTTTTAGACATTAATTAGTCATCGAGCAGCATTAATGTTCTTTTAATCGCCAATTTATTTAAATTATTGTTTTCGGAATTTCTAAGTGTACGTGCAGGTGCTAACTCAAAGACCATATTTTCGAGTACTTAGAGTATTTTTTACAATAACGGAGCTTGTCCGTTCCTTTTATTTGGCAAAACCCGTTTAACAGATGGATTTATTTTTTTAATGTTGATGTAAACTTTAATTTTAAATTCGAACTAGTAATTTTTGAATTATCAATCTCTACGTACTGGAAATATCCTCTGTATGCGCCTATCTCTGAGTTTACTTTGAAATTTCAAAATAAAAGGCGGTGCGCGTACTCGATGAATCACCCTGTATATTATAAGTACCTAGTAGTGCATAATCCGATCGTTATCGTGTCATCGCCATCCTCACGCGGATATATTATCTCGGCCGCGGGTAATTCAATGTAATAGTATTATATTATGCTTGTGTATTGTAATAATAATATTATGTACTACTGCATTAGGTACCAAATACACTCGTCCGCAGAACAATAGAAATTTTATAAACAAATACGCGAATATTTGAATTATGGTTCCATTGACGAACCGCAAGGTTGTAGCTCTGCGGACATACACAATAGACTGTAAGAGCGAAAAATAAAGAAAAGAAAAGGATGCATTATATTATTATTATTATTATACACCACGTTTCGGGAGAGCGCCGCGCAGGTATCCCATAGGCTGCCCATAGACGTTTTGAAATACCCGTAAAAACATACTTATTATTTCGCAATAAATCTGTCGGTTCCTTTAGTCGTTGTTTACAAGGAATACTGTGCCAAAAGACTTTCCACGTTGCCGAAATTGTGGAGATAATGCGAACGTAAAACTGCACTTGCGCGTGTGTCCAACTCCCCTTGTATCAGCTCTTAACGTTACGAGCATATTAATTCAAATTTCAAAACAATCAAACCCCAACGGAGAACGTTAACTAATTGAAAAGTTTATTTTTTTAAACCTTTTTAACTTGTATGGTTAATTTTTTTGATTCGATCTAACTTTTAGAGTTAAATATTTACCTATTGTTCGTTAACTATTACCTACTTCGTTTATGGAATTGCACAAGTCCAATGTATAATTTATTGTGCAAAAAAAAAAAATGTATATCATATTATTATATTATAGTACGACACCATAACGAATGTTTTCTGGAATCGGTTGCCTTGAGATTCGTCGCGGGTCCGGTTGTAGGGACGACGACGACGACGACCTGCAAGAGCCAGATGACAAGTGTATAATTAACTTGTCATCACTTGTATTATCTAATTTTAAATGGACAAAAATAACCTGTTTGAAAAAGTTTAATCGTAAAAATATACTTTCAAAGCCGAATAACTAATACGTTTTTCACGTTTTGCTACAATTATTTGGAAAAACATTGTTTTTGATTTAAATAACCGGTACGAAATCATGCCGATGTAATGAGCCGTGTGGGAGAAACTTTTTTACTAAAATGTGTATTGTATGTTATTATTGCGATCGACGACGGGTAGGCACACAAAGCCAGAAGTACAATCCGAATAATAAATTATACTTTTATCGTGTCATGATAGTTGGTCTTTTCTTCGTTCGGTTGCGAAACACGGTTGTGCACAGAAAAAAAACGGAACGCTAAGAAATAATAATACATATTAAATTATATTATAATACATATTATTATTATTATTATTATTATTATTATAACAATATTTATAATGGGTTCAGAGCTGTAGGTACACCTAAATAACTGACAAACACCGCCACTGTTTGTGAAACACATTCCAAGGTTGATAATAATATTTTATACACTATACATCGTGAGCACACGCGTGTAGGTAATTACAGTGCATAATATAAGTATCGTCGCGTCGTAATTATCATTACAGTATTATTTTGTTTTTGTTATTCACACCCCTCCCACAACTGCAGACAGCAGTTGACTTTTCGATCGATATATAATATTATAGACACTCGGCCGCGTGACTGTGTATTATTGTTTTGTGTATCGTTTATATTATTGCATAATACACTAATACCCGTGCATATGTATATAATATGTGATATAACGGAAATTGAAATCATCTTTAGACATTCGAAACGATTACCTTGGCGTCGATATCGAGTCCTAGCTATTATTTATTAGTACCTAGTAGGTATTTTTTTTTTCTCGCACAGACCTACGGTTTCAGATAATAGCTATTAACTATATTATACGGTCGTAATGGATTCCTCCCCGGGACAAAATTTAACGCTTAATGCATGGGCAATACGCGTTTCCGGAGCGTAATTGATTCCGTCGTAAATTACGAGCGCATAATAATGAGACGACGGCGATTATTACACATATTTTATGACAAGCGGCCGAACTCGTATGTTTGGAAAATAATATCCGAAACGCTTATGATTTATTTACGAATGTCGTTGTGTAGGTACGTGTTTTATGTTATAAAAGTTATCCATTCGCCCGAATCCGTCGTAGTCTCAATATAATTACACGCTCTGGCCGCCAAAGGTCATCACTATGGGAGGAAACCCGTTTGTCTCCGTATTTTTTTAATAAAGCCGCGTGGAATTACTGAAAGAAAATACAGAAAAAACTATTTCGGACCACTTACAACGGAGCGAATGTAAAATTAATGTGGCGTTTAGTACATACAACATCCATCGCTTGATTTTATTGAAATAACAATAATTTATTATTACTAAAACTGTTATCGCGAGTACTGCGACCTTTGCTAACGAAAAACAAAAACGTGAATGCCAAATGATGACTTTATACTGCGGTGAAATTCACGGGCGTAATAATCCTTATATATAGAACGCTTTTTAATGCGCGTCGGGTGGGGGTGGGTGGGGTGACTGGTGGTTAGCCTCTCCCGGCAATAGTATTATAAAAGTTTGGTCCTCCC